>NC_092400.1:19732500-20050862 GCF_030028105.1 Mobula birostris
CCTAGATCTCTGAAAGGCAGCCAGTGCAATGGAACATCAATTCATCAGAATAAATAATGACTCAGATATGCTTCAGTTTGTATAGATGCATTTTTAGTTTGGATAAGGAGTACAGCATAAAATGCCTGCCGTTGTTGAGGAACTAATGTCCGTGTGAAGGTTTCAATGTACCTTTATATTGTAAATTGTATTGTTAATTTCGTATATTTCTGGGCACACAGTTCCTTAATTTAAAAAGATAGGAAGTAAGTTTTGAATGAGGGTCATTAGTCCAATGAAGTAAACCAATTCCTTTCCCTTGAACAATCATTTTCTATTTTGTTTACCTTTTCAGAGGCTAGTCTTTCTGTACCTTTAACCAAAAGTTCGAACTGGTGACCTTTCCAGAGCTGACTGGCAAGGCTAATTTTAGTCCATTTGCCAAAAGGTTAATCTGGTGGGCAAGGACTGATTCAGTTCTTAGCCTCAACTCAGATCTTTTCCCATGTGTTGAGAAAATCCATCATAGCAGAAATTACCAAGTGCTGCTGCTCCAGCTATTTCATGACTTTTCGCTGCATCAGTGAGTAAGTAACACTCAAACAAGTGAACCAGGGAAGGATGGTGGGCATTCTGAAGGGTTAAATGAGTTAATGAACTGAACAGAAAAAATATGATGCCTAATCAGTTTATAGCTGGAGTACATCCAGTTTCAGTGCTCAAACATGCTTCAGTGGCATCAGCAACATTTAGTTCTGAGCAGTGTCTAACACGTTAATAATTGTTTTGGAAGGACGCATTTATAGTCAGTAACCATGTTGTCATTTGAACAAGTCTATTTCTTTACGGCTGAACAGCCAGAGGCTGGAATTTGATTTGATCACGTATTTATGCTTGATTTCTGAATAGCATGTTAAAGCGATTATTTTGTGTACTTACAGCACATCAGATTTTGCAAAATGGGCAGTAGGCTATTAAATATACTGCTTCAGTTTTTGTCATTGTGCAAGAAATTAATATTTGCAAGCAAGATAGAATATGCTGATATATTTCAATTTAAACAATTGCAGAAAAACAATCGTTGGACTTAAATTCTGATGCTGTAATGTCATTATTTTATTTTTTTGTTCTATATCCAAGTTGGAGTTTTACATCAATTTTATTTTTAGTAGGTATTTATCTAAAATGTAAATTTCTGAAAACATTAGTTTACAACCAAGACACTAGGAGTAAAACAAATTTTGTAACAGCCATATTTTTGTTGGGCTGTGGAGTAGAGCTTTATGACTATATTCTGTTTTCAGTTTACTGATCATTTGATTGGTTAAAACTGAAAAGATAATGATTTGCTGGTGTTGACTATACTATATAAAGGATTGTTGATAAATTTGACCTTGATGTAGATGATAATTACATTTCAGTTCTGATGTAAGTACCAAAAAATGTGCTGGTTAATGCTGTTATTCACTTTATAATTGATGTCTGATGTGGTCTAAGGATGCATACGGTAGTCATCATCAGAGTGCTCTCAAGATTTTATTAGGCTTTTTCAAAACATTATTTTCTGAATAATTTGGCAGTTCTTAAGCATTTGAACATCTAAAGCTAGGATTTGAGTGTTATACTGAAGACTTAAATTTGTTTTTTTTAAGGATCCCTTTTTGTCCTTGCACATCTTGCAGGCTCTGTTGGTCAAAGTAATGTTTGAAAGGATAGGTAATCCATTTACAGACTGCCACCATGTGGCATGAAACATCAGTCAGAGAAATAATGTGCTCTTTGCTCCAATTTGGCTAAATGGTAAGGTATAAATAAGTAGAAGGAATGGGAATGACACGTGCTTCTGATACAAAATTAATCGTATGAGATGATTAGCCGTATTTGCAATGCAATGTTCTGATATTGCATATTGCATTTGTATTATCCAACACTGTCACAGCTTAAATAAAATCGGATCCTTGGAGCAACAAGCTCCCTATCTTCAGCCAATAAGTATGAAAAAATGGCTGTATTGTTTGGAATGGTGATTGCTAAGAAGTTAATCCTGCAAATGTGGAAAATGGACTCTGTGCTTACGTACACTCTGTGGCTGAGAGAACTGGCAAATACTTTACATTTGGAGAGACTGAGACTATGTAATGAGGACAGAGGGGACATCTTTGAAAAGATATGGGGCCCTGTATTGGACTTTCTTATGGGGTGAGGACTGAGGTTTTTTGGTGTGGTGCACCTCTGCTGTGTATGTTTACTTTTGCCTTTATAGTTTTCTTCCTTTTGCTGCTCAATATTTAATTTGATTTTGTTAAGGTCGTGGTTTTTGTGGATGTGCTGTATTTTTTTTGGTTTTTTTTGTTTGAAATTAAAATTTAAAAAAATACTTTAAAAAAAATCAGAATTTACTGGACATTCTCACAGATCATGCACTGACTTTGGAAAGAGAAGCAGGTTCACATTTCATAGTAGTTTAACTGTGATCATCGCAGATAGGTCCTTTCTACATTTAGAGACACCAAACACAGATTGGGTCACTGCTTGAACATTCTGCTGGAGTGTTGTCTGCCATTACATTCTCCATCATGTTCTCATCCATCTGCCTGTTACGATAGGGCCCAGTGTAAGCTGAACAACTGCATGTTTCAGACTTCCAGACTCAACGTCGAACTCTACAGCTTTACACACCCTGTATCGGAGCAGCCAAGATCATCCGTCTTTGACATGGGCTCAACCTCATCATTCACAATGCACCCCTGCATTTCAAACTCCTACATTCCCTGCTTGTATTCATAATCTAATTGCCCTCATTTCATAATATTTATGAACAAAGGATCATGTTCTCCTTCCATAATTGTCCACAGTGAGATATCAAATGGATTACCTCCTCTACAGTTTACTCCTAAGGCAGCACCAGCTTTGCCCTATCACACACATTCACTGTGTTCTATCCACTCTTCCCCCATCCAAAACCTTGATGTTAATTTGTTTTCCTTTTCTGCTATTTGGACAAAGAGAATTTTTAATTAAAAAATATATATACATTTTTAAATAATTTAAGAGTATCTCAACATTTTTTATATTTATTTTTAAACTATTGAGAAGACCTTTAACTATCAATTCCATCAGATGAAAGCTCATCAACCTTAAGCACTGGCTTTATATTTCTATCTACAGATGTTAAGTATTTTTTACCATTTACAGTTTAATTCTAAAGAGCATCTGAGTGAACTGGGGTATGGGAGATGCAGGACCATGAGACATCTCAATGAGTACAAGTTTATATTTGTTGGATAACTCTGCTTTGTGGGACTACTGCATGAGTGAGACTGGGATCTAATGCCATCCCACATACTAAAGTTACTGAACTAAGTGTGGCCCTGGGGTTTGTATGAGGTGCAAATTTGATTGAGCACAAGATGGCTTGTGGTATGTTGGTGTTTAATCTAAAGAACTTCGGTTCAAGACAATTATAAAATGTGAAAAATTCTTAGACTTTAATAGGAGGTTTTCCCCACTTATGAACTCCTAAAGAAATTAGTCAAAGGTTGAACTTTACATCCCAGAGGCGTATGACTGTTCAGTCAACATTCAACATAGAGGTTAATAGATTTCTAGATATTAAAGGAATAAAAGGATCTTAGGAAAAGGGCAGGGAGATGGTATTGGAGATAGATCGATCATGACCTTGTTAAATGGTGGAGCATAATCAGTGCAGAATGGCCTACTCTTGCTTCTATTATCTAAGAAGGCTTTAAAGAGTATAGTTAAATCAACTGTTAACTTAATTCTTTCTTCCCTTAGCAAGCCCTGGACTGTGTGATTAGTTGAATTTACAATTCCTCATATTTTGCAAGTATGTGTGCAAAGTGTTTTTAATATTTCAGCCACACTTCCTGCCACTGAAGTACATCTCCATTGTCGATGTTGACATTGGGGATAGGATGACAGCTTTCCGGAAAGCCCCCATTCAGCCTCCAGGGGCATCCCGGTGACTTTAATTGTCCATCCCACTCGCACTCTGACTTATCCTCCTTTGGTCTACTGAGGTCCAAAGAAATGTACTATCAACTTGAGGAGTTAACAAGTTATCTTTCAGCTAGACATGTTACACCCTTTGTGTTGACTTAACAAATTTATAAAATTGGCCATTCTTGCTTTTCATCTCACATTTCCAGCTTTCTTGATCTCCTGAAGGTAAATTTGGATTTCATTTGTCATCTCCTGTTTACAACTCCCCAGATATACATTACGTTATTCACCTGACCACTGCGCTCATTCAGCCAAAGACTCTCTATTTATGTCATTCAATCTTGCCTGATCATCGGCGTATTGCGGATCTTCCATTTTGTCCCCATTTCCTCACCCCCATCCTTTCTACACAGTTTACAACTTTTCACATTTCTGAGAAAAGGTCATCATTCTGAAACATTACCTCTTCTTCCTCTACCTCCACAGCTGAATATTTTATTGCTTCTGCCTTTCTTTTTACCGCTGAAGGAAAGTCTTTCTGTTACGTTATTTTCTCATGTACAAATAACCTTTTAAATTTCCTTTTCCTATTCTCGTTTGTACTTTCTGCTTTCAGCTAGGATCCCTATCATGTTGGAAGCCTGACATTTGTGCTCCTTTCTCTTGTATTTTAATTTAATCTTTTTATCACAATTTTGGATTCCTTTCCATTCACCTATTGGGAGTATTTCTAATTTTAACCATAGAACCGTTCAACATGAAGGTTTCCCTTTGCCTAATTACAGTTTCACTTTCCAATTTTTAATTCCAGTCCATTTGGTCAGATTCCCTTTCATCACATTGGAATTGCACATTTTCACTTTTTTTTTTCTTGTTCTCCTCAACCACTCTAAACCTAATGAAATTATTTCTTAGATGTTCCCCAATTAAAACTGCACTGCTTTTTCTAGTACTAGATTGGCATAGTTTCCTTCTTGTTGGACCAAAAGTTTCAAATCAAGAACAATCTCTTGTGCACCTCAGGAATTCGTTGCACAATGTTATTTTAATCTACTTCAAGAAAAGCTTTCCTTTAATCACTTAAGCATAAGATTCCTGTATCTTTTTGAATTTTGCTTGAAAATTTCTTTCTGACTTTTTCCCCACTATTTGGCACTGTACACCCTTCATAGTTACTTAAATCTTAATAAGTAGGTTTATTTGTTGACCTGGAAAATCTCATTCATTTCCTCAGTTTCTAGAGAGTTGCCACTTGAAATTCTTTATTAGCTTTCTCTTTCCTTTTTCATGAAAATGGCGCCTAGAAATATAACATGCAGCTATTTTGTGTGATAGTCTGATTACCTTTATTCCTATTTATATCATAATTCAACTGTACAGACCCCTCTGTATCCACTTGAATTTGAAGCTCTAGGCTGGTGCATTATTTCTCCAGCCACATGTTTTACTGTTTCTGTGTTGCTTCACACACAGCACTCCATGAATTCCAGAGATATCCATCTTTGAGGATCTGCTCTTCAGTTCTCAACAATCTCTACAAACTTAGCAGATTTGAACATGTCCTGTTTTTCTTTAATCAGTGGTTCTAGTATGCACTGGAGTTTCTGTTTTCTTCTGTGGAATATTCTTTAATTATCTGTAATATGGTTTATTCATGTGTGTGTTTATATAAAGGCACTGATAATATGGGGTGGTCTGGCATTTAATTCATTATGAGTTGTGTGGAGGCAGTATAGGACAATTAACATTACATTATGCTGAAGTACAAGAGGTATAAAGTTGTATCTGTTTTTTCTCTTCTGGTCTATAAGCAGAAAAGAGGGCCAGGATTTAAGTATGCCTCCAACCTCCCAGGTTCACTTCTAAAAGAGCAAAGGCAGAACAAAGAGCACAAGGACAACATGGAAACAGTCAAGAAAAAGGGTGAGCGAGAGGAAAATTCCAAGCGGAAATCCGAAGAACATTCCAAGAAACAATCCGATGACTCTGTTCCCAGGAGGAAGTCTGAGGATGGGCTTGTGATACGGAAGCGACGAATTGCAGATAGATCATCAGACTCAATTGTCAGAAAAAAGGTGCAACATAAAAATTTGACAAATTTGTCTGAAGTTTTTAATATTCCATTATCACATAGCACACAGATTTAAATCCAGTAAAATTAATTCTGTGATTTTTTTTTATATATTGAAAAATAGTAATCAAACAACATTTTCAAAAAGCTTAAATTTTCCAATGAACAGTGCAATGATTTATTTTTCAATAGAATGCAAAGCTGCTATATATGTGCTATAACATGTAACCATTCTTTAAAAATATCTATTCTGCTTTGTATGGTTTAATTTTAAAAATAACATTAGCAATAAGGTTCCAATTTTTAATTGCTGGTTTACTAAATATTCAGTGGACTCTATAATTATGAATTTAGCAACAGCTGTTATTAAGTAGTCACTGCAGAATAATCGCATCACATCACTGAACAGGTGCTGTCTGCGTTAACAGGGTAGCAGGGCAACATTTCACTCCTGATTTGTATCAGGAGTGAAATGTGGAAATCTGAAATAAACAATGGGTATTTTTTTTGAAAAGAAGTTTATTACATATTTGTCAATATTTCTTGAAGCTGACTTTGTGTTCTTTTCTGGCAGTTTAAGATTGGAAGGGAAGAAAAGCTGTTAAGGAGAAAGGTATTTGTGGTTATTCATATTTTAAAACATTTGACCACTGTACAAATGTTTGTTTTCTTAAGTCTGAGTTCGTTCTCTCTCTCTCTCTCTCTCTCTCTCTCTCTCTCTCTCTCTCTCTCTCTCTCACTCTCTCACTCTCTCACTCTCTCACTCTCACTCTCTCACTCTCTCACTCTCTCACTCTCTCACTCTCTCACTCACTCACTCACTCACTCACTCACTCACTCACTCACTCACTCACTCACTCACTCTCTCTCTCTCTCTCTCTCTCTTTTCTCCTCCTCTCCCCCCCTCCATTACCAGTTCACTCAGAAACATTAAATTTGGATGTCATAGCATTGCTCTGTTCTGGCTGGAGCTTAGAGTAGATTAATGTTCATTATGATGGATTGGAATCTCTCATCCATTCCACCAAATCCAGTAAAGGCATTTGCTGCTGTTAGAAGATAGCCGTGATTATGTCTTGTTATGAGGAATTAATCCGGTGGATAAATCAGCTCATGCTTGTAGAGTTCAAATTTCCTCATTGTGAAGTATAACTAATCGATTTTTTTTTTCTTATGATTTTAATCCCCTTCAATAGATAGTTTTATCCTTTAGCAATGGGGAATTTTGGATATGTTAAGACAAGAGAAGGTGGCTTATTTCTCCTTAAGTAGGAAAGCTTAATGGAAGATTTGGTGGAGTCGCTCAAAATTATGTACAATTTTGAAATTCTAGATGGGCGGAATAGTTGGTAAATCAGGGACGCAAATTTGAGATAATTAGCCATGATAGCCCAGAAGGTGGGAATGAACAGAATGCGCTGTCTGAGAAAGTGGTGAAATTGGATTCAACACAAACTTTTTAAGGGAGATAGATATGAACAAAGAAAGAAACTGCAGGGTTATAAGGAAACACAGCAAATTAGATTAAATGGGTATTTCTTTCAAAGCACTGTCATTAGCATGATGGAGCAAACAGCCTGTATATGTGATGCAAGATCTAATAACCCATTCTAGTTTCAATACTACACTAAATACACTTGAGCACAGTGATTAAATTCAGACACAAATGTGACCTCTAATGACATTGCACAGCCAAAATACATTGCGCTTATCAGAATTGTATTCTACTGGTTTGATTTTATTTCTTTCCTTACGTTTTGAGGTCCAAAATCAGCTGTAGAACTTTCATCCCCTTCCCTATTGTACCAAGGTCAGTTAACTCTGATCAGAGGGATGAAACAGTGTGCTTTCTAATGCTCCGTTGCCAGACAATGCTACGAGGCAGTGTGTTACAAAAAGACAATGAGCACAAGTTATCTGCTGTTCTGAAGGAATTCAATAGGTACCTGTAGATTGTCACTTTATTAAAAAGTCTTTGTAAATGGAATTGGGGTAAAAGGTAGGGGCAAGATTTCACTTTGGAGCTGTGATTTAGAACAGGCATCAACACCTTTCATAAATTTGATATATCAGCCCTCAGAGTACAAGACTTGGTACATCAGCTGCTATTCTAGAATTTCATGTTTTGCACAATCACTTCACTTCAAGATTAATTTTGATTTCATTACATTTACCACATTAAGTTATGATGTCGTATCGGTAATTTCAAGATGGTTTTCATCATCCAGAATCTCTACCTGGTGTTTTAATGTTGTCTGTTATGGAACCTTGCTAAGGTATTGGCAGAGGATATAATGTCAGGCTTGATGAAAAAGAGCTTCTGTAGTCACAACTCTAAATAATCCTGCTGAACGGTCTTGGCCTGAAGTCAACTGTACTCTTTTCCATAGATGCGGCTTGACCTGCTGAGTTCCTCCAGCATTTTGTGTGGATTTCCAGCATCTGCAGATTCTCTCGTGTTAGCAAATATTTTGTTGTTTTTCCAGTCCCTTGCTTTTTTAGCAGCTTTTATAAATGCAGTACTCATACCAGGTCACATTCACTTTTTAAAAACTACCTTGAATTTCACATTGCTATTTTAGCAATTTTCCTGCACATACTTTCATCGGGCATAGCCTGGGTCAAGATTTATTTTCATTTAGAAATTTAAATTAAGTACGCGCTTTGCAGAAATAAAACACACCATGTGACATATTAGACACATTTAATACATCCTTTGTGTAAACCTAATCTAATTTTAGATTATTTAACAGATTGATTGTCCTGTAGTAGATGGTAAATCTGATAACAGATGACAAGAATGCATCAATTGTCTCTCTTGCTCCTGGGTAAAACAGCTTGTGCATCTATTTGTTTTGCTGAATTAAATTTCTCTTTAGTCTGCAATGCTGTGATAATCTATTGGGAATAGTTATTTCATGGGTCTTATCTTTAGTTCATGATTTGCATTAGGGTTGATAACGGTTGGTTTCATTTAATAACATGGGGGAAGGGGATAAGAGAAGATATTCACAGAGCAAGACAGTCTAACTAATTATCTACAGCAATCTCTGACAAGATATCTTATTGCTACCTTGTAGGCTTTGAAGAACAGAAGTCTGTTGTAATTCACTTCACTTGTTGTCATATCATTTTCCTTAGATCTGTAAGTTCTTTGAAATGCTAAAAATGTCAAGTTAAGATTTCAATCCATTTACTTTTCTAGAAACGATCCTTGCATCCAACCGAAGACCGTCCAACACCTGTCAAATTATTGCGGAATATCAAACAAGAGCCAGAGGATGATGCACCTGAGACTCCTCAGAAAACAAAGGAGAGTGACCAGTCTCGGTCAAGCTCTCCGAGAGCTGGTCCTAGCACTGAAAGTGCAGAATCCAAGGAGAAGAAAAGCGAGAGGTTTAAAGAAAAGCGCAAAAAGCGATTGCACAATAAAGAACTCAGTAAAGAGTTGAGCAAAGAACTCAATCAGGAAATTCATAAAACTGAGAGTAGCCTAGCCAATGAGAATCACCAACCTATTAAATCTGAAGGAGACAGTGAAAAAGTGGAAAAGCCTAAACGACTGCTGGTGAGCAGCGAGCGGCTGCACAAGTTAAATGGAACTCCTAGGTTTAGACACCAGCTGACAACGAGTTTGAGGCGGGCTCCCAGGGTTATTACCCGACCACCACCTTCGGTGTCCCCGACAAAATCCATTCAGATGGAGCGACACGTGGTGCGGCCTCCACCTGTCAGCCCACCCCCAGACTCATTGCCCCTCGACGATGGCGAAGACCACGTGATGCAGAGGGAGGTGTGGATGGCTGTGTTCGGCTACCTCAGTCGCAGAGATTTGTGTGTTTGCATGAGAGTCTGTAAAACCTGGAACAGATGGTGAGTGTTATTTCCTTTGCCCTGATATTGGGATACTTGGGTGGATAGGAATGGGTAGAAAATTAGTATACCTTACTTTAACATAAATTTAAAGAAAGAAGGATTAGCTTTGTACATATACATTGAAACATAGAGTGAAATGAATTATTTGTGCAACAACCAACGCCTTTTGAGGATGTGTTGCCATTCTTCTTGCACTAATGTAGCATGCCCGTAACTTATTTACCCTAACTGGTGCATCTTTGGAATGTGGGAGGAAACCAGAGCACCCAGAGGAAACCTACGTAGTCGTGCGCAGATCATACAAACTCCTTACAGGCAGCAGAGCTGGAAATGAATCCCGATCTTGCAGCTATTGCTGTAAAGCCTTTCACTAACCACTAGGCTACCATGCTGCCGTTTACTATTTCAACTTATTTACAGAATGTAATACTATTGTGAATAAAGGGTACAAACTTACGCCTGAAATGTGGTCATAGTGAAGAAAAGTTGTGCAAGAAAACTGAAGGTGCAAGTTGGATGGTTCAGTGGTTCCATTTGATATCAGAGAATGTATACAGGATACACCATGAAATTCTTATCCTCCGTGGACATCCATGAAACAAGAGAAAAACACAAAGAATGAACGACTTTGAACCCCAGAGCACCGCCCCCCCCACATGGACAAGCAGCAGCAAATCATCAACCTTCCCCCTCCCCCGCCTGCCTCAGCAAAAGCATCAGCCTCCCCACCACCACCACCCCCCGTGCAAGCAATAGCAAAGCCCCCAAAGAAGCCACTGTTCATCCCAACGATTCGACAAGCCACAGGCTCTTTCTCTCTTACTAACCAGGGTAATCACACGAGATAGATAAGTTAACAGGACAAATAGAAATAAATCAGTATGGTCCATAGGCATTACAGAAAGTAAAATAATATTCATAATGTTTGCTGCAATTTCTTGATATAACAGGGCAGATCAAGGGAAATCAGTGGACGTAGTTATTTTTTTAAGAAAAAAATCATGAAGGTGCCACATTGAAGGTTTTCGTGCAAGATAAGAACACGGGATCGAGAGTAAACTGTTAGCATGGATTGATGGATTAACAGAAGATGGTTGAGGTGAATTGCAGTGATGAGATGGCAGCTGTCTACAGTACTAGGCTCCAGGTTGGAGGAAGGAAATCCTAGTAGTGGAGGCAGTGCAGCAAAGATTGACTTGGTTGATTCCTGGAATGAAGGGATTGATGTGTGCACAGGGTTGATCAACTAGACCATAAGATTCATTGGTGTTTAGAAGAACGATGGGTGATTGTACTAAAAGATAAGATTCTGAGGGGGCTAACAGGGAAAATCTTGAGAAGATGTTTTCATCTAATGTGGAAATCTAGAACCAGTTTCAGAATAGGGCCATCTATTTGTGATGGAAAAAGTAATTTCTTCTGAGGGTCGTGACTCACTGCAACACTGTCCCAGAAAGCTGTGGAGGCGGAGATGTTGAATGATATCTCGACTTCCTTGTAGTTCAATTTTCTGTCATTCCTTATCCTACAAGGAAGTTGAGTATGGCAAAGTGTTGTTGAGACAAAGACTGATCTTGTGGAATGGCAGAATGCTCTTGAGTTGACGGGGTGACTCCTTCTGTTTTTAATATTTGGGATGTAGACTATTTTGCATTAATTGTTAACTCAGATTTCTCTTAAGTTCTGATAGACTTGCTATGTACTTCCAGCATCTTCAGTTTTTATTTATTTACAGATTTTGCAGTTTGTCATTCAAATGTTAAGCTACATATTTCATTTGCATCATTTATTTAGTTTATTTCTGAAGAGATAGAGCAGAGAATAGGCCCTTCCAGCTCTTCAAACTGCACCACCTAATGACCCATTAATTTAATCCTAGCCTAATCACAGGACAATTTACAATGGCCAATTAACCTACTAAGCGGTCTTTGAAGTGTCTTTGGAGAAAACTGGAACACAGAGGAAACCCAAATGGTCACAGGAAGGACGTACAACTTTCTTACAGTCAGCGTCGGAATTGAATTCTAAACTCCAACTGTAATAGCATTGTGCTAACCACTACACTACCATGGTGCTCTAACACTCATAAAACTCATAATTGTCTGCCTATTGAGCTATCGTAAATTTCTAAATTAATAATTGAAGACTATTTATACCTAAACCACAAAATGAAAGACTTAATGAATTCATTACTACACAGTATGGTTAAATGGGATTGTGCACTGATGTAATGACACTGCGGTGATACTGTGTTCATGAATTAATTTAGCATGAGACAGCATCTCCAAATAAAATTGCTGAGATATGATGCTTTCCTTAGCAGAGACAGAGCATTCAAAGAGAAATTGTCTTACTCTGTAGATCAAATTGTCTTGTATCAGCAGAGGCTAGGAACAGGTCTACTCCTACATGCACTGCTAAGGTAAATGCACGTTGGTAAGATTCTTACACAGGCTTGAAATGCATACAGAATTTACAATGAATAGAGCTGTGTTTTCAGATAGGAAGCTAAATGATTTATTGCACCCATTCAATTTTGATTCCACTGCCCCCAACAGCATGGTGTTGATATTTTTTTCTGGAATACAATTTGCTGTTGATTGTCAATGAACATTTTAGCCAAATGTTTATCATTTATTAATGAATCCAGGAATGAGTTTGTTGTGCTCTGACTGACAGCGATCCTGTGTAATCATTGGTCTTGTATATTAGGGTTATATTAAGCCTTCTATTTCCCCTTAATGATTTATAGCATTGTATAGTGAGAAAAGAAAATAAGACTAATAGTTTCATGAAAGCATTTTTTAAAACTGAAAAAGATTTACAGTCTCATGCACCAAATATAATTTGTTTATACTGTCCACAAGTAATTAATTGGATCATTCCCAATATAGCACTGCATGTAAATTTCCTGAGAATCTCTAATTTTGTTACACAAATATTTACAGTTTGGCTAAATTCATTGTTACATTTTCGTCTTCCTAGGTGTTGTGACAAGAGGTTATGGACCAAGATCGACTTGGGCCGATGCAAGTCAATCACGCCTCTGATGTTGAGTGGAATCATTCGGAGGCAACCTGTAACGCTTGACCTGAGCTGGACAAACATCTCAAAGAAGCAGTTAACTTGGCTCATCAACAGGCTGCCAGGTAAGTGTCTGTAAAACACAAGTACAGTTAAAAGAATTCTGGCTAAAAATGAATTTCATATGGCTTATAGAAACTTGGAAACGAATGAACATGATAAGAGATCAGCACCTTGTGACAACTATGATATTGTTTATGGTAAAAGAACAAAACAGGATACGCACCATTGTCTGTGCTGGATGACCACAGTCATCCACATGTGTTTGCCTTATTCTCCACTTGAACAGAGTTTGACTGCATCTTTCAAAGTGTGGTTCAGTCTTCACTGTTACAGGTTTCATAGAAACATAGAAAATAGGTGGAGTAGGCCATTCGGCCCTTCGAGCCTGCACCGCCATTTATTATGATCATGGCTGATCATCCAACTCAGAACCCCGCCCCAGCCTTCCCTCCATACCCCCTGACCCCCGTAGCCACAAGGGCCATATCTAACTCCCTCTTAAATATAGCCAATGAACTGGCCTCAACTGTTTCCTGTGGCAGAGAATTCCACAGATTCACCACTCTCTGTGTGAAGAAGTTTTTCCTAATCTCGGTCCTAAAAGGCTTCCCCTCTATCCTCAAACTGTGACCCCTCGTTCTGGACTTCCCCAACATCGGGAACAATCTTCCTGTATCTAGCCTGTCCAATCCCTTTAGGATCTTATACGTTTCAATCAGATCCCCCCTCAATCTTCTAAATTCCAACGAGTACAAGCCCAGTTCATCCATTCTTTCTTC
The DNA here is from genome assembly GCF_030028105.1 of Mobula birostris. Lineage (NCBI taxonomy): Eukaryota > Metazoa > Chordata > Chondrichthyes > Myliobatiformes > Myliobatidae > Mobula > Mobula birostris. Next base: position 19,746,256 of record NC_092400.1, read on the forward strand.
ATATGAAAGTCCTGCCATCCCAGGAATCAATCTGGTGAACCTTCTCTGTACTCCCTCTATGGCAAGGATGTCTTTCCTCAGATTAGGGGACCAAAACTGCACACAATACTCCAGGTGTGGTCTCACCAAGGCCTTGTACAACTGCAGTAGTACCTCCCTGCTCCTGTACTCGAATCCTCTCGCTATAAATGCCAGCATACCATTCGCCTTTTTCACCGCCTGCTGTACCTGCATGCCCACTTTCAATGACTGGTGTATAATGACACCCAGGTCTCGTTGCACCTCCCCTTTTCCTAATCGGCCACCATTCAGATAATAATCTGTTTTCCTATTTTTGCCACCAAAGTGGATAACTTCACATTTATCCACATTAAATTGCATCTGCCATGAATTTGCCCACTCACCCAACCTATCCAAGTCACCCTGCATCCTCTTAGCATCCTCCTCACAGCTAACACTGCCACCCAGCTTCGTGTCATCCGCAAACTTGGAGATGCTGCATTTAATTCCCTCATCCAAGTCATTAATATATATTGTAAACAACTGGGGTCCCAGCACTGAGCCTTGCGGTACCCCACTAGTCACCGCCTGCCATTCTGAAAAGGTCCCGTTTATTCCCACTCTTTGCTTCCTATCTGCTAACCATCTCTCCACCCACACCAATACCTTACCCCCAATACCGTGTGCTTTAAGTTTGCACACTAATCTCCTGTGTGGGACTTGTCAAAAGCCTTCTGAAAATCCAAATATACCACATCCACTGGTTCTCCCCTATCCACTCTGCTAGTTACATCCTCAAAAAATTCTATGAGATTCGTCAGACATAATTTTCCTTTCACAAATCCATGCTGACTTTGTCCGATCATTTCACCGCTTTCCAAATGTGCGGTTATCACATCCTTGATAACTGACTCCAGCAGTTTCCCCACCACTGACGTTAGGCTAACCGGTCTATAATTCCCTGGTTTCTCTCTCCCTCCTTTTTCAAAAAGTGGAGTTACATTAGCCACCCTCCAATCCTCAGGAACTAGTCCAGAATCTAACGAGTTTTGAAAAATTATCACTAATGCATCCACTATTTCTTGGGCTACTTCCTTAAGCACCCTGGGATGCAGACCATCTGGCCCTGGGGATTTATCTGCCTTCAATCCCTTCAATTTACCTAACACCACTTCCCTACTAACATGTATTTCGCTCAGTTCCTCCATCTCACTGGACCCTCTGTCCCCTACTATTTCTGGAAGATTATTTATGTCCTCCTTAGTGAAGACAGAACCAAAGTAATTATTCAATTGGTCTGCCATATCCTTGCTCCCCATACTCAATTCACCTGTTTCTGTCTGCAGGGGACCTACATTTGTCTTTACCAGTCTTTTCCTTTTTACATATCTATAAAAGCTTTTACAGTCCATTTTTATGTTGCCTGCCAGTTTTCTCTCATAATCTTTTTTCCCCTTCCTAATTAAGCCCTTTGTCCTCCTCTGCTGAACTCTGAATTTCTCCTAGTCCTCAGGTGAGCCACTTTCTCTGGCTAATTTGTATGTTTCCCTCGCCATCCGAAGGTAGAGCGTTCCTATGAAACAGTTCGTAAGCTGAAACGTCGTAAAGCGAAGAAGCAATTACCATTTATTTATATGGGAAAATTTTGTGAGCGTTCGCAGACCCAAAAATAACCTACCAAATCATGCCAAATAACACATAAAACCTAAAATAACGGTAACATATAGTAAAAGCAGGAATGATATGATAAATACACAGCCTATATAAAGTAGAAATACTCTTCTACAACGATTGCCTGCACAGATCTCCGTAGCGAAAATCTCACGCAAGCGCTCTCGGCAGAAAATCTTACGCAAGCGCTGTTGGCATAAACGCGCTCTCCAGTAACCTTTAAACTATGAAGCTGCCAAATCTACCAAATAACATGTAAATATACACAGCCAATATAAAGTAGAAATAATGTATGTACAGTGTAGTATCACTTACCGGAATTGGAAAACAGCGCCGAGCACACTGATGATGGTGTGTTAGGCTGAGTTGTCGCAGGCTGGGTGGTGCAGTGGCCCCCACCCTCCGGACCACCGACCTGATACATTGCCGCGAAAAATGCAGCGGTAGCCGGGAGGCACACAGCATAGCTTTAAGAAAAAAGCCGAAATAAACATGCTAATTAATTAGGTGTCACCTAGCACGTAATTGTCTCTGATCTGCACCGACATTTACGTGCCGAGCAGCACCTAATTAATTAGCATGTTTATTTCAGCTTTTTTCTTAACGATGTGCTGTATGCTTCCCGGCTACCGCTGCATTCTTTGCGAATCGGTACAGTATCTGTCCGGGGCCCAGGCGTTGGGGTGGTGGGCCAGGGGGGTGTCATCTCATCGTCGATCAGGGCAGGCAGCTCATCTTCTCCTATGACTGCCCGCCTCGATGTCGAAGGTCGAGGTTCGTCGTCTGCTGTGGCTGATGTGAAAGGCTTGCTTGACTGCTGAGCCTCGCGCATTTTTCATTACACAGTTGTTTGTAAGCACTCAAACCATCCTGCAAATATCCCCTAAACCTACGTGCCCATTCAAAATTAAAGTCATACTTTATCATTGCAGCGAAAATCTCACGCAGTTGCTTCACTCTCTGCATTCGGTTTCAATTGTTATTCTTTCCTCTTCCAATTGCATCAGCTCTTCATCTATCAGTTCTTGGTCATGGGATACCAAAACCTCTTCAACATCATCTTGGTCAACTTCCACAAGCCAAACTTTTCCGACACCTTAGAACTCATCTTGCTAACGGCTGCTTAATGCCGTTCCGGATCCGGGGCAGAGCGGCTGCTCGGGGCACGCGCTGATTTTATCGCGCACTGCCTTTCCTCGTAACAGTGAAAACACCTTCTGAAGGCGAAAACAGGGTACTAATGTAGGTCTTTCATAACTGAGGTTTCGTAAAGCGAACGTTCGAAAAGCGGGGGACACCTGTATATTGAGATAGTTCATGAACCAGTGATTTCGTTGACAGGGATTAAGAACGATATGTTTCTTTCCAGTAAAAGAAGTATGCCATGAACCCCTCCTTTGTACCTCATCATCAAAATTAACTGTGAGGGTCTTAAGCTAATTCCATTTAGAGTTTTATGAGATTTTTATCTTGGATTATTTTAAGTGGTTGTGTGGTGGAATCTTTGAGGGTGTTGGCTCTGAGCTATAGAGGTAAGATGTGCATGTGCTTCCTAACAAGCTGAGTCACTGCACGGTGTGGAACCTGCACTGTGGTGGACAGGAAGGCTCCACAATAGGTAGTCAGAACTATCCAACGCGTCACTGGTACCAACCAGCCTGCCTGCCGTCAAGGACGTGTATACAGAAAGGCGTCAGGAAAGGGCCAGTAACATCATGAAGGATCCCACACACCCTGCTCATGGACTGTTTGTCCCACTCCCATCAGGGAGGAGGCTACGTAGCATCCGCACCAGGACCACCAGACTCAAAAATAGTTATTTACCCCAAGCAGTACGGCTGATCAACACCTCCGCCCACTACTTTATTATTTCCTATCAGTCACCTTACGTTCAGACTAGTGTGACTTTATGGACGTACAATCAGCCTATGTGTATAAACTATCTTATGTATTTATATTTATTGTATTTTGGGATTGTTATTTGCATTCTTTATCTTTTGTGGGTTTTTTTTGAGCTGCTTTGGGTCTGGAGTAACAATTATTTTGTTCTCCTTATGGGAAATGACATTAGACAATCTTGAATTAGGTTGTACGTCAGTCAGCAGAAGTTGATCTGAACATTCCTGACGCTGAATATGTTGATTGTCAATTCTAGAGTTGTGTGACTGACACAGTGGCACGTAGCACTCCACTCGTACCACTGGAAATCATTGCACTTTGGAGCACGTAGCATTCCACTCGTACCGTTGGAAATCATTGGTACGAGTTGAGGGTCCAAGGAGAAGGAGCCCCATGATCTTCTTGTCAGCTTCCTGAAAACTGAACCAGCACCTGACCTTTTCAACTGAGCTCAGCAGTCGCCAGAAGATCAAGCTCCAGTCTAACGTCACATGAAATTGTTTAGCATTAGACACATTCAATCTGAGATTAAAGTTAGCTGTACTGTTGATCAGGTAGAAATCAGTTGTCGTTTTTCAGATGAGGCTTAAGTTTCCATCACTAGGAATAATCAACTTGTACGTTAAGATGTTAGGTTTCTATATTTAAGTTAAATTAATATGTGGAATCAGTCAAGCTATATAATTAAGCTTAATTATGCTGCTGAATAAGCATATTTCCCAAACATGTATTTTTAATATAAAATGTCATCCATAATTTTGAAGAATGAACTTGTTGCACAAGTTGATTTTATAAATTTAGCAAAGTAATTAAAGATTGTTAGATTATTTAAAACTATGTGTTAAAGAATCAAATTATACAAATATTTATTGGAATTTTTTTAAAAACTTAACAACTATATTTACCTAATAAGATTGAAGATAAATTTTTAAATGTTTGTCTTTTAATATTTTATCGCCATGTGTGTTCCTTAAATCTTTTGAAGAAAGTAAACTAAAGATATTTGTTATTTTGGGGCATATTATTTAGATTTCCCTTCTGCTTGTGGGAAGCATATAATCAGTGCTCGATAACAAATTTTATCTTTTAAAAAAAAAATTATCCGTCCCACATTTTGGCTGTTTACGCAGTTTAATAGTCACTTTACAATTATAATAACGGAATTCCAAGTTGGTAAAGACCATAAGATATAGGAGCAGAATTAGGCCATTCGGCCCATCAAGTCTGCTCCACCATTCAATCATGGCTGATCCTTTTTCCCCTCCTTAACCTCACTCCCCGGCCTTCTCCCTGTAACCTTTGATGCCATGTCCAATCAGGAACCCATCAAGCTCTGCCTAAATACACTCAATGACCTAGCCTCCACTGCTGCCTGTGGTAAAAAAAAATCACCACCCTCTTGTAAAAGAAATTTCTCCACATCTGTTTTAAATGGACACCGCTCTATCTTGAAGCTGTGCCCTCTTGTCTTAGACTCCCCCGCCATGGGAAACATCCTTTCTACATCTGCACGGTCTTTTAACATTCTCATTGTTCTCATTTCAACACCCGAAAGGTTTCAATGAGATTCCCCCCCATCCTTCTAAATTCCAGTGAGTACAGGCCCAAAGCCATCAAACGTTCCTCATATGATAACCCTTTTATTTCCGAATCATCCTTGTGAACCTCCTCTGAACCCTCTCCAATGCCAGCACACCTTTTCTTAGATGAAGAGCCCAAAGCTGTTCACAATTCTTAAGGTGCCTCAAAATCACATCTCTGCTCTTATATTCCAGACTTCTTGAAATGAATGCTAACGTTGCATTTGCCTTCCTCACCACTGATTCAACCTGCAAGTTGATCTCTAGGGTGTTCTGCACAAGGACTCCCAAGCCCCTCTGCATCTCAGATTTTTGGATTTCCTCTCAGTTTAGAAAATAGTCTGCATATTTATTTCTGCTGCCAAAGTGCATGACCATGCATTTTCCAACATTGTATTTCATTTGCCACTTCCTTGCCCACTCTCCTAATCTGTCTAAGTTCTTTTGCAGCCTACCTGTTTCCTCAACACTACCTGCCCCTCCGCCAATCTTTGTACCATCTGCAAAACTGGGTGCCAAAGCCATCCATTCCATCATCTAAATCATTGATATACAGCAGAAAAAGAAGCAGTCCCAGCACCTGCGGAATGCCACCAGTAAATGATGCAATTGTGCTTTAATATTGATGGGTTACATGAGCATATACATCTGCCTTGAAAATTATAAATGTAGCTATCGGTAACATTTTGTAAACACAACAAAGTCTGCAGATGCTGGAAATCCTTAGTCCTGACGAAGGGTCTCAGCCCAAAACTTTGACTGTTTATTCATTTCTATAGACGCTGCCTGACTTGCTGAGTTCCTCCAGTAACAGTTTGTTACTGCTCTGACGTTCAACATTGTTCCCTTCTTATCCATACTTTCTGATGTGGGAGACTTTTATCATCTCTTAATTAAGGTCAGGGTGATCAACGTAGGACTGCTTCTCTTCCCATTCAAAATGTACAAAGAAATACCTGCATTCCTGAACCCAGTGCGGCCTTCAGTAAGCAGTGGTGGTAAGGAGGGGAAGAGAGAGGTAGAGAAAAGAAAGAAGTGCAATAAGCTGACTGAATGCCCTCCCTCAAGGATATCACTTCAGCTCTACAAAATAAGAACAAAAGCTTCTGCTGTGACAATTGGAACAGTTTGTTGAATTGTGCAGTGAGCTTGTACACTTCATGGATTATTTGTTTTCGTAGAGAATGGATTGGTAATGAAAATGATTAACAAGCATAGGAACACAAATTCTAAATTAGGGGTATAGGCTGGAATCCGAAAATTATAGGTTCATTTTAATAAAGGTATAGATCTTGTTTTTGAATGAGCACTCTTATCTCAGATTTTTAATTCAGAGCAGTGATTTGAATCCTTCCACAGTGGGCCATTTAATGAGGTCAGTGTGACTTCTGCTGCATGAGTCTTTATCAAAGGTACTTTCTTTGTCTGAACCTGTTGTGCTTTGAATGTTTCTGGTATTGTGAGCATTGATGTACAGTGAGTCAGTGTGCCTTCAGATGCCATTTTTGTTCTGTTCAGTGAGGAAATACTTTCAGTTGCAAAATACCTTTAGCTATTGTGCTGTATATATGTTTGGTTTAAGGAGCAAATGGATCTTTTTGGACAGGTTTGTATGAAGAGATGAAATTACAAAGACTGGAAGTTGCTTGTTTTTAGTTGACAAATGCTGTGTTATGGATCTTGTCAAAATTTTCTAAGACTGAATGTTGTCTTGAGTATCATACTGAATAGAATAGATATGATTATGAACTTAGTGTAGTAACTGTTGTAAGCTTTTTCCGGTTCCATTATTGAAGGGAATACTTTATTTATGGGATGTGTTGCAGGCAAGGCCACGATTTACTGCCTGTCCTTTGAGAAGATGATGGCCAATTAGAATCCTTTAGTGAAGGTGCTCCCGGAATGTAGTTGGATAAAAGGTTTCAGTGTCAACAGTATAGTTCCAAGACAATGTGGTGTATAACTTGGAGAGGAAGTTGTGGTCCTGACATTTGTGGAAGGAGATATTGTCAGAGTATTCTTCATAGTAACTATACATAACCTGTTATATTGCAGCAGTGTTGGGGGGAATTAATGTGCCAAGGTCATGGAGGAAGTCCTAACTGTCCTGAATTGTGCCTGAATGAATGCAGGCAGGTCCAGCAGTATTCAAGTTCAGCACGATGTTTGAGAAATTGGTCATTGAGTTATTGAAGCAGGAGCCTGAGTATTTATATGACTAGTTGGGTTCATCTTTGATCACTAATGACTCTCAGGATGTTGATGATGCAAGACTCTGTGATAATAATACTTTACTGATTACACCTGGTTAAGACCGGTTTACCAGTGTTAAGCTGAAACCTAGTCTTTTGGTCGTGCAGCGAAAATTAAAGACTTTGTATTCTTTACTCCAGCACCTGTTTTATTTATTATCTTTATGCAAATCGCTAAGACCAGCTTTGTACTGTTGTGTTAAACACTAAGTATTAAGAACAGTTAGCCAGCCGGTGGTGTAGTGGCATCTGTACTGGACCTCGATGCGAGTGGTCCCAGGTTTCAAATCCGACAGGCTCCTTGCACACTTTCTATCCATGCTGGATTGAGCGACAAGCTAGCAACAGTCTCATTTTTTAAAAAAAACAAATTCTAAAGAAATGGTGATGGTTGCCACCCAATGTGTCACAAGGGATCCCGTACAGTGGATTCTGGTTAATTGAGGCTCATTGGGACTAGTGCGTTTTGGCCTAATTAATCAGCTTCCCCAATTAGCTGAAGTTTCATGGAAATAGCTAAAAAGGTATATTAAAAAATGACTGTTTAACAAATTCTGTATTTAAATGAAATATAGAACAAATTAGAACACTACCAATACTACTGCTTGTTGTCCATCATATCCAACAATGACAGGAAACCTATGCAGGAGAGTTTTTAAAGTGGAAAAGCTGTTGCTGTGGAGTTGTTCCACTCTCTTGGCCTCAGAAATCTGGGTCCAGTGGTACAAGTAGACATCACAACTGAAGTCTTCCCTGATTGTATTGGATGACTGTTACCTTTTCTATGCTTGGTTGTGCCCTTCGTCCTCTGCGCATCTCTGCAGAACAGCCGACCTGGCCATTAGATCTCACCCACCCAGACTGTCAGAGTTGTTTTGCATGCTAGGATGGGCATGTCCCTATCTCACTGGGGTATGAGACCCACCGGCTGCTCTCAGCTGGTTTTGGCCACTGTCACGTGCAAACAGCTACTTGGAGCCACAGGTGAGAGCTGAGTGCCTGTTGGGGACCAAAAGTAGCACTCAAGTTGATTGTTGGTTGATACCTTCAAATTCTTCAGATTTCCTAACTTGTTAAAGTAGTGAAATCACTGCATTTCCAATTCTGAATGCTTAAAACCACAGTGAGCGAAACGGTTCTGATTTCTCACCAACTTTCAGTGATTTGAATGTTTTCTGAACACAAACACACACAACTGATGCCATTTTAAGACTGTTTGCTCTAAGCATGGTGTAATGTCTTAACTGTCACACAAGGGTACTTGACTAACGCTAATTAGAAACTGTCATCAACAGTCTCCTGTCCCAATTAAGTGGCATAGTGTCCCACATGAATGAAGGGAATCCGGGCTATTTTATTTGATTAGTTTTTGTTCCTTAAGAGTTGTCCCACCAATGACCCAATTAACCAGAAACCACTGTGTTAATTATCTGAATCCAAGCTCAGTACTGCAAGGATTCTGACTGCTGCTCATGTTTCTTATCTAATTCTTCCTTGTCAACTGTCGGTTTCCAGAGTTGTTGCTGCCAGTGCACAAAAGTTACTATTTTTATACATTTTAACACCAAACTTCCAAAATACTTCTCCAAACCCAACTCAGCCAATTAGACAGGGGAGCTGTCTGGTTGCTTCTGACAGATTCCCCATGTGTGTCTCTTGATCATTTTTCTGCATTTCACTATTTTAACCTAGGCCATGGTGTTGCCATAGTAACCAGTTCTTCTGCCACTGCTTAGGCCTTAGATGTTGTGGGGAGCTGTTTCAAAATGGACCTATTGTCTCTGTACCAGCGAGTGACCACTATTTTGTTCGTAATTAGGTCTTGTGGACCTTGAGTGATATCAGATCCAGATAACTCCCCACTGAAAATGATGAGTCTGTCACAAAGCGACTTTGAAACTTTGCTTCTTTATCTGACTGGACTGCAAGAATCGGTGCTGGCACTTCTGTTTGAAACATATTTAAATGATTTGATAGAAGTCCAGGTGGGTTGGTTATTAAGGTGACACAAAAATTCGCAGAGTTGTGGGTAGTGAGGAAGGTTATCAAAGGTTTCAGCAGGACATAGACCAGATTGAAATGTGGGCAGAGAAATGACAGAGTTTAATCTAGACAAGTTAGAGGTGTTGAACTTTGATCCTTAGGAGCATTGATGTGCAGAGGGATTTAATGCGAAGGAAATGCTTCATTACATCTAAAACTGAGAAGACATTGCACTCAATGGACAGATATACCTGTGGGAAGTCAGTTCAAGGAGGAGTTGTGCCACATGAGAATGACCCCCACTGTGTTGCAGAGAACAAGTGGCAGCTGCAAAAGACCCAACAACTAACCACAGTTATCACTACTATTACACACACTGCACTAGAATATGTGGATTCCGGATCGGCCTCTGGAGCCATCTGAGGACACATCAATAGACAACCTGTTAGGAGAACATCATATTCAACCTGAGGGATCGCACTACTGAAGAGGGTGTACGATATACCTGCCTTTATGGGTGACTGGTGTTGAATATAACAGTAAGGAAGACCTGTTGTAGTTGTGTAGGGTACTTTAGTTGGGCCATGTTTGTACAGATGCAAGAAAACATTTGTGAACTCTTTGCAGATACCTGGTTTTCTGCATTCATTACTCATAAAATGTGGTCTATTCTTTATCTATCACAATGATAGACTAATACAATCTGCCTAAACTAATAACACACACAATTGTACTTTTCATGTCTTTACTGAACGCATTGCTTAATCATTCACAGTCCAGGCTGGAAAAAGTATGTGAACCCTTGTACTTAACTGATACAACCTCCTTTGGCAGCAATAACCTCCACCAAACGTATCCTGTAGCTACTGATTATACTTGCACAACAGCAAGGAGGAATTATAGACCATTCCTCCACACAAAACTACTTCAATATTCTGGGACACCTTGCATGAACAGTCCTCTTCAGGTCAGGCCACAGCATCTCAATTGGGTTAAGGTTTGGACTCTGCCTCAGCCATTCCAAATGACAAAGTTTCTTCTTTTTAAACCATCCTGTTGTTGATTTACACTTTGTGTTTTGGATTATTGTCTTGTTGCATTATCCAACTTGTATTAAGCTTCAGGTGTCGGACTGCTATACTGACATTTTCCTGTAAAATGTCTTGATACAATTTTGAATTTATTGTTCCCTCAACGACTGTCCAGACCCTGAGGCAGCAAAGCAGCCCCAAACTCTGATGCTCCTTCCACCATGCCTCCCAGTTGGCTTGAGATTTTGGTGTTGATGTGCAGTGCCCTTTCTGCTCCAAACACAGTAGTCGCATTTCTGCCAAAAAGTTCAACCTTAGTCGCATCTGTCCACAAAGTATTGTCCAAGAAGCTTTGTGGAACATCCAGGTGGTATTTTGCAAACTTGAGAATTGCAGCAATGTTCTTTTTTTGGAGAGCAATGTCCTTCCATGAACATCATTCTTCTTTAGTGTTTTTCTTATAGTGGACTCATGAACAGATACTTTTTAGCAAGTTCTAGAGATTTCTGCATGCCTTTTGCTGTTACCTTTGGGTTCTTTTTCACCTCTTTCAGCACTGCACGTTGTGCTCTTGGTGTAATCTTTGCAGGACGCACACTCCTAGGGAGAGTAGCAACAGTACTGAATTTCCTTCATTTGTAGACAGTTTTTCTAACTGTGGACTGATGAACACTCAGGTCTTTAGAAATGCTTTTGTAGCTTTTCCAGCTTTTCCAGCTTCATGCACAGACTTTATACTTTATTGTCGCCAAACAATTGGTACTAGAACGTACAATCATCACAGTGATATTTGATTCTGCGCTTCCCACTCCCTGGATTACAAATACTAAATATTAAAAATAGTAAAAATTAGTAAATATTAAAAATTTAAATTATAAATCATAAATAGAAAAATGGGAAGTAAGGTAGTGCAAAAAAACCAAGAGGCAGGTCCGGATATTTGGAGGGTACGGCCCAGATCCAGGTCAGGATCCGTTCAGCAGTCTTATCACAGTTGGAAAGAATCTACAATCCTTCCTCTAAGGTCCCTTGAAAATTGGTTTGATTGAGGCATGGTGCACTTAAACAGATCTTTCTTGAGAAGAGCAGGTTCTGTCAGTAACCCATATCTCTAATCTCATCTCATCGATTGGAACACCCAACTCCAAATAGCTTTTGTCGAAGGCATTACCCCAGAGGTTCACATACTTTTTAGAACCTAGACTATGGTTGTTTAAATGGCATACTCAGTATTGATGAGATTCGTGTGTTATTATCTTAGGCAGATTGTGTTTGTCTATTACTGTGACTTAGATGATCAGACCACATCCAATGAGTAATTAATGCAGAAAAACAGGTAATTGCAAAGGGTTCACAAACCTTTTTTGCAACTGTACTTATAGGAAGGATGTAGAAATTTTGTGGAAAGTTCAGAGGAAGTTCACTGGGATGTTTTCTGGAGTAGAGAAGCTATAAAGAGGGACTGGACCAACTTGGGTTGTTTTCTCTGGCATGTCAAAGACTGAGGGGTGACTGGCTAGAAGTGTATAAAGAAGACAGACAGACATAGTACAAAGTCTTGGTCCTGTTGAGTACTGGACACGTGGCTTTAAGGCAATAGAGAGCAAAGCTTTTTTTTTTGTCCCCGGAGTCTCCTTAGGTGCCTGGAATATGCTGCCAGGAGAAGCAGTGGAGGGAGATATAATAGTAATGTTTGAGAGGCATGAATAGGCAGTGAGTGGGTGGATGTAGCCCGAATGCAGGCAGGTGGGATTAGGTTGAATTGGCATCATGTTCAGCAGAGACAGTGTGGGTGGTCCTGTTTTACTGTTTTATGCATTTTCTATTTCATAACGGTCTAGTTTGGTCAGTTGTTCATAGTTTAATAATCACAGATGGCTCCCGAAAGCTATTTCCAATTCATAATTCTGTGATCAAATACTGAGATGATCGGGGGGCGTCACGTGATGACGTGGGATCGAGACGTGTAATTCCAGCTCTCCCGTAAAAAAATCAGCAAAGTACCGTTTAAGCAAAGTAAGTAAATACTTTCCGAAAACTACTTATAAACTTCGTAAGACTACTCTACGATATGCCTCGTAAACTGCAACAGAAGAAGTCTGTTGTTACGAAGTGGCCACGAGATGGGAAATAAAAAGGGCCTACTGCAGCGATGGAGCCTCGGATTCAGGTTGGGTCTCCTTTGGAGGAGACGTATTTTATCTCTGGCGCAGAAGAACAGGGAGCAATGGCGGCGGTAGCAGTTGCTTGGAAGAAGATGCCGGAAGTGCGCTTGCGCAAAGAAGAACGCATGCGCAAATCGACACAACTTAAACTACAAGAACCGACGGCCACTGCAACTGAAAGTGACTGAGAGTCAGAATTGGATATTGCAGAGAATACAGATGAAGAAGAGGAGGAAGAACTGAAAGAGATTGGAAGTAAAGGAGACGACGGAGACATAAGAGAGGCTTTATTGCAATTAACGGCTGAACTAAGAAAATTAAGAACAGGGCTTAGAGACATGAAGTTGTGCTATGATAAAGCTATGAAAAGACAGGATAAAATGGATAAGAAACTTCAGAAGATGGAAAGAATAATGGAGCATATTAATAGAGTGGAAAAAACAGAAAATAATGTGCTTGTCTGGAACACGGAAAGAAATTGACTCTTGGAGAAAGTGGACGTGTTGGAAAATTTTAGTAGACGTAATAATATTAAAATTGTTGGTCTTAAAGAAGGTATAGAGGGAGATAATCCAATAGAATTTTTTCAAAAATGGATCCCGAAAACCTTGCAAATGAAAGAGGAAGACCGATCAATTGAAATTGAGCGGGTACATAGAGCTCTAAGACCAAAACCACAAGATGACCAATATCCACGATCAATTTTAATAAAATTCTTAAGATTTCAAGACAAAGAAAGGATTCTACAGGCAGCTGTTCAAGCTGCCAAGAAGAGAAAAGGGCCACTGGTGATAGAAGGGAAGAAAATTTTTTTCTACCCTGATATAAGTTATGAACTTTTGAAGAGAAGGAAGAAATTTAATCCAGTGAAAAAAGCCCTATGGGATCACGGTTATCAATTTATATTGCGTTATCCTGCAACCTTGAAGATTTTTTGGCTGGTGGAGAAAACAGATTTTTTGACGATTACCGGAAAGCGGAGGAATTTGTGCGAGATTCTTTGAATATTCACCAGATACAAGAACAAACCTAGGGGAGCGAGATGGATTGAAGATCAAGACTGGATCAAGGATTAGGCCTGTTGGATCTTTAGGCGGATGAATATATAAATATATTATTAATTATATGAGGGAGAGGAAGAAAGGTTAAAATTTGAGGAATATTAGCTGGGAATAATGATATTAATTTTTCTTATATATATACACAATTTTTTGTTACAGGGGAGCTGGAAGAAACACTGACTAATCGCTACGTTATTCATGTGTGCAAACGTGGCAATAGCCACGACCCGCACAATGGAGGGGGGTAGTGTTGTGTACCTTTTCAGTCACAACATTAGTGGGGGGGGTATTTTGTTTTTTTTCTTCTTTTTTTTGTATCTTATCTATCTTTTTTTTCTTTTTGCCTGGATGATTGGGAGGGAAACACATAGCAACATGGTGAAGTTCAAAGAGATTCCCCAGGGAACTATGAGAGTTGAGAAGCTAAGTAATGTTTTAGATTTTAAGAGATAAATATGAAACATTTTTGAATATTTGGAGCCCTTATTTACAGCTCCGATGATAAAGATCTTGGTTCCTTGGGGAAAGTAACAAATATATATTAAATTTATTTTTATCCCATGGAGCATGTGCAAATCTTCCAATACTCAGGCGGTTCCTTTTTTTTCTTTTTTTTCTTTTCTTTTTAGGTAGGAGTATATATCGGGGGGGGGAGGGTTAAGGGGAGGGGAGAGGGTAGAAAAGAAAAAAAAAATACTGAGATGATCTTTCCAATTTAGTTGTTATCCATATCTTTGAGTATTCTCAGAACTTTGCAGACCATTAACTGTCTTTGTGCATAGCTTTTTCAAACTGAAAGCACCTTTGTTCTGGGGTTGAAACCCAGAAGGGAGACGCTAAGATCTGGAGCAACACGATATACTAATGGGAATTCAGCACATCATGCAAGTAGGGGAAAATGCAAAGTCGATGTTTCAGGCTGAGACCCTTGAACGTTGTGGTATTCAAATGAAGGGTTTCTGTCTGGCCATTTTCCCGGGTAGAAGCTGTCTTGCTTTTGTTCTGGGATGGTTGCCTTTGCAAATCACCTTTTATACTGTTCTATTTCTCTTCTGGCAATAATGTGGTGCTTACACTGTAAGGTTAGTTTCTTTCCCATCACGCTGCTAGTCGTGGCTACAGTCAGTCTTACATCTGGTATAACTACTCCATTGTGATATGCTTAAAGATTACACTAAAAGAATTGGCATCTGTGGGAAAGCCATCAGATACTCATTCTTCAGTATCTGAAGAAGTCTTGGCTAATGCAGTTTAACTTCAATAAAATTTTTGGGAAAGGAAAAGTTATCCAAAAGTTTCTTTTGATAGAAGGTACAAAGATTTAAGTAAAAAGACGAAACATGAAAATATATTCAGATAGCTGTCAAAAAGATGATCGAGAACAAATTACCCTGTTTAACTTGCAATAAATATAATTATGTTACCTTAAACATAACTAGCTCTGAATATTAGCAAGAATTAATGGATTTTTCAGCAGCACCATAGTTGACCACAAATACACAGCAACAACAATCTAATCTGAGTTGTTGGTTATAAAATTTATACATCAACCAAAGTTATCTCCGTCCATTAATAAAACTGTGGCTGGGCATTCATTCAGTGTGGTTCTTTTTGCCATGTGTTCTGTGATTAGCACTATTTTTAATATACTCATCCCATACTTCTCTGCACAATAGATTTAAATTTGTTTATCTTACTGTTCAGGTCTTAAGGACTTGATTGTTTCCGGTTGCTCCTGGGCAGCGATATCAGCACTTTGCAGCTCTAGTTGCCCCTTGCTCAGAACCGTAGATCTCAGATGGGTGGAAGGATTAAAAGATGCTCAAATGAGAGATATGCTTTCACCTCCAACTGACAACAGACCAGGTAGGAAATCTGTCCATCTCCATTGTGTTTCAAAATGTTACATTTAGCTGCCAAGTATTTTGTATTACTTAATTGGGTGTCATTAATTACACATTATACACATGACATACTTCATCTTGAGTGAAAACTCTAAATACATCTAATTTAAAACGTTTTTAATTGGAGGTGGCTTTATCTTGGATTTTTAAATTATTTAGAAATAATTTCTTCAAATGGTTTCATTTCAATTGGTTTCGTTTATTATCAGAGAATGTATACAGTATACGACCTAAAATATCTAGTCTTCACAGACATCCACGAAAAACAGAGGAATCCCAAAGCTCCCTCTCCCCCCACGCAAGCAGCATCAACCTCTCCCTCTTCCCCAAACCATTTCAGCAAAAAAGCGTCAGCAATTGCAAAGCACCCAAAGAGACCATGATCTGCAGTCAACAAAAACTATTGTTTACCCAACAGTTCGACAGGCCACAGGCTCCTTCCTAACAAGGGACAGAGAGATGTCACCCATTTCACAGCGAAAGGGGAGACTAACAGTTGCTTTTTATTCTGAATTTCTCATGCAAATTGTTCCTCTTTGACCATATGCAAAGTCATCTGTGCTGCAAAGTAGGCAGCCAAGCATTAGAACAACCACTGAGCACTGTCACCTTGTGTAAAAGAAGCAATACAATAATTAATGCTTTAATATATTCATACAAGTAATACCAAGTTCTTTAAATGATAAAAATATTGATCTAGTTTGTCTCATTTGTGTGGTTCAAATAACATTTATTCAGTCCAAATAGAAATATCTTTCATGAAAATTAAGGATTTTTTTTAAAACAGAGAATGTCAGATTTAATATTTTATTGGTGCTGTCAGAATTAACACAATGTAATCAGTTCATCTCCATGAAAACATGTTTTGTAATGTGTTCCATAAACTTTCCCTGAATAATTGGTCAGAGGCAAGTCTAAATTTAAACTTGATTTTGTACTTGGGGGTCTTGTTTGCTGTTGTCAATCACTGAAAGCTCAAACGTAAATTGGTTATAACTTGTAGATCATTGTACTTCCATCTTAACTTTGAATAGCAAACCTTCCTTTTGAGTTCTGTGTTGTTCGTAAATAAGGTAACTGCAACATAAAGCATTGATGCTTTGTTGAGCACTGACATTGGTGTTAAATTGTCTCTCTACATAATGGTATACCTTTTCATTATGTTATTAATTTTGGAATGAAAAATCTAAAACGAATGTTGAAGTCGGCAAATAATCAGTTATCTTGATTGAGATTGTGTAATACAATCTCAAGATACTGCACTAGTCTTTTAATAATTAACAGTGATTTTTTAATAGTGTTAAGTAAAATTAGCAAAATCCGGTCTTAAATGTTGTTCTTTCTTTAAAGGCCAGATTGACAATCGTAGCAAATTACGTAATGTGACGGATCTTCACTTGGCTGGCCTGGATATTACAGATGCAACACTCCGCCTTATTATTAGGCACATGCCGATGCTTTCCAGACTAGATCTTAGTTACTGTAACCATCTGACAGACCAGTCAATTAACCTATTAACAGCAGTTGGCACAACAACAAGAGATTCTTTAACAGAAATCAATCTATCGGGTAAGTGCATTCGATATGACATTTAATATTGAAATAGATGCATGTATGTCATGAGTGATTGCATATCACAATTTGGAATTTGTGAGCGATTAAGTTCAATGACACTAAACTGCTGTTATATTACTAAATTAAAACAAAGCACGGGGAAATTCTTAAACCAAAATTTAGGAAGGCTTTCACTGTTTGACAAGATAACAAATATCGCAAATGAGAAAATCTGCAGATGCTGGAAATCCAAGCAACACACACAAAACGCTGGTGGAACTCAGCAGCCCAGGCAGCATCTGTGGAAAAGAGTACAATTGTAATAAACCTACTCCTCAGCTTTTTTTCTCCAGTCCTGCCGAAGGGCCTCAGCCCAAAACGTCGACTGTACTCTTTTCCATAAACGCTGCCTGTCCTGCTGAGTTCCTCCAGCATTTTGTGTGTGCTGCTAAGAAATATGACCATTTTTGCTTTGCCTTTGCCAAGTTTATCTCAGAATTTTACCAGTGTTCACCTTGTTTCATGTAATATTTTATTATTTTGTCCTTAGTTCTGTTAATTTCTTGGGACACTTTGAAAAAAAAGTGTATACCTTAAACATTACTTGTTATTTTATAATATTCAAGTTTGAATACTTAACCTGTATATCATGCCCCATTCAGAAACGTTATTTGTTGCATGCTCCACAAAATTGAATGTGAATATTAGTTGAAATGTCAATCTTTGCCATACTAAATTGCATAATATCTTTTTCAGTTTGCAATAAAATCACTGACCAGTGCCTAACCTATTTCAAACGCTGTGGCAACATCTGCCGAATAGATCTTCGTTATTGTAAGCAGGTAACGAAGGAAGGCTGCGAACAGTTCATAGCAGAGATGTCTGTTAGTGTTCAGTTCAATTTGTCAGAGGAGAAACTGTTACAAAAGCATAGTTAACTAAACAAAGAGAAACTGGACACCAAAACAAAAAGAACATTTAATTTCATCACATTTAATTATGACCAGCTCCTTGTTATTGCCACCAGACAAATGGACATGGATGAACTGTACGAAGGACAGAAATGTAAAGGTAGCATAAGCTACTTAACTGAACAAAAAATGTTTCTACACATGAAGAATCACTCAAATTTGAATTTATTTCATAAGTTTTAATAAATGTATAATAAAGACACTGTACAAGTGTTTTTACTTGGTACGTATAAACATATGACAAGAAGAATATTGATAAAAAACTAAGACTTTTGTGCACGTTTTACAACTGAAGCATGTGCATTGTAAATTTTAATTTGTGTTCTTTTTAAAGATGCCATCTTGATAAAAAAAAAGGGTTATCTTATAGATAGATCCAACCACACATTGGGATCACTTTGACCATGTTATAAATATTGTTCTGTTTTGTTACAATCTACACATCATACATTATGCAGAAGTATTTTTGTACAGAAATTACTTTATTGAGAGTAATGTGGAAATTTCAATGGTAACATTATTACTTATATACAATTGAAATGCAATTTATTTCAAATTTCCCTATTTGTTACTTGTGGTTTAATCTCTGTATAGTTCCACATGTTTCACGTGGAACAATCTTTGTGACATTTGTACGTGCCATCATTGCATGCCTTTAAGGCAATCATGTTAGCAGTAATAACACTGTAATGAGATGTTGGTTTTCCACCAAATGTTGTTGCCATTTTGTCATTGCTGAATTTGTATAAAAGTTTTGTCTTCAATGCTGAACTATTGGTAAATTCATGGGGAGCAGCATTTTAAACGCTGTACAATATACAAGCCTTTGACAATTTTCTTAACACTTTCTATTCCTATTTTATATCTGCAAGTTGGTAAGCATTGAGAGAAGATGGAAGTGAAGGGTCATGTAATAAGAAATTTATTTCTATGGTGGCTACTTAAAAGCCGAAATATTTTTGCTTTTGGATCTGCTTGATCAGCAGAAGTTCTATAGAACAAGACTGGGTTCCACATTCTTGATTGAAAAGAGCAGGTTCATCCTCCCTTGAAAAATGTTTGAAGAAATTCAGCTCTTTGCACCCAGTTCTTCAGTTATGAGGTTGATGTTTGCAATTCCATGAAAACGTCAGTAAAGTTGGGAAATTCATACATTTTGTGATGAATTGTAGGTAACAATACAATGGAGATGGCAAAGAACAGATGAAACCAATATGAAACCGCAGTTATCCACTGCAGATTTCCTGATCAGAAAGGGATTTTGCTTACTCTGTTAGATACTGTAATCTAGTGATACTAAATTGTTATTAACAAATGTTCAGTTAAGTGTAGTTTACCCACTGTAGTCAGGGAAGATATTAAGCAGTAGTGGTTTCAATATGACCACAACTTCTGTTACAAACTTTGAGCTTGATCTAATTTACTTAATGAAGTAACCAGTGAGGAGAAGTATGTTTCCATGTTGTCAATATTGCCACCAATGGCATATTGCATAATGTTCCTGTTCTTGTAAGAATGTTTAAAGTTAGATTGTCTAGTTCTAGTGAAGGCCAAGCATTCTGAATTGAGGATTCAATCGAACCTTTTGACCTTTGGAAGAAATTTATGATCATTTGGCAGATCATAAAATATAGCTTTCCCTTTTCAAATGTTCATTTTCACAGTACAGCTGATATGGCATCTTAAAATTATGTAGCAAAAACAGTCACTGTATAAAACTTTATTGTGATTACTAAACATGAGTACCCAACAGTTCTATTTCAATTTACACCGTTTTAAATTGCGTAGAAGCCAATATTCCTGTGCATACAGTGCACTCAGCCATTAATGTCAAATAAGCACTTTATTTGACATTGCTTGCATATTGGTACCCCGAAGCAGGTTTTAAACAACGAATTTAATTCTGCTTTGGTGTTGGTGAAAGGATCTGCATAAACTGGTCCGATGGCAGAGAATGACACATTCATCTTCCTCCAGGTAGATGTTGCCTTTTGCCTGCCATCATCATTGTAGCCCACCCCTATCTTGCCACCCAAGCACTCTCCATTTACCTCAACTTCCGTCCTCTTAAATGCTATGGAGAATGAATGAGAGTTACGCCACATCAGATCCTTCACTGCTGGAGCACTCCTCTTTGGCAATGCAAGCAGAGCTGATGCAGCTCTATCTGTTGAAAGGGCTATAGGAAATACTTTACTGTGATATAGAATAACATCCCTGCATTAATTATTTTCCTTGGTGCCAAAATTCCCCAATGTCTAAAGGCTTTTATCTGCCAACCTGTGGGATACAGCTGAAGCAAACACAGGCTTGGGCTACTTGTGCCTGGGGACTATTGAACCTGTCAACATCTTGAGAAAGCTGCACTTATTCCAGGCAGATTTTAGTATTATAAGTTATAATAGTGATTGCATAGGTAATCACTGCTTAGAGGAATAACAATGTAATTTACATGCAGATTTTTTATACATATAATGTAAATAAAATATTGTTAAATACATTTTAGCATTCAGCTTTGTATTGTTCAAACAATCCCCAAACCAAAAACAAAATGGAATAAAGAGGGACAAAGTTCCAAGTTGGAAGTATTGTAGAACAAGCCAATGAACAAAATTGAGCTGGATTTTCTCTGCATTGATTTCAATCCTATGATTTGTACCAAGTCTGGATGAGAAGAGCTTAAGATGTGAACTTTTCCTTGGTGCTCATTGTGAGTAACATTATTTAAAAAGTGTCTTGCCTCACATGGCATATGTGGGAAGTCATCAGTGAACATCACAACTGATATTCAATTCAGTTGCAAATGGAACAATCCATAGCTGTGTGCAGCAACACCAACATACTGTCCAGATACTGCCTTGGCACTTGTGGCACAGGTATTGCTTGTCCAAATCAGGCAATGAATATCCAACAAGTCAGTCACTCATCAACCTCTTAAACTTCCATGACATCTACATTGCCATGTTTCCTACCATCAGTATCTGAGGAGTCCAGAAGGCCAACTAAAAAAGCTACACAAACTTTTGGCAACAAGTGAAATTTAAAGATTGGGATTCCCACAACAAGCAACTGATCTTTATCCAATTCCTTTACAATAACCACAGGTCACATCAGCAGTGTGATGGAATACTCTCCATCTGTCTGGATGAATGCACCTCCAATAACAAGCTGAACAAACACATGATAATGTAATCATTAAACATCTATTTCCTCCACCCCAAGTTCATAATATTGCAGTTTTTACCAACTACAAATGTACTGCATTAATCAACCTGGCTATTCCATCATCACAAGGGACAAGAACAGCAAATGCACAGGAGTAACCACTAACTGCAATTTCCACTTCAAAGTTGTACACAGGCTTGACTTGGCAATATAATTGCTAGTTCATTATTGGCACTGGGTCCAAATCCTAGAACTCAGTACCTGACTCTTCTGTTGGAGTACCTTAGCAAGTCAAGGCAGTGATTCCCTCCCACCATCACAAGGGAAAATTTAAGATGGACAATATCTGTTGGTCTTAACCCCCTAGATACCAAAAATTAAAAAAGCCAAGGATCAAAGTTAGATCCTTGCCACTTCCTAAAATTAGGATGTGTTCAGTTCAGGGGTATTTACAAATGCAGTAAACCGTCCTGATGCAAAGTCTCAATCCAAAATGCCAGTTCCTCCAGCAGTATGTTTTTGCAAGTTATTAAAGTATAATAAACTTTACAGCTTAGTGTTTCCTCCTAATTTAAGGTTGGATCAAAAGCAAGATGCTGTAGTTTTTATTTGGAAATATGGACTAAAAACAAAATGCTGGAAAAGATCAGAAGATATTCTGTACATAGAAAAATAATGCTGGCATTTGAGGTCAGTGATCTGGTTCTGTCCTCATGTACTCTGACCCAAGTATTTAAGAACATAGAACAGTGCAGCAGAGTCCAGCCATTCAGCCCACAATGTGCTAACCTTTTAACGTAAGATCAACAGAACCCTCCCCTCCCCCATAGCCCTCCATTTAATTTAATTCATGCCTATCAAGTCTCCTAAATATCCCTGCTGTATATACCTCTACCACTCTAGCAGCATGTTCCACACTCATACTGTTTTATATATTAAAAAAATACTTGTCATTCCCCCCCCATACTCTCCTCCAATCTCCTTAAAATTATGCACCCTCGTATTAGCCATTTCTACCTTGGGGGAAATTTCTCAAGCTGTCCACTCTTATGCCTCTTATCATCTTGTACACCTCTCAAATCACCTCTCCTCCTCCAATCCAAAGAGAAAAGCCCTAGCTCATTCAACCTATCCTCATAAGACATGCTCTCAATCCAGGCAGCACCCTGGTAAATCTCTTCTGAACTGTCTCTAAAACTTCCACATCTTTCTTATAATGAAAGGACAAGAACAGGACACAATTATCCAAGTCTAACCAGAGTTGGTTTTTTCCTTAAAAAAAGCTGCAACATTACTTCACAGCTCTTGAACTCAAATCACACCAAATAACAAAGGACAATGCTCCATTATCCATTAACTATACTATCAATTTGCAAAGCAACTTTGAGCATAGAGATGTGGACCCCAAGATCTTTGTTCTTCCAAACTGCTAAGAATCCTACCATTAATTAATCTTGTACTGTCTTCAAGTTTGATCTTCCAAAAAGTATCACTTCATACTTCCATATTCAACTCCGTCTGCCACTTCTCAGTCCAGCTCTACATCCTCTAAATGTCCAATGTAACCTACACAATCTTCTGCATTACATACACCAGCAACTTTTGTGTCACCTGCAAACTTACAAACCCACTCTTCCATTTCCTCATCCAAGAGATAAATAGATAAGATAGATATACACACACACACATACATACACACACAGTATGTAAAAAAGTTCAAAGAATGGGAGTCCCAGACCATAGCACACCACCACTGGTCACTGATTTTATGTAGAACACTCCATCAACCACCACTCTCTCCCTTCTGTGGTCCAGCTAATTTGGAATCTATGCAGCCAAGTTTCCTGCATCCATTGCCTCATGATTTTCTGAATGAGCCTACCCTGAGGAACTTTTTGGCCTTACCAAAATCCATATACACAACATCTGCTGCTCTACCTTCAATTTGTTTTGTCACTACCATAACCTGCCCCTCACAAAGCCACGCCTAATATCCCTAATCAGACAATGTTTCTCCAAATACTCATAAATCCTATCGTCAAGAATCTTCTCCAAGAGTTTGCCCACTACTGATGTAAGTCTCACTGGTCTATAATTCCCACAGTTATCCCTGTAACCTTTCTTGAACAAAGGAATTTCTGGCATTTTCTATTTTCATTCATGAGTTTAAAGTTGTGGAGTCCAAAAATGCTGGGCTTCTAGCAGCTCTACATAAAATCAGATACACAGAAGCAATGTTGCAAATAATTCTGTGATTACAGTTCTGGCTAAAATTTACTGATGGAAGTACTACTCCATTAAATTAAGTTCTTTATTAGTCAAATTGCATACATGAATTTCAAAAACATACAAAATATACAAAGCAAAATGAAAAAAAACTATAACAAGGCAGTTGGCAGGCAATGACACAAAATTGCTCAATCTCCCTTATATGCAAACTTCGTTGTAGACAGGCTGGGCACTACAAAATACTCAATTCATATCCAGCACACACACTCAATTAGTAACAGCTTACCAGTACTCCACACCACATGATAATCCACTAAATGTTAAAAGTTTCATGAGACTTATAAAAGTGATAGGAAAAGTTTAAAATAGACTTTGCACTTCTTTTCCAGCATATTCTTGATTTAGTCTGGCTCCAAGTAACTTTAAATAGGCTTAAGTTATTTGCATTTTTTTTTGCATCTTAACATATGTTGTGTTTGTTTTTTTACACTGATTTAAGGCTTCAGAAATAAGCAATGATAAATGTTAGTAAATTGAAAGATTCTATTCTTCTACACCATTTAACATAGCCAAAATTATTGTCATTAATACAGTCAAGAATAATGTTCTTGGTGAATTTAACAAGAAAACTTTAATTTCAATCTTCTTTCCATCAAACACCACCAAAATTAAGACTTAAAAACGTGCACTGCCCGCACAACATACTGTCGACAGATAGGGCATTCATTCATGCGTTTTCCACATTTAGTGCAGGTAACCATGTGACCACACTCCAGCAGAACACAGTCTATCACAGCATCCATACAGATCCTGCAGAGATTCTCATCACTCCCTAGTTGCATCTTTTCTTCAACTGAAAAGTAAACAGACGAAAGATTACCATGGAAAGCATAAACAATGCAGAAAGCACAAATTGATGTTAGTTTCACAATTTATAGCAGCATAACTTCTCACTAAAGATGTATAGTGTTATCTTGATACATTTAGTCTTAAGTCATTAAGTTCTAGCATTTACTGTACTGTCATGCAATTTCACAAATTTATCAATATGGAAATTAGATTACTTCAATGGTTCAAATCCAACTATGCAAATCCAGTATTTACAAAGACTTCAATTCTCCAGGGAAGGTTATGCAAGTTAGCTAAATTTACAAGTTTGACATCTGGAATATCAGTTGTTAAATGTACCTACTTATAACAAAAACAAATAACTTGAAATCTCAATGCATATGAAAATGCTCATTTGATAAATAAAAATTAACTTGCATTGAAAGTTTCTGCATTTTCCCCTCAGTAACTATGAACCCAGGGAGACTCTTGATCATTCTGTCAGTGCAACAGCTCAAAACTCCAGAAAATCATCCTGTCTCCAGACATGTCAGAGTGTCACTAAAACTAACAATGGAAATAACCTGAAAATGTGGCTATGTCCTCATAACAAGAGCAACACTTTATTTTTTAATGATGTCATGGATGTTAATTTATACAGAGATCCTGGGATTAAGGAAAAACTCAACCAAGAGCTCAGGAAATAAGAACAGTTACATTTTTAAAACATGTTAAAATTCAGAATGTATTTTTATATTAATTTGGAAGTACCCTGATCAAAATATTAAAAAATAACTGGTTTATGGATGCCAAAAAAAACTCTACTTGCCAGTAGCTTCAGCTTGATTATTTCCATCTTCCACTGCAACAAAAAAATTTGAAAGTCACATTTTGAATTGCCAATAGGTTTACAAAACTATTTTGCAAAATTTACAAACTTACAATATTTGCGATTTTCTTCCATTTCTCTGAATAACCTGATCACTCTTTCCACCAATTCCCATTTTTCACAACAGCCCGAATAACTGACAAAGTTGCGAGCCAGTATTTCCTTCAGCTGACGAACTGTCAATGCTTCAACCTCATCAGTACTGGATAGATCTGACAGTGAGACTCGTGTATTTTTAGGTTGATTGTCGTCACTTGTCCTATATGCCTGCAACAAAAATAGCGCAGAATCACACTCAGGTTTAATATCACTGGTATTGGTTTTGAAATTTGTTGTTCTGCAGCAGCAGCACAGTTCAATACATAATAATATAAACTACAAATTACAAGGAAATATATATTAAAAATAAATGAGCACAAAAAATAGAAGTGAGGTGTTGTACTGTACATGGATTCATTGGCCATTCAGAAATCTAATGGTGGAGGAGAAGTTGTTCCTAAAACATTAAGTGTGCATCTTCAGGAGCTCCTGTATTTTCTCGTTGATGGCAGCAATGAGAAAAGGGCATACCCTTTGTGATGGGGCTCCTTAATGTTGGATGCCACCTTTTTGAGGCATTGCTTTTTGAAGATGTCCTCGATGCAGGTGCCCATGATGGAGCTGGCTGAATTTGCAGCTTTCTGCAGATTTTTTTGATCCTGTGCAGTGGCCCTTCCATACCAGATGGTGATGCAACCAGTCAGATTGTTTTCCATCGTACATCAATAGAAATTTGCTAGTATGCTTGGTGACATAGCAAGTCTTCTCAAACTCCTAATGAAATATAGCTGCTGTCGTGCCTTCTTTGTATTGTATCAATATGTTGGGCTCAGGACAGATCTTCGGAGATGTTGACACCCAGAAATTTCAAACTGCTCACCCTTTCTACTGCTGATCCCTCAAACAGGACTGGTGTGTGTTACCTCAACTTCCCCTTCCTGAAGTCCACAATCAGTTCCTTCATCTCACAGGCATGAGTGCAGGGTTGTTGATGCCACATCACACAACCAGCTGATCTACCTCAATCCTGTATGCCTCTTCATCACCATCTGAAATTACGTCAACAATAGCTGTATCATTGGCTATGCCTAGCCGCACAGTCATGGATGTAGAGAGAGTAGAGCATCCTTAAGGTGCAGCAGAGTTGATTGTCAGCAATGGGATGTTATTTCTGATCTGCACTGACGATGAGAAGGTCAAGGATCCAGTTGCAGGAGGAGGTACAGAGGCTCAGGTTATGGAGCTTGATTAATAATGAAGCTATGATGGTATTGAATGCCGAGCTACAAGCAATAAACAGCAGCCTGAAGTATGTGTTTCTATTGCCCAGGAACCGGAAGCTGCTCATCCTTTCCATCACTAACTGGTATGTGTTATCCCAACTTTGCCTTTCTGAAACCCACAATCAATTCCCTGGTTTTGCTGATGTTGAGCGCAAGATTGTTCCTGCAACACCACCCAACCCATCTCACTCTTTTACCATACATGCAACTGGGAAGACTAATGGAATATTGAAAAGGACATGGAGTATCAAAGTAAAGTTTTGACCCCAGCCAGAGTACTGCAAATGGTTTGGAGTCACCATATTTGAGAAATGCCATGTTTGTATTTGAGACACTGCAGTGTTCACTAGGTTGATGCATGAAGAAAGATTGCCCAAAACCCATTGCTGTATAGAAGGAGGAGACATGATCTTATGAAACAAAATTCTTGGGGGGGGGGAGGAGTGGAGGGGCGAGAGTGGATACTTCATAAGGGTATTGAGAAAGTGGGGGGCACTATTTCTGAATAAGATTTGCACATTTCAGACATAATTGAGGGGAAATTTATTTCTTCAAGGGATTGTGAATCTTTGGAAATCTCTTATCACCAAAGTCAGACTCTCAATACGTTATGACAGACTTAATATAAAACACTTAATATACTATGATAGACTTTTAAACTACAAGGAAGTCAAGAGATAAGTAAAGAGTAGAAAAATTATGTTGAAAATAAGACTAAATCAATCTTCTGAATCAGTTAGTGGTGAATCTGTGGAATTCGTTGCTACAAGCAGCTGTTGAGGCCAAGTCATTGGGTATATTTAAGGCAAGTTGGTAATTTTTTTAAAAACATTTTCCTTTGCAGTTCCCTAATTTTACATGTTGGAGGCTCTACAGTTGACAAACTTAAGTGAGTTGAAAATATGATTTCAAATCAAAAAAATTCAATGTACCTCAAAAACAGATCTTTAAAAAACTCATAAATTTTCAATGAGGAAACTTAAAATTAGGCCTCCTTTGGGCTCTGGGGGTTCCCACTGGCGATTTTTAGAAATGAACATCCTAAGTATAATGCTAGTTCTAACTTAGGATTATGAAGACACACAGTCCTCTTTTATTGTCATTTAGTAATGCATGCATTAAGAAATGATACAATATTCCTCTGGTGTGATATCACAAAACACAGGACAGACCAAGACTGAAAAAACTAACAAAACCACATAATTATAACATATAGTTACACCAGTGCAACAATACCATAACTTGATGAAGAACAGTCCATGAACACAGTAAAAAGTTCAAAGTCTCTCAAATGTCCCACATCTCACGCAGACGGGAGAAGGAAGAAAAACTCTCCCTGCCATGCCCGACCACAGTTCGACTCTGAGTCATCCTAAAACTTCGAGCCTCCGATCAGCTCTCCGACACTGAGTACCGAGCACCATCTCTATCCAAATGACTCGACCTCAATCTCAGTCGCCAACAGCAGGCAAAGCCGGGGATTTTGAGGCCTTCCCTCCGGAAGATTCTCGATTGCGCAGTAACAGCAGCAGCGAACTTGCAAACTTACATGCAAGATTTCAGATTTCTAGGTTATTTCATTACTGAGCTATGCATGCGACAGATGTATTCTGTTATATACAGGTATTTCCTACATCAGAGTTCATATAGTAACTTTCCATAACGTGAAGCTGCGTCATTGTGTACCATCAAGAAATGAGAGTTGAAAAGATGGAACCTTTCCTCTCACCCACCTCCTTCCCTCTCCCCAACACAGAATGAAAAATTTGCTCATGAAATCTATTTCTCAGATTTTTGGAGTGAATTTGTGAAAATGGCAAGGGCAAACTTCCATTACCTGAACAGCATTAATGAAGGGGGTGCTGTATCTTTCAATTAGAGTAACAGGCACTTAACTGAAATACATTTATCACTCTGCTTACAACCAAAAATATTCAATAAAGGTATAAGTCAATTTTCTCCATCTATAGGTAACAATTTCTACCTTGAAGTGTTAAAAACACATCTTCACCTCATTACCTACTTTTTAAATTTTAGAACTAAAAGCACTTATTTCAGTGAATCCATTTTCTTCATTAAGTTAATTTGCTCCCAGAAAAAGGAGATCCCAAGAGATGCATGTCTCACACATTAATTATGCTGCAGCCTTTTTTGGGAGATAAAAGATTAGCATTCCTCCTTCTACTCTTGGTAACTTGGTTGAACCAAGTCTGGCAAGGACTGCTCTAAAGGCAACTCATGACATAAATGAAACTGTAAAGATCAATTGAAAGGATATTATCAAACAGGCAAAATCCTGAGGGAATATAGTATGGTGAGTAAACATGTAAAGAACCCTGTCACAGCACTGAAGATCAACACTTCAAAACTAAGCATGCACCAGCCAAGCTTCAGTAATAGTTACAACATTGAAAGTAACTTAGATTTGTCCTGTTCACAAAATCCAACTAATTATATGACCTTTCCATCTACCTCTCAAATTGATGGAAGATGTCATCAACTATGCTAGCTGGTGGCATTCACACCCTCATTAACCTGTTCGCCCATCCCAGTTTGAGATATACCAGCACCACTGGCTAAAGACTGCTTCATGGTCCAAAAAACTGAATTCCAAAGATCAGGAGAGAGTGACTGCCTTTGAAGAGAGCATCAAACCGTACTAGCAAAATGAAGTCAACAAGTATCAAGGTACAAAAATGGTTGTGAGCAATTTGATGTATTAGGTTAAGTGCAGTTGCACAGATTTAGTTGTTTTGTCAGTCACAAAAGATTTCACTCCCTTGCTCAAAATAATGTTTAGTGGTGAACCATAATGATTCTGCTCAACATGGTGTTTGGTGGCGAACCACAAGGATTCAGTAAAAATCTTATTCCTGATTGTTTCAAGGACCTACCAACAAACTTAGATGTTGCACTCTTTGTTAACCAGTCAGGAGAGGTCTTTGGTCAAGCTTTGATCCAATTTCTTATGTTTCCTGGGATCTTGGAGCAACAGGGTGTTATATGACCTTTTGGCTTGTATTAGAAGGCTCCTGAAAAGCATAATGGATCTTACCAGCTGATGATGAATTCAGTGGCAATCAGCACCCATCATAGTTCTTGTGATGCATACATGTCAGTTCCCAACCCAACACGTTGAGAAATTAGGATGATGCAGTGTTTTGAACTTTGGCATTTCCAGATCTTTAGTCATCCAATTGCAAAAAATAATTTAGCACGTTTGGCAAGGAAACACCCACTGGAATTAGTCTTTTCTGCTCCCTCTTTACCACCACTACTATTCAGAGGTAGACCCACACCAACTCTTCCATTAAACGCACAGAGCTATACTACGCTCATCCACGCTGACCAGGTTCCTAACTGAGTAACTCCTATTAAGTCCCAAGGAGGAGGATCCATCTGATGACCCTTAGGGATCGTAATGAGGACTGAGACTCAAAAAGAGCTCTTTTTATTCTTCCTCAGCACTAAGCGTCGAAGCACTGACAACCTTGGTAACTTATTAGTCAACTTGAGTCTCAGTCATGAAACAACCAGTACCTTTAGTTGGTAGTTCCAACATCCAAATCTTTATGATTAAAGAAAACAGTACTGTGAAAGTGCTTCTTATGTTTTATACTGCTTTTTAATAGAAAGTGTAGCCTCTGCTCCTTTTCGTCATTGTTCCTCCCTGGTCTACCCTGTCTCTCATGCTGTGATGTTGACAGAATGCCACTGCAAGCTCTTACGCAGGGGTTCTCAGCCTGGCGTCCATGGAAACCTTCCTTAATGGTATTGTCCATGGCATAAAAAAAGGTTGGGAACTTCTGCTCTTGTGCATCAATTACTGACCTACATTCCAATGTTTGTGCATTAAAAGCTGCATAACTGATTTTTGTGTTTTGAACTGCAGTTCAGGGATGATTCCGAGATTAGTCAGTCAGCCAGGGTAAGTGAGACAGCCAACATCACAAGTGAAGGACACGTACAGTCGCAATCTTTCTCACCCCATTTTCTTTTAGCTATCTTGTCCTACATTGGCAACCTGCCAGGAATTGCCTCCAAATACTAAAAGGGATGAGAAACATTTTCAACTTTGCCTGTCTCCATGTCACAAGGACATTAATCACTAACTCTAACCAAGCCGATGTTTGTACCGTTATAATAATCAAAGGAACCTGTGCGGATGACTTAACCTCTTAAAACGCACATAGATATCTGAGATTCATCATTAATATCGAAATAAAATTGTTAAATCAATCTGGACCTCATCAGCCTATGCCACCATCATCCATCCAGCTTGATACAGAAGAAAACAACCTGGATAGTCTTCTTGTCCAGAAATCAAATACTGACAAAGCTATCCTGCATAAAGTCAGATGTGCAAATTCTGCCTATGGGAAGCGAATGCACCATATTTTCAATAATCATGATCTCCAAACTACAATTAAGTTCTGGGCACAATGTTATGACCACATCAACAATTCTTAATGAATTCAAAGTGGTTTTTGAATCACGACCTTGGAACAATATATCAATGCTGCCTCTGACAATCAGAATCAAACAGGAGGACCACATAAATGCCCCTTTTTTCTGTCCAAAGAAAACACTACTAGTATTGACACGACGGTTCTTTAATATCTGTTCCACTGAGCCAGTAATTGTGCACAAATATCAAATGAGACCATTTACAAACAAGTTCTATTCAAGGTTAATCGAGACAAAAAGAACCTTAGAAGCCAAAAGCAGCATTACAGAGATACTTTGAAAAGAATAAAGAATTGTTATTAAATAACATTGAAATTCAGTATATTCAAATAATGCAGAAAATACACAGGGATCCTCCCAATCTGGAGAAATTTAGCTTCTCAGGGATTTTCACCTAAACTACATGCATATCAACAGTCTTTAGAGCATGCGCAAATGATTCATCAGGTGGTAAGTGAATTATTCAAGATATGTTAAAGATAATTTGATACTTCCTTGTTATTTAGAAATAACATTTTAGAAAGGGTGTAAATTTAATAAACTAATTGAACTGAGTTCAGGTTATCAACCTAATCTCCATTAAATAGTGTATTACATAGAAAACAGGTGTAGGACATTTGATCCTTCGTCCTTGATCTGTCATTCAATATACTAACAGCTTTTCTAAATCCAGTAGCATACTTCCACTTACTCCCAATACCACTGATGATTTGTCTCCTTAAATCTATTCAGCAACTTTGCCTCCACAACTTTCCACAGTAGAGAATTTCACACATTCACTGCCCCCGGAGAAATTTTTTATCATTTCACGTTTAAATGTTTGTAAATGATAAATAATTTTCCTGAATCCTGAGACTGTGGCCCCTTGTTCTAAATACCCACCAGCCAGGTCTGCCAATATATAAAAAACTCAGCATTTAAGTGGTCACTGATGCAAAATCCAAATCTATTACCTGATTTTGTTCTGCTTCAGATCTTCTATCCATTTGAAATGATGCTTCTTCTCTCCCCTGTTTACACATGAATGAGAAGTTAAATATATATCTACAATGCATATATTACAGAAGTTCTACAAGATTGTTCCAGAGAAGTTAATGATTGTATCCCATTTGATTATTTTTAGAATTATTTTATAACATGCTAGTGGCATCAGCACCAGACTTCAAGGTGAGTGCTCCTGAGTTCAAATCCAGCAGGCTCCTTTCACACTCCAGCGAGCAATTTGGCATCATAAAAAACTCACAGACAAAATGCTGAGGAAACAGCAAGGTTGCCGCCCGATGCGCCACAGGACACGGAGAGGAATAACAAATTCTACAACCGGAAAGTAATGTCACCAAAGCTAAACTGTGGCAAGTAAGGCTAGACTAGCTTGAGGACACAGATTGCACAACACAAATGTTACAGCTCTAAAGTAGACCAAAACAAGATTCAGGATTTATAAAAAGAAATGTTTATACTATGAAGCAGAAAGAGATGAGAATCCAGTCATCAACATTTATTATGATGCCTTGAATGGAAAGGAGCCTTCACCCAGAATTAGGTTTATTATCACTGTCCTATTAAATGTAAAATGTCATTTTGCAGTACAATGCAAAGGCATAAAATTACAAATATATAAGTAATGCAAAATAAAAAGGAACAAGGCAGTGCTCAGGGACTGTATAGATTTAACAGTATAAATATGAGATCATAGCCCATTTAACTCTACACCAGACTAAGTTGTGCACAGTAAAACATAAGACATGTTTATCTAACATCCTGAGTTTTTCCAGTCTCAAAAATCGTTAATTAAAATAGTACAATAATTTGTTTGCATTAAACCTTATTTTTGGAATCAATGAGATTTCAAAAATGGAAGAAATCTTGTAAAATGAATGAGAATTTATATACAGTAATGAAGCAGAACAAAGATGCAATGAACATCAGGACACACCAGAGAACAGGCAAGATAGACATCTTCTATTCTCCCATTTTAAAGTATTTTCAATCTCTGCCATAGCTATGAAAAAGAATGTTACCTGGAAGATCATAGATGCAATAACAAAAAACCCCACAAGTTTCAGCTACAAGCAAGTCATTTGTAAAATAAAATGGTAATTAAAGGCTTATGCTTCTGTGTTTGCATGGGAAGGAAAATTGTAAAGAATATTGCCCACGACTTTTTTCATAAAACCTGCTGTTCAAGTTATAGTTTGTTTACATTTCCAGGTTCTGAAAAAGATTAATCTGTAAATTCAGTGAGTTTAGAGATTGATAAAGATCCAAGCACTCCAGACCAACGCTCCAGCCAGCCTACAGACTAGATTCCGGCCCTGGCCTCACTTTGAACATGCACTCTCGACTCCCAGCTCACATTTTAGATTAATGAGAGAGCCTGCCAGCAAATAATCAGGACTTTCAAACAACTGGATGCCACATTATCAATGTTTTATACATAACATTTACCATTCAG
The DNA here is from genome assembly GCF_030028105.1 of Mobula birostris. Lineage (NCBI taxonomy): Eukaryota > Metazoa > Chordata > Chondrichthyes > Myliobatiformes > Myliobatidae > Mobula > Mobula birostris. The sequence continues at coordinate 19,779,682 of NC_092400.1, forward strand.
CAGAAGGACCACACAGGTGCACAGGGTTACAGACTCAACCAGCTCCATCACGAGTACAACCCTCCTCACCACAAGAACAGCTTCAAAAGGTAGTGCATCAAGGTGACATCCATCATTAAGGAGCTTCACCATCCCAAACATGATCTCTATGTGGTACTACCATCAGGGAGGTGGTACAGGAGCCTGAAGACCCATACACAATGATTTATAAATGGTTTCCTGCCATCACATTTCGGAACAGTCCATAAACACTACCTCATTATTACTTTTTCTGTATTGTTATTTTTGTAGTTTATAGATTTTTATATCTTTGTACTGTACTGCTGCCCTACAGAATAAATTTCATGTCATGTCAGTGACAATACATTATTCATCACATGACTTAGTAACATCCAAAATGGCAGTAAGGAATGAATAATAACTGCTGTACACTGGTGTTGTACACAGCCCTCGGAAATGTACCTTAAATTGATCAAGAATAAAATTAATAGAGAAACACTAAATTACAAAACGGATGTTTCAATATCACCCAATTTCAGCAAACTAAAATATTTTTAAAAGAACAAAAAGCACATTCTCAAAGTTGTTTCTTTATCAAATTAATTGTGGGAAAGAAAAGCAATGAAATACCTGGTGTACCCTTGATGTCCCTGAGCTTGGTCTTTGATTGGATGAAATCCCCTGAGAAGGTGGTGCTGCAGAGGCTGAGGTGGTAGTAGTAGTGGCAGTATAAAATTGTGAACCCTGTGATCTCTGCGAGTGTACACTCTCTGTGTCTACACCATCAGCACCTGATCTATGGTGGCTCAATACAAGCTGCACCAAATCCTCCTTCTCGCAACAAGTGTCTATGGGTATGTTTCTCAAGTTAAGGTACTGACGTAGATCTTTCACCTTTAATTTCATAAGCTCATCATGTTGAAAAGAAGTTCGTTGTAGCAATTCACACGTACAACATCTCCGTAGATTTTCTTGCATCACTGAACAAAGTATACAGAAATTCCTCTTGCAATCCTTACATGTATACTAGTGAAGAAAATAAATGCTGTTAGGCAGTATACATAACCAGAAGACTTGCTGAAGTAAGTTCATTGCTGTTTTAAAACCAAAATTTTCCTACATTAAGATGAAGAGGAAATTCAACAGAGAAGCTCAAAAATTAGACAGATTTCCTTTAGGGGTAAAAGAAAAAAAAAATCCTCATCAATAAGAATCTGGGAAGTTAATGGGGATATAGGATGAATAAAGTGACATTAGCACAGATACACTTGTTGGGTTGAAATGCCTGTTTCTAGGACTTATGATTCTAAAGTAATTTATCTAGTTAGTAAATATTGAAATATCCACTAATCAATAAGTTATCTATTCTGTAAAAGTACATTATCCCCACATACAATGCATTGTATTCGATGATACATGACTAAGTGACAAGATATCTTTTAAAATGATTATGAAACACTTCAAATGCCAATTTTTCTGAATAAATCCATGTTCCTTAATTACTATTTTTTTTTACTATGTACACAAGGCATAGAGCCTTGAAAAAGTGTTCAGCCCCACAACTATTTACACATTGAGCTAATTTACAAAATATTGTTCGTCAAATCATAAGAAAAATTCCACAACTTGTCAATTTACTAAAAATTAAAAACCAAAACTGTGAGGTTGAAAAAGTTTTCATCCCCTTTGTAATTACACTAACTTTCCTCAGGAGCAATATATTACCTTACCAACTCACCCAATTTGTTGATGTAGAAAATTAGACGTAAAAATTGATGTAAAAATTTTCAGTGAATTCACAAGAGTAAATAACTCCTCTCTCTGCAAGGTCTAACAATATGGTAGATTTTCAACAGACCAAAACAAAATTAAGGACAAAAGAGCATTCAAGACAAGACAGGGAAATATATAGAGAAGCATAAATCTGGGGAGGCCTTACACAAAAAGGGTGCTTACGGTAGAGTGGCAAAGCAGCAGCAGCCCTGGCTAAAAAAAATATCCTTGCCTGTAAAGACTTGGCAAAACATCCAGTTTGAAACGACTTCAGTTCACACTGTAAAAATGTCAGGTTGCACAGGCATTTTAAAAGCTCAATTCCAACAGGGAAGTTACAGGCTATTGTCTGCCATGATTGTTTACCAGAACATCTGTGATTAATAAAATATTCAGATGTTTTATTTGTGAGTTGAGCTTTTGAAATGCCCATACGACCTGGCATTTTTGCAGTGTGAACTGAAGTCTCTACTGGGCAGGATTTTTACGACGAAGCATGTACAGGCCAAATTGAGGCCACAGAGTCCAGGCTGGAGAGCAGGGAATGAGCCAAAGCATGGCCATTGCTGGAGTGTCCTTGGAGGTAGTTCGATGCGACAGAACCGAGGCGAGGCAAGCAAAGTCAAGGCAGAGTCAAGGTGGAGCCTGGGCCAGAGAGTGAAGAAAGACCCAAGATTTGATTGATTTAAGCGCCGAGCTAAATTGGGGTGGCGGGATTCGTGTCAGAGAGCATATCGAAGCGATAGGACAAGGGTTTGAAAGCAAGGAAAGATCTGAGGTTTGGACAGGCCAGATTGAAAAAGATCAGGGTGTTGGGGCTGGAGGTGAGGGATGGGCCGGCTCGGCTTGCTGCTCTGCGATGTTTACTCATCTCTGCACTGAGCTGAGGCTGTGGCCTGCAACGAACGGGCTTCTGAATCAGCTGTGGTATCACTTTTATGAACTTCAGTTCTGAATGCTATTTGCTTACTTTTATTGTTTGCATGATTTGAAAACATTTAGACATTAAAGTAGTTCATATGCAGTTGGCATAGACCACAGCATTATTTATTGTACTCTACTACTCACATATGGCCTTGTATCCAACATCTACTCACATATGGCCTTGTATCCGACTTTCTACTCAAACCTTGTGCTTTCTCAGCTTTAGTGCAAGAACACCAAATTCAATTATGCCCAAGATATAAAAATATTACCCAATATACCTTCTTCCTATAACGAGTAAATGTCTGACCACAATCTTCGCAGACTAGATCTGGAACTTCAGTCGATGGGGATGGGTATGAGGAATACCCCGTGCTGTGGGCAAATCTGAATGGACCTGCACCTCCACCGAATGCAGGCTGCTGGCCGCGCACAGTTCCAGTACCCATTACTTCATTTATTAAACCACAACATGAAGCCCACATCGATGTGGCCCCAGCCTACAAAAACAGAAAAAAAATTCATACTTTACTTAAGTACATTGCTAACAGCACACTGGTCAACAAAATCTATAGTTCAAGAACCTCAAAATTAGTTACATTAATTAGATGACATCAGAAATAAAGAAAACACAACATGCAAAGCATGGAAATGTATGATATATAATTCACTTAATCTGGAAATTTTAGGAACTGGACTAAGGAAAATAAATTTAGTAAAAAAGCAAATCAAAATTTGCAACTTAAGGTTGTTCAATTTTTCCCTCTTTATATAATGACATACTTCTGCTCCCAGAGTAGTCAACATAGTAAAACTCCAATAACAGAGCACCAACGGAACCTTGGATTTTCTAGACTATTAAATGTTACTACTAGTAATACTGAAACTTACTTATAATTTCTCTGTGTTACAGTAATATAATAAATTTTGCAGCAAGCTAGGCAGCTTAAAAGGAACTGGGAAATATACACTCAAATCTAGGTTTCAGCTGCAAACCTACTCACATTTTTGAGCCCTATTTCAGACCCCAATCTTAACTTTGGCCACACATTCAATCCAGAGGCTAAACCCCACCTGGCAGCACTCCAGGCCCCCAGCTTTCACTGTACATTTCATTTGCACTCTGAACCCTTTCCCCATAGCTCACATTCTGGACCAGATCCTGAACAATAAGAATCTCTGAAGGTTATTGGAGCGTTGAATAGTCATCTAGAAAACATTGATTTGTAATGCCCAATACTGACCATTCTTTTATAGTCATACTTCACGGAAATAGGCTCTTTAACCCAACTGATCCATGCTGACCAAGACTACCATCTAAGTTAGTCCCATTTCCCCATGTTTAGCCCCTATCGCTCTCAACCTTTCCTATTCATGAGCTGTCCATGTTCCTTTGAAATGTTGCTAATGTACCTACCTCAGCCATCCTGTGGCAGCTTATTCCAAGTATCAATACCCTCTGGGTGAAAGAGTTGTCGCTTAGGTTCCCATTAAATCTCTCTTATCTCACCCTAAGACCACGCCCACTAGGTCTCAATTTCCCAACCCTGGGGAAAAACACTCTGCACATTGACCTCTGTTCCTCATGATTTTTTTTTCCACCTCTGTAACACAACCCCTTATCCTCTTGTGCTCTAAACAAGAACAGTCCCAACCTCAACCTCTCTCATAACTCAACCCTCGAGTCCCAATCTTCATGATTCACCTCTGTACTCTTTCCAGCCTCATGGCATCTCTTTCCTACATCAGAGTGATCAAAACTGAACATAATACTCCAGTTCAGCTCCACCAATATACAACTGCAACTTACATCCTAGCTTCTATATTCAATGCCTTGAATGAAAGCTAACACGTCAATTTTTATAGGAGTACCATTGAAAGTGTCCTGACCAGCTGGATCACCATCTGGTATGGGAATTGAAAGGCATCTGACCACATGTCCCCAAAAAGGACTGCAAGGACTGCTAAGAGGATCGGCAGGGTCTCTCTTTCACCTATTAGAGATATTTATCAGGAACGCTGCATACACAGGGTCTTAGCATTGTCAATGATCTTTCCCCATCCGTCCAACAGACTCTTTGACCCCACCCCCAACCATCAGGCAGGAGGTACTGTAGCATTAGGATAATAATTGTCCAGGCCATAAGACTACTGAACTCCCTGCCAGAACCCAGGTCTCATCATGTGTGAAGTGCCAGTAATGTTAAACTGTTTACTTATTGACTTGTATCTTTTATGCACCTTATTATTTGTTAATTGATTTGTGGTAATATTACTCTGTGTGTGTGAGTTATATGTACACTGTGTTGTGCACCTTGGTGTGGAGGAATTTTCTTGCATTTGGCAGTGTACATATGTATGGTTGAATGTCAATAAACTTCAACTTGAACTTGACATCTTCACCACACTGTCTACTGCGACAGCACTCTCAGAGAATCATCTACCTGCATTCCTCAATCTCTCCTTTCTACGATACTCTGCAAGGTCACACAGTTGACTGTCAAAGTATTACCCTGATTTGTTGCCTTTCCAAAAGCAACACCTCACACTTATCTAAAGTAAATTCCATTTGGAATTCCTCAGCCCACTTACTCATTTGATCAAATCCACATAATCATCTTCATTGTCTACGATACCACCTATTTTAGATGTCATCTGCAGACTTACTTACCATGTATTCTGCATTCTCACCCAACTCATTAATATACAGGACAAGTGACAATGGGCCCAACACCTAGGAAACAGCATCAATCACAAGCCTCCAGTCCAACAGACAACCTTCCCCCATCAACTTCTGCTTCTACCATCAAGCCAGCCGTCTCTCCAGTTAGCTAGCTCTCCCTGGATTCCAGACAAGATAACTTTCCATATTAGCCTACCCTGTGGAATCTTATCATAGTCCTTACTGAAGTCCATATCTACCATCTTGCCCTCATTGACCTCGTTGGATATTATTTCAAAAAAAAAAACAAAACAAATTCATGAGACATGATCTGCCACACACATCTGCTATGTTGTCTACTCCTAATCAGTCACTGCTATCTCTCAGCATACCGTGCTGTAATTTTCCCACCACTGATGTTAGGTTCACCAACCTGCAGCTGCTTGGCTTGTCCTTGTAGCCATTCGTAAATAAAGATTTGTTATCAGTTGCTCTTTAACCTTCTGGTATTTTACCCATGGCTAAAGAAAATGCAAATATCTCTGACATAACCCTACAACTTCAACTGCAACTTCCCTGTCCTAGGAAACATTTGATCAAGCTATGGATATTTACCCTAAACACAAGAGATTTCCAGCAGATGCTGGAAATCTTGAGTAAGAGGCACAAAATTCTGGAGGAACTCAGGAAGTCATGCAGCATCCATGTAGGGCAGAAAACTGTCAACATTTCAGGCTGACATCCTTCATCAATACTGGAAAGGGAGGGAGCAGAACCCAGGATAAGATAGGGTGGAAGAAGGTGTACAAGCTGGCAGGTGATACACGAATCCAGGAGAAGGGAAAGGTGGGTGGGCATGGGATAAAGTAAGCAGGTGGAAGGTGATAGGTGAAAGAGATAAGGGGTTGGAAAAGGACTTTAATAGGAAACGGAATGGAAGAAAGGGAAGGAGGAAGGGAATGCAGAGGCTAGAATGGGCAGATAAGGAAAAGGGAAGTGATGGGGAGAACTAGAATGGGGCATAGAAAAAGAGAAAATGAGAGGGGTAGGAGAAATTAATGCAAGTTCAAGAAATCTATATTTGATGTATTTATCCACCTTTTATGCCTTAAGATTGACAGTATTTCCTCTTTTACAATATATTCCAATACATCACTATTCATTTTCCATAGTTCCTTAGCTTCAGACAGTTTCCATGTTTAAAACAGATGAGTACTATTTATTTAATACCTTTCCCATCTCCCTTGGTACAAAGGACCACAATGATCCTTAAGGGGGCCTATTTCCTTCCTAGTTACCCTTTTGTTGTTAATATAGCTGTAAAACCTCCTGTACCTTATTTGTAAAAACTATCTCATAACCTCTTTTTCCCTCCTGTTCCCATTTTGGATGTAGATCTCTTACTTTCCTCAAATAATTTGTTTGATCGTGGATGCCTATACCTAACAAAAACTTATCTTTCTCCTGACCAGTGCACCAATACCCTCATCTTTCAGGGTTTGTTAATCCTGCCAATTTTGCCCTACTGTCTAGGAGGAACTCCTATATTGTTACAGATTGATGATCTTTTCATTAGAACTAACCAGATCCGATACAAATCTGAAAGACTGACTATCTGAAATAGTCAAATTCAGCATTGAATCCTGGGAGTTGTAACATGTCTAGCCAGGAGCTGAAATGTTACTCCTTAGGTTATTTAGACTTCTTTGGAAGACTGGAAGAAGCCAAAAATTGATTCAAAGGGGAAGCAGGCTGAAGAATTAAAGTCCAAGATAATTGTAAGCTTTGGATCACCTTGGTATTCTAAACAAAGCAGTCATACAATCTGCAATCTGTTTCACCAGTGTAAGGGATACCATAATATGCACACCAAATACATGTGCATAAAACCAACTAGTGAATAAATGCTTGACCTGAAGGAAATGCCTGGCTCCCAGAATGGTGGATAGAGGTAAAAGGCAGGCTTTCCATTCCCTGCAGTTGTATGGGAAATGACCACAAGAAGGGAGAGTGCATGTTAATGGAGATCGATTTGTGAACTAGGGATTTACAGAAGGAACAGACCCTTCAGTATTCTGAAAACTGAACAGCATAAACAGTATATGGTGGTGACAGCATTGAAAGTGCCACATGATCCATTAATTATGGAGGTTGGTTGGGTGGAAGGCAAGAGTGCCCTTCCCTTGCTCGGGATAGGAGAATGTGAGAACAGAAATATGAAAAGTGGAACAGAAATAGTTGCAAAATGTTTCATCTATTAGAAGGAAAGTCAGGTTCAGGAAGCGTGAAGTGGCTTGAGGTATTCAGGGCAATTTCAATTATTGATCATTCTTTTCAAAAATTAGGCAGGTTTTTGGATAAATCTTGGGACCTAGTGCTTTCTAGCATTGTATCCAGTACTATACAACTGTATAACTTTAAAGGCAAGTGTACTGGAATATCTAACAACTTTCTTGATTCAGCAAGTATGCTGGTAGGCTTATTTACTTCAATGTTTCAGTTGTTATCTGGTTTAGAAGCATTTATACTTAATGTAAGTCAAGAAAACCCCATTTTGCTCATAGGTGACAAGGCAAAATAATACTTCTTTGAGTCTACTGTACTGTGGAATTATTTTTCCCCAAACGGAGAACTAATCAGCCAGCTGACTTCAAACATACTCACCAATGTCAAAAATCAATTTCTTTTGGACTCAAAACAATCCCTGCCATTTTAAAAATGTGATTGAAATGCCAGTAAAGTTCTGCAGTTTATTTTGTCTTTCAGAAGAATTTTTGCTTTGCATAATACTCTTAATATGGAGTAACTTTTTCATAGGCCTAATAACAATACCGTGCTGTCTAGCAATATCTACTCCATAACATACTGCTACTGAAAATTCTTCATGCTTTTTCATGTATGATGGAATATTGCAAAAAAGAGGCTAAATGTATTGAGTGTGTGTTCATTGAATCTATCAAATAGTCCAAGAAAACAGGAAAGCAATAGTAAGGATGAAGCTTTATTCCGTCTCAGTCTTGATTAATAACATATACCTGACATCAGATTCCTTCTTCTCCAGCCATTTACCTTTCCACCCACCTGGCTTCACCTATCACCTTCCAGCCAGCCTCCTTTCCCTCCCTCCTTCACCTTTTTATTCTGGTGTCTTCCCCCTTTCTGAAGAAGGGTCTTGGCCCGAAACATCAACAGTTTATTTATTTCAATACAATAGATGCTGGCTGATCTGCGGAGTTCCTCCAGCATTTTGGTTGTGTTGCTTTGACCTTCCAGTATCTGCAGAATTTCTTGTGTGCATGACATTTGAGGCCCATATCTCAAGATATTTATTCAATTACCTTCACCTCCCCTTTCAGTTGAAAGATAAAACCATACAACCATAAGAAAGGGGAGCAGAATTAGGCCATTAGGCCCATTGAGTCTGCTCCACCATCTCATCATGGCTGATCCATTTCCCTCTCAGCCCCAATCTCCTGTCTTCTCCCCATAACCCTTCATGCCCTGACTAATCAAGAATCTATTAACCTCTGCTTTAAATATACCCAATGACTTGGCTTCCACAGCTGCCTGTGACAATGAATTCCAAAGATTCACCACTCTCTGGCTAAAGAAATTTCCCATCTCCATTCTATTTGGATCTCCCTCTATTCTGAGGCTGCGTCCTCTGGATCTAGACTCCCCCACATGCCAAAACTTTGTTTATCCATCTTTTCATTGGAAATTGGCTGTTAATACTATTACGGATAAACTCTTCTCAGGCTTCCAGCCAGGCACAGGTAAAAATTTTAACTGACGTCTCGATGACAAACTTTGCCACCTTCATCAGGGATGATGTCTGGACACGTCTAGTCCGGTGGTATTTATACCCCCATGGTCCGTCCTACCTGATTGGATGAGGACTAATCAATCAGATTTCTGCTGTCCCACCTTGTTTACAATCAAATTCCAGTTCTTACTCAGAGTGAGACCTTAATCTTTGTTAAAATTCTTTTTTATTCTGCTACCCCCATCGATTTCTCCAGGTAACCAAATGGATACACCTCCTGTACTCCTTGAAGCCAGTTTCCACCAATATATGCTGCTGCACATTCACAGGGAATCCGGTAAACACCAGCCATCCTGAGTCCCACATCATCTTTGACCCACATAAGCTGTGATTTGAGCTTCCTTATGGGTTTGTGGATGGTATTAATCCATTATTTCTCCAGAAACCTGGCGATCCTTCCAGAAACCATGGAAATACAGGGAAGACAGGCGGTAGCGAAGCGTTCCTCCTCATTGTTAGTCCTGCCAAATGGTCTCAGCCCAAAATGTCAACTGTATTTTTTTTTCCCCATAGATGCTGCCTGGTCTGCTGAGTTCCTCCAACATTTTGTGTTTTGTTTTAATAAAAAGTATACAGGATTCCAGCTTTTATTAACAATCACAAAGGGAGTTACAACTAATTTTTAATGCCTTAAACACCAGCACAGCTAGAGTATAGGGAGTATCACAGGGTTCTTTTTCTGAAATCTGTTTGCAACCCAAACTACCTGTAAATCGGAAATGAATGGAGAGGATGAGAGAGAGACAGAGAGAGAGAGACAGAGACAGAGACAGAGACAACCTCACTAACTCAATAAGTGAGGAAGTGAATCTCACTTGTTGCAGCTGTTGCGGGGGGGGGGGGGGCAGAGGATTGTGGACTGCAAGCTCTCGGAAATGTCCCATTCCCAACCAGCCGCAGTTCATTTTATTTATTCAGTGTATTTAGTGACGTTCATTTTATTTATTTAGTGACACAGTGCACAGTAGGTCCTTCTGGCCCTTTGGGCCACTCTGCCCACTAACCCCCAACAAACCCAACTAATCCTAACTCAATCTCTGGAAAACCTACAATGACCAATTAACAACCTTTGGACTATGGGAAGAAACTCTGGAGGACCTGGAGAAAATCCACAAGGGGAGGATGTACAGAGATTCCTTACGGAACGGCGCTGGAACTGAACTCTGAACTGTAATATCATCACACTAACCAATACACTACTGTGACACCCACAGCAGCCAGTAAATAAATCCCAATGCCAAGTATGGGCTGGCCATAAGAAAGCTGGGAACGATCTGTATAGTTTGTTTCTGGGCATCACATTTTAAGAAAAGTGAATAGGTTACAGAAGGGGCAGAAGAGATTTACTAAAGCAATGTGATGAATAAGGGGGATTAATTATTTGGATAGATTAAAGAAGCTCAAGTTCCAGAATCAAGAAGTGAGAACCTGACAAGTATATAAACCATGACAGAACAATCACAAGGAAACTGAAAAAGAACTAAGAGGAGATTTTAAAAAAATATATAGTGAATGGTTACTATCTGGATTGCTCTGCCAAGGAAAACAGAAGAGGCTTCATGGGCACTTTAATCATCAATACATAATGGACCAAGAATTCCTAAATGAGATACTTGCTGATCAGTACAGACATGGTAGGAGAATGGGTATGTTTCAATGCTGCATATATATCTATTGTAGTCACAAAAGATCAACAGAACTACTTGCTACTCCTATCTCCAAAATATTCAAGTCAATCATTTTTCTTTCTGACAAGCCTAGCATTAAGCTCCTTCTTTAAGACTTTGGGAAGTCAAGTTCTAAGAGGACATATAGAGTAAATGACAGGACCTTAGCAGAGTTGATATGCAGGGGACTTTCGGATGCAAGTCCATGGCTCACTGAAAATGACGACACAGGTGAACATGTTTGTGAAAGAGGCACTCAGCATGTTTATCTTTACAGGCCAATGCACTGAGTATACAGTACTGTGCAAAAGTCTTAGGCACATAGATATAGCTCGGGTGCCTAAGACTTTGAAACAGTACTGTATTTGTCAACGTAGAGCAGAGAGCGAGTTTGAAAATCTGGCAGAAGTGAAGGATGTTGGGAATGGCAAGGGTGGAGTGCTGCAGGAGGGGGGGTGGGTTGGGCGGCAGAGGAGTAGCAGGGGGCAGCCCAGATGCAGACACATCCAGCACTGAGACGTCAGGCAAGGTTATTTGATTCCAAACAATTGGTTTACTGATCATGACACAAATGTCTCTCTGGTGCTTCCCGCTCCCTCCCACTTTCTTCCTCCTTTCCCAACCATGATTCCCCTCTCCCAACCCTCTTCCCAATCTCAGTCCACACGAGACCCATATCAGTATCAGATTTATTATCATTCATGTCATGAAATTAGTTTTTTTTTGCGGCAGGAATACAGAGCAATACATAAAATTACTACAGTGCTGTGCAAAAGTCTTATGCACTAATATATATATATGTAAATAAAAGGCTTGTGCACAGTACTGTAAGAATTGGATGTCAGTCAGGTCACACTCAGAATATTGTGTGGTAGCAAAAGAAAAAGGACGGGAGCAATTCAGCAAGATACTGCCTGGATTGGAAGGCTATAGTTACAAGGAGGTATTGGATATGACAGGTTTACTGTCACTGGAATGCAGATGGCTAGGGGTGACCCAAGGCTTATAAAATTATGACGGACTTAGATGCAGTAGACAGCCCATCTTCTTCCAAGCATGTTGGAATCGAAAACTGGAGAGCATAGATTTAAGGATTAAAGAATATCTGAAAAGGCAAGATGGTCCACAAAGAGAGGTTGCTGTAATGGAACATACTGCCAGAGGAAGTAGTAGAGGTACATATAACTACAGTGTTTACAAATTATTTGGACAGGTACTTCAAGAGGAAAGGAGTAGAGGGATATGGGCCTAAACGTGAGTAAATAGGATTATCCTCACATCAGCCAAGGGTCTATTTCCTTGCTGGACAACTCTGACTCCGTATGACAATTTAACACTTCCCCAGTCTACCACTAATGGGCAGCATTCAAAATAAATTATCAAAGTACATATACGTCACCATATACAACCCTGAGATTTGTTTCCGTGCAGGCATGCTCCACGTCTATAATAGAAAAATAACCATCACAGAATCAATGAGAGACCACACGAACTTGGGAGTTCAACCCCTGTGTAAAAGACAACAAAATGTGCAAATAAAAAAAATAATAAAAAATAAATAAGCAATAAATATCAAGAACACGAGATGAAGAGTCCTTAAAAGTGAGTCTATAGGCTATAGGAACATTTCAAAATTGCGGCAAGTGAAGTTGGGTACAGTTATCCACTTTGCTTCAAGAGCCTGAAGGTTGAGGGGGTAAAACTGTTCCTAAACCTGATAGCGAGAGTCCTGAAGGTCCGTACCTTCTTCCTGATGGCAGCAACATGAAGTCAGCATGTCCAGGGTGGTGGGGGCACCAAATTATGGACAATGCTTTGCTGTGACAACGCTTCATGTAGATGTGCTTAATGGTGGAGACTGCTTTACCTGTGATGAACTGGGCCGTATCCACTATCTTGATCCTGCTAAGGATGCCGGTTATCCATCATTAATTATGGAATTTCCCTGTAACTAACATATTACCATTCCCCTTTTGGACATACTTAATTATCCATCCAAAAGCCTTTACACTTATTTTCACAGGCAGCATTCACACATAAATAGGTTCTACGTCTGTGGATACTAATTTGCTTCTCACAAGCTCATATTATTCTCCACATTTGTATTCTGACCTCCCTCTTGTTATGACAAAAAGCAAGGTGCAAATTGTCACTCCAGTTTAATGATTTTGAGACACAGATTCAAGATGGACATGTGCTACAGAAATTCAGTATACTTTACCACCAGGCTAAGTAACATGGGGTGTTAAGATCTGATTTCTGACATTATGTATGTGATCAGAAAATAAGTCAATTCTACTATATTAAAACAGCAGTGCTTTGAAATGTTGAAAGCAACTGACACAAAATGACAGTTCATATGAACTTGACACAAGATAGACTTGTATAAACCAAACATCTTTCTGACCAAATTCCAATCTTTACACTCTGTTTAAAAAAAGTTCCAGTTTAAAACATTCCTAATTAAACCTAATTTCATTAGAGTTAGTCCTGACAAAGGGTCTCGGCCTGAAACGTCGACTGCACCTCTTCCTAGAGATGCTGCCTGGCCTGCTGCGTTCACCAGCAACTTTTATGTGTGTTGCTTGAATTTCCAGCATCTGCAGAATTCCTGTTGTCTTCATTTTAATAGCTTGCTTGGACTGCGAATTACTAATTATCGCGGGCAGTTTTAACATTTCCCTCGTATAATTCACAAAAACATCAGCTGTAGTAGACTTGGAAAAATGTTGAGGGATAATGGGAGCCGGGGTTGGATCATATCAAAAACGAAATACGTTGAAGCTATACGTGCCTACATGACGGTCGCCATCATAAAGTTATTCCATGATTAAAAAAAGACACACAAGGCAGTCAGCATTGTATACATGTCAGAAAACAGGCATTAACATCCCACATTATTTACTCCTCTATCTTCCATTCTCATAAATCTCTATTTTTTCCCCCTGGAGTCCAGTGCAGTGAGCAGTTTGAGGGAGAGGTGGTAGCTGACCAAAGTCAGAGGACGTGAAGTTTTACAATTTCCAGGGATACGCGCGTCCTCTGATAGATATCAGAGAGAGGGAAAACACACACACACACACACACCCACTCGGGCCCGAAACTGACTGGGAAGAAGTCTCCCTCTCCCGCCATCGCTTTGAATAACTCAAGCAGGTACCACGCTTCACTTAACCTGCATTTCAAAACCGAAGTACAACCCCACCCCGCCTCCTTACACTTGCCCTGCCCACGATCGCCAGTTCCACAATGAGCGGGGCTCCGAAGGGACTGTTGGATCTCCCCAGCCCTCCCAACTACTTCAGGAGCTTCTGCGCACAGTTGCCCCGTGACAGGAGTCAATGAACGACGCGGCCAGGCAGCCTCACGCCGCAGGGTGCAAACAGAACAGGTACCTTCATGACAGTTCTTGTGCCTCAGGCCCCCGTCCGAAAGCTACAGCAACATATTTATCGGAGCCGCCACCGCCGCCGACAACCTTGCGGGGAGGGGGGGGGACTCAAGCTCGGCGTCCGCTACGCGGCCCGTGCTGCAACGCTCGCTCCATCCGCGTCACGCCTGATTGACCTCCGTCGCAGCCAATCGGCAGGGAGAGCCTCGACCCACAGGAAGTGACGCCGGCCGGACAGGCCCCGCCCTTGTTCGGAGGTGGCGGCGGCGGGGGTAAAGGTGAGGGCGCCTGGAAAATCTGAGCATGGCGGCGGAGTGAGGGAGCTGTTCTGCTTCGAAATCAAGTTAAATTTGTCTCACTCCCACCTGCCCCTCTCGCTGCTCGGTTGTTCTTTTCCAACCCACGCTCTTTCCCTGAATCTGGCGCTAACATCGATGTCGAAGAAACGTCATAGTAGGGCGGAATCTTAATTTAGCATTATGATGTGTTAACATCAACAATATGATATGCAGACGACACCACCTTAGTAGCAAGTGCTGCAGAAGACCTACAAATCCTCCTAGACAAAGTAGTACAAACAAGTGCAGATTTTGGTCTAACCATCAACTGTAAAAAAAAACCGAAATGTATGGTAATATCAAAACAGCAGGATACTCCCAACTGCCAATTGTACATCGGTAACCAACAGATTGAACAAAAAAAACCTGCTTTAATTACCTTGGTAGTTTTATACCACAAGATGCCAGAAGTAAAGTAGAAATAAAAAGAAGAAATGCCATTGCCAAAACCAACTTCCAAAAAATGAAACCCATTTTTACTAACAGACACATTTCTATGACAACAAGGCTTAGGCTACTAAAATGTTACATCTGGTCAATCTTGCTGTACACTTCTGAGCATGGACTATAACACCAGAACTCCAAAGAAACTTAGGAGCAACAGAAATATGGTTTCTTAGAAGAATACTGAAAATATTATATAGAAATAGGGTAACTAACGAGACAGTACTCCCAACGTGCCCATACAAAAAGATCTTTAATGAGAAAATTAAATAAGAGGAAACATAATTCCTGGGCCATGTAATCAGGAAGGGAGAAATATAATGCCTTACATTACAAGGCCATGTGCCTGGGAAACGCGGTAGAGGAAGGCAAAGAAAAAAAATATACAGACACTGAAAAAACGTGTGCCTTGCGTGTTACACCACTTGGGTGATCATGGCTCTTCACATTGAAAGATCCCTCACAACACATGTCAGTGATAGGACTCCGATACTATGACCAAGAAAGCAAACCAGCACCTCTACTTCCTCAGAAGATTAAGGCAAATTAGCAGTCATCATTGATCCTTACCAATTTTTATAAATGCACTATAGAAAGATCCTATTTGGACGCATCACAGCTTGGTATGGCAACTGGTCTGCCCAAGACCATCATGAAAACTATCCTTGCCTCTTTGGGGTCTGACTACACTTTTCTCTCCTTCGGAAAAGCATCCAACATAAAGACCGTCTGACCCTGGACTTTCTCTTTCATCAGGCAAAAGATACAAATGCATGGAAACGTGCATCATTGGCTCAAAGCTTAGTTTCTACCCCACTGTTATACTACTGAATGGATCTCTTGTACAATAAAGATTAACTCCTGATCTCGCAGTGTACCCTATCATGGACCTTGAACCTGCTCTGCTCTTTCACAGTACTTACGACATTGTGTTACTTTTTCTCCTTGTACTACTTAATGTTCTGATGTTTTGAAATAATCTGTGTGGCATGACAAACAAAGTTTTTTTTCACGGTATCTCAATAGATCTAATGATAAATTAATTACTAACTGATCTGTTGACCAAGATCATTCCTCGCCACTGCACTAAACCCTTCTCTTTTTAATAGTGCTATATCACCCACTTTTCCTTTCCATCCCAAATGTGAAATTCCATATAATATTTAGTTCCCACTTTGAACTATTAAATCATAACTGCTCACTTCTCTTGTGCCTGCAGTTGTTCTGTATTTTAACCTTTTTTTCCGGCTCCCTAAGCTTGGCTTGTAGGACCTCAACCTTCTCTTTCCCCGTCCAACCGTACAGATATGGATGACAACACCTTTCTCTTTCATGGTGCTCTGTAGCCAATCAGTGACATCTTCAAACCTGGAACTGGGAGTCAATATGCCACCCCGAAGTTATGTCTAAGGCCACAGAAACACTTTCCACCTAACTCCCGAATACTCAATCATTATTTGCTCTGTCACTCTTCTTTCTTTTGCAGTTGAGGCACATGGGGTATGCAAGATTGCGAATAACTCAAATCTCTGGCACTACCTACCTACTCCAACTATGACTAATACCCTCTCTATCTGCTCAAATTTAAGTTGCGGCGTGACCACCTTTACACAGCTGTTCTCCATGAAATTCAAAACTGAATGAGCTACAGTGACTCTGACAATTCAGGCCCAAAATGCTAAACTCAAGCGACTGCAGCAGAAGACCGTTTCTGCACGTGGTTGTCTGCAAACACTGGAAGCATACATTCAACATGGTGCAGAAAATGCACTCTATGCAGCCAAGCCGTGACGCTGTTCCTCACCACACTAAATAATCTGCAAGCTATAAAAGTGATGATGACTCACCACCCACTTGCATTTACAGAATATAATTAAACTGAAAGCCAATGTCGAGATTCTCCCGAAGTTACTACTCACCGAAGCCTCCGCTCTGGAGATCACTGTAATCAAAGAACTGCGCCGTGGAAACATCTTATCCTCCCAATTTAAACTGCACAAGTCGCCGTTGGTGTATCAACTTCAAACTGCACGGGTTCAGCTAATTCGCTATTCCTGTGGAGTACCTTCCACCTGTACTGTTAGCTTTTATCTCCCTATTGAAAGTGCTTGATCAGCTGGCCATTTCCCACAGCTCTTTATTTGCACTTCAGTTTTCCGTGCCCTTTTCCTCTCTGTAAATGCCCACATTAATATATCAGCCAGAAATATCTCTCCCAATTCTGACTGGTTTTTGTATCTCCTGCACGTATGTTGTGTGGCCTGCAGAATGTTTTCAGCGTTTTCTATTGTTCACATTTCCAATATCTCCAAATCGTTTTTTAATTAATCTCCACTAGTATTTACCCAGGCGTTAAGCGCCAGGTACTTTCGGTGCGCATGCGTGTGCTGTGTGCGACATCTGCCCCAGACTGGCTCCCAGGTTCAGCCATCGGAGACGATGATCGAGCGAATCGAGCTGTCGATGCGATCACGCGTCGATTGGTAAGCCTGCCGCCGATGGGTGGCGATTACCCCGTGGAGCGGCAGATTCGTTCGTGTCCGGCACTTTTGTAAAACGCATGATAACTCATGGTAGTTTATGGCTGATATACATCAAAGCTTCATAACAGAGATGTTGCCAGTTTATTAATGGGAAATGCCTTTAAGAAATTGAAGCTCTCATCCACGTACATCTTCTATGAGGCCTAGTGCGGCGCTGGACAACTTGAAGTAGACCTAATTGTTTTCTGTTCTCGCCCCAGTTTTTAGTTCCATCTTCTATGATGGCCAGCGTTCACGAGAGTATGTTTTTTAATCCTATGATGGCAAACGGTGTGGTTCACGCAAACATTTTTGGAATCAAAGACTGGGTTACCCCTCACAAAATCTCAATCCTAATTTTGTTGCACGAAATGGCCACTTGTAAGGGACAAGGGACACCTGAGGTTGAAACGAGACGTCTCCAAATGAACAAATTAAATTTACCGTTGCTGCAGGTGAGGGTACCTCTTGGTTATGAATTCATTTCCAGTCTGTTTTATTAATTTATTAAATGTATACATGTCTGTACTTTCGATTTAGGGCCCAGATATGACATTATTTCAGTTGTTGAAGACTATTGGAGCATGTTGCCCTAAATTAGCAAGTTCCGTCAGTACAAGGTAAATTGATCATTTGTGCAAATACATGAAGTATTAAAGAGTTGTGGAATATGGTAGATGTATTGAACAATGAATTGCAGAAATGTGACTAAAGCCAGATCAGAACAAGTTTATTTATTGTTACAGACATATGTCGTGAAATTTGAAGTTTTCTGGCAGTAGTGCAGGCATAATAAATTATACATGCAATAAAAACAGAGCAAAGAGGAATAGCAAGGTAGTGTCCATTCGCCATTCAGAGATCTCATGGCGGGAGAAAAAGCTGTTTCATAAATCGTTGAATGTGAATCCTCAGTCTCTCATGCCTCCTCCCTGATGGTAGTAAAGAGAAGGAGGCACCCCCTGGATGTTGAGGATCATTAATGCTGCGTTTTGAAGATGTCCTCTAGTGGGGAGGCATGTGTCCATGATGAAGATGGTGATAGGGTCTACAACCCTAGGAAATCTCTTGCAAACCTGCACATTGGAACCTCCATGTCAGATGGTGATGCAACCGTTCAGAATGCCCTTCATTGCACATCTGTAGAGATTTGCTAGACTCTTTAGTGACATACCAAATGTCCTCCAAACTCCTAACAAAGTAGAGCCTTCTTCATGATTGTATCTCTAGGGTGGACCTAGGATTGAGATATCAACACCCAGGAACTTGAAACTGCTCACCCTTTCCATCACTGACCCATCAATGAATTGATAGAAACTGAATTAAATCTGTGTTTTTCAAAAATGCTGTGCTGTGATAGGTATTGTTGCCCTAGGAGTTCTTGGTGTTTATTCCTGATTCGTGAAATCTCAAGAAATCAGGTCAAGAGGACAAGAAAACCACTTGCAAGTATTCCATAGTGCCTTCCTACACCCAATCAATTATTACTGTACCTGTTGGATATTTGGAACAAACATGGACAAAAGTAAGATAAACAGAGCCAGCCTTTGTTAAGTGTCCACCACTGATCATAGTGCCGAGTAGGTAAAGATGGGGTTTGTAACACTTCTGATATATTAAGTGGGATATTTTAGAAAAAAAAAGATCAGGCCTGGATAGCCCAGAATTGCAAAACTTTTGATTGCACAAAAACCACATTCCATCACAATCTCTCACCTCATTGCCCTGAATGTCGCCTGGTCCGCTATTGGGTTCAAGCTAGGCCACTGACCTGAATCAGTGAAAAATGCAGAAGGATGCTCAGGTTTTTTTGCCGCGTGCCAAAGATATGCATCAGTTAATTGGACATTGAAAATTGCCTCTAGTGTGTAAGTGGGTGTTAGAATCTGGGAGACATTTATGGGAAAATACAAGAATGGGTTACTGGGAAAACTAGGGAATAGAATGGTTCCATAAACCATGACAGACTCAGTAGGCTGAAATTGCAGCCTCCTATATCATAAGGAGGTTGTACCATGTCCTAAATGGGAAATATTGTTCTTTCATTGGATTTGTAGCCTGGAATCCTTTCTCAACAGCAATAGTTCAAGACAGCAGTGGTTCAAGATAGTGACTCATCAGAACCGCTAGGGTTATTAGGATAGAAAATGAATTTTAACCTTACCAATGATGCCTGTATCCCTTAAACTAATTTTTAAAAGCTAATAAGGTGGTCATGTGATTTAAAAATAGATTTCAGGTTCAATGGCTCAATATATTTTTTAAAAAACAGCCATATTAGGATCATCTTCAAATTAGAATCAGGTGCAGGAAATTGCAATATTTTTCAAAACTACTAAAGATAAATTTATTGAAAAATGTAGATTTAGCTTTTCATTGCTAAATGCAATTCAGTAACACTTTCACAATTTGCCCTTCTCAGAGTGAAGTTGATGGCTGAAGGAGAGTTGAAAGACATGGAGAACTTCTTTTTTTCCCTACAGCATGTTTTTAATGGTACAGAACCTGCAGTTCACAAGACAAGTGTCATAGGTATAAATTTTTGAAAGTTGGTTGAAGCATTTCTTAACTCTATGGTCACCAGTGTTATGTGGTCGAAATTTTTGATCGTGTAATTTGCAGTTGGAGAATACTACGTAATTTGAGTAGCTGCACTTATTTGCCATTGTGGAGAGAAATTATGGGTTGATGAGTTTGCAAACATCTGTTTGCAATCTTCAGCCAAGTATTGCTCATCCTATTGTTAAAAGAAATACTTCTATTCACTGAGCCACTATGTTTTAATTTCCTCCATTCACTTTATGTACCTGTATGTTTCCTCTTGCAAAACAAGCCAATGAATTTTGCCTGTCTTAAAAGCATTTCCTATAATGGTTCCGCTGTTTCTTGGTGCATATCTTGTACTAGATTTGTGACAAAAGTTAAATTATAATGTAATTGGAACATGATATTTTGTTTGGTCAACCCTTTTTTTGGTTTACTTTGGTTTTGTTTGACTGTAGATCCCTTCTGTCCAGTTCATGGGGGGGGGGGGGATTCTTGATTTGACGAGGGATAAGGACAGATAAGTGAAATAAAGTTCTCATTCAGGAAAACAATTTACATACTTTTCCACCACATTTGGTGACACACAATTCATCCCATTTTGGTGTGCTCTGGATTGTAATAGTTTCACTTTTGTCCCGCAGTTGTCTTTGAAAAGGGCAATTCTTAAGGAAGGAAGTAAAAACATTCTTAAAGATAATGGGACAATGTTTAACAGGATTAATTTTTAGGCTTAGGGAATTGGTTTTATTGTGGAGAACTGATTACAAAGAACCTTTGTTCTCTGGAGTTTGGAATATAAAGTTCTTAAGGGGGCTTCAGAATAAATGTGCTTGCCTCTTCCAGTGGAAAATCTACAAATTGTTCTTATGGTCTCTGGGAAAGGGTAATTATTTATACATAAAATGAAATTTTCTTTTCCCAACCAGGGTTAGTGAATCTTAAGAATTTGCTATAATGTTTTGTTAGTTACAAAAGAATTTTCTTGCATGAGGGAAGTATGATACTTGGCTTTGGACATCAGTTCCTCGAACTCTTATTTCTGCTTGTTATGACCACCTAGACCGAAAGGTAAATTCATAACTTTACAATGTAGAGCCATAAATATTATTACGTAATTCTAAAATATATTCTATAGCAATTAAATTGTGTGCAGGGCCACAGTTTGAAAATAGGTTCTTCTCAGTGGGTAACTAACGTTTAACATTTCTGCAGGTCTGTTCTTACGGCACATGATCCTAGCTTACAACAAACTGTCCTTCAGTCAGGTTTATAAGCTTTACACTGCTTTACAACAATATTATCAAAGCTATGAAAAGATGTCGCCAAGATGTGCGGAAACAGAAGATACAGATATGGAATTAACATCATTAGATCTTGAAAGAAAAATGGAAAAAGAGGAATTAGAATTTCCATTAAGGTAATATTATTCTCAATCACTTAAATAGAATGAAACTTTGGAAGGGAACTTCCTTTGTTAAGCAAAGCATTCTTCTAGATTTTTTTTGTCAGTACTTGGTTAAAGTATTTTTAACATATTTTCGAACTTCTGAATCCTCTCAAATCAATATTCTACTTTCTTGGGGTGATGTTCAGATCCTTTGGGTGTAACAGATTGAATTTCTGCAATCCATTTAACAGGCAGCACTGAAAGTTTATTTGATTGATCCTTGGGATAAGGGAATTTTGCCATGGAGATTGATTATGTTTTTTGGAAAAAAAAGCTATTCAAGAGGATCTATAAAAACTAATGCTAACAGATCAAAAATCATTGGCATCTGGTTATTAAGACAGAATTTTATTACTGTACTTTTTTGGCTGTTTTTCCTCCTGATTTCTATCCATGGAATTTGGAAAAGTATTTGAAAACATGCTATAGTTTTTTCACCTACTGTCAATGACCTCAGGTGCCCAGAGGTACAATATTCCTCTTTGCTTGTAACGAAAAGAACTACTTCAAACCCACTTGACTTAGGATCTTGTACTTTACAATGTAGAAACAATATTTGATAAGCCATGCACAATGATTTTAAAGTCAATAAAATATAATTATAAATAATTCTGCCTGTCCAAATGCCATAGTTCTCATTCAGTCTATTTGAACTTTATGCTATGATTATCACATAATTTAGTTATTTGGAACATTTTATTAATTAATTGCAGTTCAAATTTTGCTTTGAGGTCAAATATCTGCATCTTGCAGATTAGCTCATTTGCAACTTTTTATGGAAGGTTTCTAGACTGGCTGCTAAGTCAAGATTTACTTAAAATAAAATAGACATTAAGGTAGAAATAGGATAGACAAGTAGGCAGAGGGATTTGGATGGCTCTGTTGATTTAAAAAAAATAAAATCGAATCCTTAGAAAGAGGTGACATAGGATCAGAAGATACAGAGTCCTTGTGAGTAGAATTAAGAAACTGCAAGGGTAAAAAGACCCTGATGGGAGTTATATATAGGCCTCCAAACGGTAGCCAGAATGTGGTCTACAGATTGCAACGGGAGATAGAAAAGGCTTGTATAAAGGACAATGTTGCGATAGTCATGAGGGATGTAGATTGCAGGTAGATTGGGAAAATCAGGTTGGCGCTGGATCCCAGGAGAGGGAATTCATAAAATATATACGAGATAGCTTTTTAGAGCAGCTTGTAGTTGAGCTCTCCAGGGGAGCTTATAGTAAAGGAACTGTTAGGAGGCTGTGATCATAATACATTAGAATTCACTCTGCAGTTTGAGAAGGAGAAGCTAAAATTGGATTTGTCAAATTTCATTGGAAGGGGAGACTAGCAGGGATGATGGCAGAACAACAATGGCTGGAGTTTCTGTGGGCAATTCAGAAGGTGCAGGAAAGATATATCCCAAGTATAAAGATGTATTCTAAGGAGAGCATGAGGCAACCGTGGCTGACAAAGGAGAGGGCATATAATATAGCAAAAATTAGGGGGAAGCTAGAGGGTTGGGAAGCTTTTAAAAACAAAAGGCAACTAAAACAGCAATAAAGAGAGAAAAGGTGAAATATGAAGGTAAGCTAGTCAATAATATTGAAGAGGATACAAAAAGTTCTTTCAGATATATAAAGATTAAAAGAAATGAAAGTGGATATTGGACCACTGGAATATGATGCTGGAGAGATAGTGATAGGGGCAAAGAAATGACGGAAGAACTTAATAAATACCTTGTGTCTATCTTCACTGTGGAATATAACAGCAGAATGCCAAAATATGAGTGTCAGGGGGCAGAAGTGAGTGTCTTTGCTATCACTAAAGAGAAGGTGCTTGGGAAGCTGAAAAGTCTGAAGATAAATGTGTCACCTGGACCAGATGGACTACACCCCAGGTTTCTGAAAGAGGTACTGTAGTAGATGTGATTGTGGAGGCATTATAATAACCCTTTAGGAATCACTAGATTCTGGAATGGTTCCAGAGGAATAGAAAATTGCAAATGTCACTCCACTCTTTAAGAAGAGAAAGAGGCATAAGAAAGGAAATTATAGGCCAGATAGCCTGATGTTGGAGTCAGTTATTAAGGATGAAGTTTTGGGGTACTTGGAGGCACATGACAAAATAGGCCAAAGTCAGCATTGTTTCCTTCATTTGGAAATCTATTGGAGCTCTTTGAAGAAATAACAGGCAGGATAGACAAAGGAGAGTCAGTGGATGTTGTTTATTTGGATTTTCAGAAGGCCTTTGACAAGGTGCCGCACATAGGTACCTTAACAAGTTAAGATACTGTGGTATTACAAGAAAGGTACGAGCATGGAAAGCAGATTGGCAGGAGGCAGAGAGTGGGAATAAAGGGGACCTTTTCTGGCTTGTTGCCGTGACTAGTGATGTTCTGCAGGTGTTGGTGTTGGGACTGCTTTTCATGTTATATGTCAGTGATTTGGATGAAGGAATTGAGGCTTTGTGGCCAAGTTAGTGGATGATACAAAGATAGGTGGAGCAGCAGGTAGTGTTGAGGAAGCAGGGTGTCTGCAGAAGGACTTAGACATATTAGGAATGGGCAAAAATTGGCAGATGAATTATAGTGTAGGGAAGTGCATGGTTATACACTTCTGTCGAAGTAATATATTTTCTAACTGGGGAACAAATTCAAAAATCAGAGGTGCAAAGAGACTTGGGTTCCTCATGCAGGATTCCCTAAAGATTAACTTGTAGTTTGAGTTGGTGGTGAGGAAGGTAAATGCAATGTTAGTATTGATTTTTGAGGGGACTAGAATATAGGAGCGAAGATGTGGATGCTGAGGCTTTATAAGGCATGCTTCAGTCCATGCTTGGTATATTGTGACCAGTTTTGTGCTCCTTATCTAACAAAATATGTGCTGACATTGGAGAACATCCAGAGTAGGTCATGAGAATGATTCCAGGATTGAAAGGGTTAACATGAGTGTTTGATGGCTCTGGGCCTGTACTTGCTGGAGATTAAAACAATGATGGTGGATCTCAGTAAAAACTATCGAATATTGAAAGACCCAGATAGAGTGGATGTGGAGAGGATATTTCCTATGGTGGGGGAATCTAGGACCAGAGGACACAGCCTCAGAGTAGAGGTTTACCTATTTAGAACAGAGATGAGGAAAAAATTCTGTTTAACAGAGATAATGAAGTTAGTGACAGAGGACCTTTATCTCAGAAACAAGTTGAATATTTCTTTGTTCAACAGGTATAGTATTCGGTAAATATTCGGTAAATCATTGCCACAAATGGCTGTTATTTGGTTTATTTAAGGCGGAGGCTGATGAGTTCCTCGTTAATCAGGACATCTAAAGGCTACAGGAAGAAAGCTGGAGAAAAGAGTTGAAAGTGCTAATAAATCAGTCATGATGGAATAGCAGAGCAGACTTGATGGGCTGAATGGCCTAATTCTGCTCCTATGTCTTTTAGATTAAATATTCATTGAACTTAAAAAGAAATGATACTACTCGGTTTTTCTGCTATAGCTTGATATCTTAGAAATGCTGGCACAACCTAGCATGGAGCTCAATTAGTGGTTTATTTTCTCTTATCTGCTAATTGCTTTTGTTTTTCCTCATTGCTGTGCTGGTGTGAATTGGATTCTGATCTCAAGGTTCTAGTGCTGCTCTTAATTATGTGTGTGTTTTACAGATCAATTAGTATGAGAAAATAGATTTTTTTTTACTAACCTTGTCCCTCAATTTCATTACTCTTAGTTCTCTAATTTAGTGGAAAATTACATTTACATCTAAGGAAAATAGTAAGTTGTGGCAGATATGAACAGTAAAAAAAAATAATTTTTGCTAGAGACAAGAATGTTATCTTATATTTGATCAGTTATGTAGAAACTACCCATTTTGTTAAATTCTTTTAAATTGGATCAGTGCAAATAAAATAACATTAAAGTTGAATTTATTGTAATATACATATATCCATGTATGCACAGGTGCAATGAAAAACTTAAGCATAAGCATCTGGTGTTGTTACGCTACAATACCTCGCCAGAGCTGATAAAATGGAAGGAAAAAGTTTAAATAATTATCTGATACTTGTTTTTTAACATTTGTGCTATTTTGTTATTTAACAGAGATGAAGAAGTTAGTGACAGAGGACCTTTATCTCAGAAACAAGCTGAATATTTCCTTGCTCAACAGGTATAGTATTTGGTCTTTATTCCTTTTTGAATGGTGATGGTTTTGCATTTAATTATTAATGAGAGAAAATAATGTTCTAGGATGTCTCACAAGGTGCAAAAGGCCAGGAAGCAAGCTTTAGATTTTTCTGGTCTATCTAGCGAATTTGTTTTGAATCCCTTTACAAGTTAATGGTTGATACAGCCTTTGTGGTTCATTTTGTGTGATTAACCATTTAGAATTAAATTCTGCTTGTGTAGAATAAAATAATTAAGCCAATTCTAATATTATCACGATTGCTAAGTTCACCAGCTTTGCTTGACAGAAATAATAAATGCTCATTTTAATATTTTGCAGGCATCGTTGCTAAAAAATAATGAAAACAAGGCTCTTTCGCCAGCTGCTCTCCAGAAAGAATTGAATAATCTACTCAAATTTAATCCTGATTTTTCAGAAGCTGTAAGTATTCATGTTCTTAATCTACCAAATTCAAATTATTTATAATTTTTGTTGACGAGTTTCACAAAGAATCCACCAACTGTCACTAATACTGCTAAGTAAATGTTGACCCAGTATCATCTTTTGCATGATAAAGCTTAGCACTGATGAAACTAAGGCGAGTAAATGTTTTTAAAATTCATGAACTGACATTTTAATAATTGTTGTGCTTAGTAACTGAATGTATTTCTTCTATCTAAGAATGGTTTGGATTTTGTACAATCAAAGCCATTAATAGATTTTGTTTTCGCTGTGTTCCCAAGAATTGATTTCTTTTTTGCTTTCTATTTTGATAACTACACTAGCTTCTGGTTTGTGGCTATTACACTTAAATGCTTGCCATGTTCCCAACCTTTCACTTTGATAAGTTGTAAAAAGCTTTTTTAATAAATTGAAAATCTAGTATGTAGTTATTAAAATATTGAAAATCATTAAGACAATAACTATAATGTTTTAATATTTTTCAGCATTATTTGAGCTACTTAAATAGTCTCAGAGTACAAGATTACTTCAGTGCAATGCACAGTTTACTTCATTATTTTGATCGGCTAATCCTTACTGGCAGTGATAGCAAAAGCAGTGGAGAGGATGGGTTTGGACGAAGTTTGCGATATGCAGCTCTAAATCTTGCTGCTCTGAACTGTAGATTTGGCCATCAGTGAGTATTTTACATTCCACCTTGTTTCTACCTATAATGCACAATAAAAATATTTTACGAACAGTGCTTATGAAAGAAAATGAAGGTCTGATATCTCTAAAGAAGATTGGTGCCATTAAAAATGTATGAAGCAGTCCGTAATTGCGGTATAGAGCACTCGCAAAGTTTACAGAAATGTTTGTAACAAAAGCATTGCCACGTCAGCTTCACTAAATATTTTACTCGGTGGTAGTCTGCAAACAGCGCTGATGTACAGTACAGTGCAAAAGTCTTAGGCACCCTAGATTTTTTGTGTGAATTGTTTTAGATGTTTTTTGTCTTCTGCATTAATATGTTGGTAGGAAGGAGCAAATCTTAGATTTCCAAATATATATTTTCCAAAAAATTAAATGTTTTGTATTTCATTAAAGAAAGTAACATATTAAGTAATAGACCACTTTCAAATAAAAACTTGATTACTTTGTAGATATACAGCCAGTCCATGATTAAACAAAGATAACAAGCAGGTGCAAATGATCAATGACATAATAATGAATTTTGGTCAGGTCACTCGTCTGAGTGCTACTGGTACCATGTAACCCAGTACTACCTGTCGCATGGTCGGGTGGTCAGCGACTAAACCGACTTCCCTACCAGGCTTGCCTGGTGAGGAGGGCGGCTAGACACCCTGCAGGATGAGAAACAAGACCTGTCAAAGGGTGGATGAACCGTCTCATAGGGTCAATGGCCATCTAGCAAATACGTGCCGTGAAGCGTGGAAAGGGCATCAAAGCTTGGTCTGGCCGTTCACTGCAACAGAACTTCCCCCAGCCGTCTTGGACCCCACCATGCCGCTGGATCTGGGAGGGGATGTCAAGAGAGTGGGTCTGGACCTGTGTAACCCCCTACTCACCTAAAATCCACTCACGCACACGCTGTTCCTTTCTGAGGAGTGGGGTACCACCCCACTAACTGACTGAAAGGAACCATCATCATCCTATGGGATGGATAGCCAGAGAGAAGTTGAATAAACTCAACAGAATTGGGAGTAGAAGGAATCAAACTGGGTGAAGGACAACCAAACTAAAAGATGAGGGTGTGGCAGATGTGACAATTTAACTTTCAAATCTTCAATGCTGTCACCATGGCAAGAGTGAGCATAGCAGCAAGACCTAAGTTGTCATGCTGCATCAGCAAGGTCTCTCCCAAGCAAAAACTTCATGACAGACAGGAGTTTCAAGGTGTGCTGTCCAAGCTCTTCTGAAGAAGAGCAAAGAAATGGGCAAGGTTGAGGACCAGAAATGCTGTGGTCGTTCATGGAGACTGAGTGCAACAGACAACAGACGCATCAAACTGATGTACTTTCTAAATCAGAAGTCGTCCAGCACTGCTATCAGCTCTGAACTCACAGAAAATACTGGAACCCAAGTACACTCCTCTATATTCCAGGGAAGTCTTGTCAAAAGTGGTCTTCATGGAAGAGTTGCTGCCAAGAAGCCATTCCCCTGAAGTGGAAACAAAGCCAAAAACACAAGGACTGGAGTGCTGAACAATGGCAACAAGTGCTCTGGACTGAAGAGTCAAGTTTGAAATTTTTGACTCAAACAGGAGGCACTTTGTCGGTAGAGGAGCTGGACAGCAGTACCTGGATGAGTATGCCGCCAACAGCAAAGTATGGCGGAGGTTCCCTACAGATTTGGTGCTGCATTTCTGCAGTTGGTGATCTGCAATGCTGAGAAGTACAGCAGATTTTCATCCATCACGCACCATGGGGGCCGCTGATCGGTCCCAACTTCATTCTGCAGCAGGAGAATAACTCCAAACAAACAACCAAAGTCATGAAGAGCTATCATCAGAGAAAAGAAGAACAGAAGTTCTGCAACAGATACAATGACCTCCACAGAGCCTCGATTTCAACCTCCTCAAAGCTGTCTGCGATTACCTGCAGAGACAACCAAGTGAGACAGCCAACGTCTGCAGAGCTGTGTCAAATTTTCCAATATGCTTGAGACAACCTACCAGCCGATTTCCTTATAAAAACTGCATGATGGTCTACCTAAGAGGCAAATATTGATTTGATTTAGAGTTTTACTGTCTACTGCTCTTTATAGTAATGTTTTTGATATCTAGGAACTTTATTTCATTATTTTTGAGGCCATCTTCGCTTTGCAGAATTTTTATATTTGTCTAAGATTTTTGCACAGTACTGTACCACTTTCAAGGAATTATGGATCTGTATTCCTAGATCCCTCTATTCCACCACACTCCTCAATAATCATAGTCATACTTTATTGATCCCGGGGGAAATTGGTTTTCGTTACAGTTGCACCATAAATAATAGTAATAAAAGCCATAAATAGTTAAATAGTAATATGTAAATTATGCCAGGAAATAAGTCCAGGACCAGCCTATTGGCTCAGGGTGTCTGACCCTCCTAGGGAGGAGTTGTAAAGTTTGATGGCCACAGGCAGGAATGACTTCCTATGACGCTCTGTGCTGCATCTCAGTGGAATGAGTCTCTGGCTGAATGTACTCCTGTGCCCACCCAGTACATTATGTAGTGGATGGGAGACATTGTCCAAGATGGCATGCAACTTGGACAGCATCCTCTTTTCAGACACCACCGTCAGAGAGTCCAGTTCCATCCCCACAACAACACTGGCCTTACGAATGAGTTTGTTGGTTCTGTTGGTGTCTGCTACCCTCAGCCTGCTGCCCCAGCACACAACAGCAAACATGATCGCACTGGCCACCACAGACTCGTAGAACATCCTCAGCATCATCCGGCAGATGTTAAAGGACCTCAGTCTCCTTAGGAAATAGAGACGGCTCTGACCCTTCTTGTAGACATCTCTCACCATGTAAGTCCTACCCTGATTAGTCCTGCCAAGTGCAACACCTCACCACCAGAATTGGCATCTTGGATGAATGACTATTTACCGGGCCAGAAAAGATTAGAGATGAAATGAGTTTAATGTTGCAGAGGGAACAAAAGGAAAAGTCTGCATTAGTGTGGAGATTAGGAGAAATTGATTGGCACAAATGTTGGCAGTTCTGTCTTGAAAGAGCTAGCAATTTGGAGGATCTGTTGCTAGGAGGAGGCAAATAAAACCTTAAAAGGACAAAAGAGGGTGAGGTTCTAAGGAGAAGGAAGCAATGCTGGCAATGTGAAATAGAGTGAATGAGTGCCTTTGGGGGAATTGAATTCATTGCTGGATGAGATTTGCAAGGGTGAACCTCAGCTTAGAGTTGCCTATAACTTTAAGTTCTGTACTTCAGTAGGATCTTTGGCCTTCTATCCTATTTGAACAAAGCTTAACAGAAGCACCTCATCTTTCAATTTGGCATGTCTTAGCCATCAGGACTTAAAATGAAATCAGCGCTTTAAGATAATTATCCCTTCCAGTCACACAGCTCAGATTTCCAGCATTGGATTTCCATTCTCTCCAGTATTTCAAGATTTGTTCCTTTGTTTATAATTCTCCCAGGCATGTCACCACAAACAGTACCACTACTTCTTGTCAGTCAGTCAGTCCCAGGAAATTATAGAGCAGTGAGTCTTACTTTAGTGGTTGGTAGGTTGATGGAGAAGATCCTGAGAGGCAGGATTTAGTGGTTGGTAGGTTGATGGAGAAGATCCTGAGAGGTTGGATTTAGTGGTTGGTAGGTTGATGGAGAAGATCCTGAGAGGCAGGATTTAATGGTTGGTAGGTTGATGGAGAAGATCCTGAGAGGCAGGATTTAGTGGTTGGTAGGTTGATGGAGAAGATCCTGAGGGGCAGGATTTAGTGGTTGGTAGGTTGATGGAGAAGATCGTGAGGGGCAGGATTTAGTGGTTGGTAGGGTGATGGAGAAGATCCTGAGAGGCAGTATTTAGTGGTTGGTAGGTTGATGGAGAAGATCCCGAGAGGCAGGATCCTGAGCAGCTGCATCACTGCCTGGTTCGGAAATTGTACCATCTCGGATTGCAAGACCCTGCAGCGGATAGGGAGGTGAGCTGAGAAGATCATCGGGGTCTCTCTTCCCGCCATCAGACACTTACACCACACTGCATCCGCAAAGCAAACAGCATTATGAAGGAACCCACGCACCCCTCATACAAATTCTTCTCCCTCCTGCCATCTGGAAAAAGGCACCGAAGCATTTGGGCTCTCACGACCAGACTATGTAACAGTTTCTTCCCCCAAGCCATTAGACTCCTCAATACCCAAAGCCTGGCTTGGCACCAACCTACTATACCCTCTACTGTGCCTACTGCCTTGTTTATTATTTATTGTAATGCCTGCACTGTTTTGTGCACTTTATGCAGTCTTGGATAGGTCTGTAGTCTAGTTTTTGTTTTTTTTCTCTTACGTAGTTCAGTGTAGTTTTTGTATTGTTTCATGTAGCACCATGGTCCTGGAAAATGTTGTCTCATTTTTACTTTGTTCTGTACCAGCAGTTATGGTTGAAATGACAATAAAAAGTGACTTGACTTGATTTATGAACATTTGGAGAGGCATAATAATGATTAGGAATAGTCAGCATGGCTTTGAATTTTTTGAGGAGGTGACTAAACACATTGAAGGTAGAGCAGTAGATGTAGTGTATATGGAATTCAGCAAGCATTTGATAAGGTACCCCATGCCAGGCTCATTGAGAAAGTAATGGGATCCAAGGGGACATTGCTTTGTGGATCAGGAACTGCCTTCCCCACAGAAGGCAAGGAGTGTTTGTAGACGGGTCATATTCTGCATGGAGGTCAGTGACCAGTGGTGTGCCTCAGGCATCTGTTCTGGGAACCCTTCTCTTTGTGATTTTTATAAATGACCTGGATGAGGAAGTGGTGGGGTGAGTTAGTAAATTGGCTGATGACACAAAGTTGGGGGTGTTGTGGATTGTGTAGAGGGCTGTCGGAGGTTACAGCGGAACATCGATAGGATGCAAAACTGGGCTGAGAAGTGGCAGATGGAGTTCATCTAAGTGTGAGGTGGTTCATTTTGGTAGGTCATATATGATGACGGAATATAGTATTAATGGTAAGACTCTTGGCAGTGTGGAGGACCAGAGGGATCTTGGGGACTGAGTCCATAGGACACTCAAAGCTGCTGTGCAGGTTGACTCTGTGATTAAGAAGGCATACGGTGTTTTGGCCTTCATCAACTGTGGGATTTGAGTTCAAGAGCCGAGAGGTAATGTTACAGCTATATAGTACCCTGGTCAGACCCCACTTGGAGTACTGTGCTCAGTCACCTCACTACAAGAAGGACGTGGAAACCATAGAAAGGGTGCAGAGAAGATTTTCAAGGATGTTGCCTGGAGTGGGAGCATGCCTTATGAGAATAGATTGAGTGAACTTGGCCTTTTCGCCTTGGAATGACGAAGGATGAGAGGTGACCTGTTAGAGGTATATAAGATGATGAGGGGCATTGATCGTGTGGATAGTCAGAGGCTTTTCCCCAGGGCTGAAATGGCTAACAAGAGGGGGCACAGATTTAAGGTGCTTGGAAGTAGGTACAGAGGAGATGTCAGGGGTAAGTTTTTTACGCAGAGAGTGATGAGTGCATGGAATGGGCTGACAGTGACAGTGGTGGAGGCGGATACAATAAGTTCTTTTAAGAGACCCTTGGATAGGTACATGGAGCTTAGAAAAATAGAGGGCTTTGGGTAGCCTTAGGTAATTTCTAAAGTAAGTACATGTTCGGCACAGCATTGTGGGCCGAAGGGCCTGTATTGTGCTGTAGGTTTTCTATGTTTATAGATTCTACTCCTTTCCACCCCATCAGAGCCTTCATTTTTTGCTTCATCAAGTCCAGCATTCTTCATCTGCTACATGTCCAACTTTCCTCAGTTCTGATGAAAGGTCATTGATCTGAAATATTAACATTATTTCTCCCTACATGATGGCTAACCAAGGTATTTCCAGCATTTTCTATTTAATTCAGTTCTGATGATAATCTCTGTAACCCTTGTTAATCCAGTAGAGCTATTATTGGCACTGTGAGTAGACATATTGATCTATTTCAAGTTGACACTCCGAACCACAATGAGCTGAGTTGCAATTGCAGGTGAAAGGAGAGCCAGCAAATACTAAGAAACTTAGTGTGCTTTTACAGTGTAATAAATCTTGAGGCAATTTATATCACATAAGTAATATATGCTTCCTTGATTTTGTATTTGTTGTTTCTTTAGTGAGCAAGCCCAATATGCTTTACAGGAAGCTATTCGCATTGCCCAAGAGTCCAGTGACCATGTTTGCCTACAACATTGCTTGGTAAGAGGGGTGGTTAGTTGAAGAAACTGTCCATTTCCATAGCCTATGTCGCTGTATAATTTATTAATAACATAAGTAGCTGGAAGAGTTTTGTTTTACTGAATGGAGGTATCTTAAGTGCAATGCAAGCTTGATGCCTATTGTGACTTTGATTTTAGAGTTGGCTTTACATACTGGAACAGATGAAGGGATCAGATAACACAGTTCTTGTTGAGCACTCTGTGAAAAAGGCTGGGCAACTTGGTCTACCTGTAAGTAAACATTTGTAAAGTAAAACATTTACAGCATTTTATGAGGAAGGTCAAAACAACTTTGTTTAGTAACTGTTCTAATAAAATTTGTGGTTTTTAACTGAAACCGTGTAATGAAACTGAAAGTACATATCAAATATTTGCAGATGCT
Organism: Mobula birostris; assembly: GCF_030028105.1. NCBI lineage: Eukaryota > Metazoa > Chordata > Chondrichthyes > Myliobatiformes > Myliobatidae > Mobula > Mobula birostris. The sequence goes on from NC_092400.1 coordinate 19,813,149, forward strand.
TGTGTGCTAGCAAACCTGCAAGTTGAGTTTATATATTAGAAATTAATAGATCATGATGTAGCAAGTAACACTTTGACAACAGATAAAAGATGATGGGTGTTTTTTTGGGGGTAAAATTTAACAAGTAGAATGCCAGGGAGATTATTGCTGTGACTTCAACATTTTCTAATTCATATGAATAATTTGGGTGAATAAAATGAAGATGTGTTTGCTGACTAATGATGCAAAGACAGCTAGCAAAACAAATTCTGAAGAGGAGGAAAGGTGGTTACTAAAGGGTATGGATTAAATGAATGGCAAAAATTTAACAGGACTGATTACCTAGATAGTGAGAGACGAAATGCAGAGGGAGCAAGGTGTCCTAGTGCATTACTTACAAAATACCTAAATGCAGATACTATAAGTAATTAGAAAAGCTAATGAAGTTCACACAGGAGAATGGAGATGATTAATCTGAAGTAAATAACAAATTGTTGGAGGAATTCAGCAGGTCAAGCAGCGTCCATGGAGGCAAAGGATGGTGAATGGATGCAGGAAGAGCCTGATCAAGACTATGCTTCAGGACTTCTGCTCATCCCTCTGCCTGAACTGCTGGATTCCTGCAGCAGTTTGTTGTTTGAAACTAATAATGTTACTGTTTGTTTTGAGCTGAAATTATAAAAATAGGGAGGTTGTGGTTCAGCAGCACTGAAACCAGTTCTGGAGTACTGTATACACTGCAGGTCTCCTTGTTTTGGGAAGAATGTTAAAATGTTTGAAGCAATTGGGCAAGCTTTACCAAGTTATAACTTAGAATGACTTAGTTGACTTCTGAAGTTCAGAAGAGTGATGAGGGACTGGAATGAAACTTAACAACCTGGAAGATCTTAATAGGATGGATGTTGAGAGAGGATATTTTCAGTCTGGAGAATCTAAAACTTGAGCCATTATTTAAAAATAAAAGTCAGACTTGCCCATTTGAGCTAGATGTAGCCTTTTTTTTCCAAAAAAAGTTGTCTCAGTCATAGGTCTTTGACAAATCTTTTCCTCAAGCGGTGTCGAAATAATCTTTGAATCTTAAGGGAGAGATAGCAAGAGGATGAAAGGTTACCTTAAATAGTCAGGAATAGCCAACTTCTGCTCTTAATTTTTATCTTGCCGTTAAACCATAAGCTTGTTGAATCTAGTATTTATAGATAATCGGGAAACTGAATTAAATGGCAGAGAATATGATCTGACCTATTTCCTCACTGGACAACTGAGCATTGGCAAAGAATGGTAAGCTCTAACACACCAACAAGGGTCAAGAACAAACAAAAATATATCTCCATTTTGTTTGGGTTTTTTTCTTGTAGTACTTGGCTTCTCTGGGCATCCAATCACTAGTACAACAGAGGGCTTTTTCTGGAAGATCAGCAAATAAGCTCATGGATGCGATGAAAGATTCTGACATGTTGCATTGGAAACACGGACTTTCAGAGCTTATTGATGTAAGCATAGCACAGAAAACTGCAATTTGGAAAATGTATGGACAAAGGTACATAACAATTTATTTTGACCTTCAACAATAAGTGTATGTATGTGTGTATTTGAATGACTACTATTAATCTCATATCAATCGATAAACCAAGAACAGCTGATGGTAAGCTGCCTCTGGGTCTCAACCAATTCCATTGATTTTTACTCAGTAAATTTTTAGTGTTTTGGAAAAAACTGTTCTCTGGTTCCCAATTAATAATATAAACCAATAATTTCTTGAAATTGCTCTGTATTCTCATAAATACCCACTTGTTAGCATCAGAAAACAAATCTGTTGGTCAAAAGAAGGACTATCAGGAGAGTGGTGGTTCCCTATTTCAATATGCATATTTTCCCTCCCTCTTTAGAGTTCTGTATCATTACTCCAGAGTCCAGGGCAGGGTTGATACTGGATTTGCAATCTGGTTCTACATTTGTCCCATGTGGCACTGATTGGAGTTGCCAGAAATATTTTGCTATGATACCCATATTTTAAAAAGATTCTTGCAGTAATGATTTGTTTAATTTTCATCATTGCAGCACAATGGCACTGCAGCAAACGCAACTACTCCTGTATATGCATAGTTTGGAATCTGTAAACATGGATACCCACCAAAATAATACTGAGGCAATGGCTGTGGTGCTTTGCCACTTGGCAGAACTTCATGCAGAACAGGTGAGTTGGCTCTGATGAGGGTTTTTGTCAGCTTTTTCATGCAGGCATTACTTTCTAGATGTACAAATCAAAGATTTTGACATGGAGGCAGACATGATTGCAGATGCTGGAATCTGGAGCTAAAATAGATGATCTAGAAATGCTACACCAATCACACTTTGTTCATATTTAACAAGTATTATATAATTTCAAAGTACATTATTTAGTTAAGACCATTTACTTAAACTAGTCTTAAGAAAATATTGTTTAAGTTTGTCAGATCAGCTGATTTGCACTTCTTGGGTAGTAATTCCTTTCAACTTGGCTTCTGTATTAATGAAAAGAATGACAATCATATAACTTTTCATTGAGACTTCCTGGCAAAGCAGAGCTCCAGAAATGATTTCTTTAGTTAAAATAGAAGCAACTGATCATCAAGCTCCCTTTAATTTAGACCAACTCCTTGTTTTCTCTCTGATTTCTACCTCTGAAAGAGACCTAAGCATCAGGAATGCTGTAATAATTTAATGTTTGGCATATATTTGACTGTGAGTAATGCAACAGTTTTCTTTTTGGACATAGGGCTATTACTCAGCTGCTTCTGAAATCCTGAAGCATTTAAAAGATCGATTCCCTCCCCACAGCCAGCATGCAAAGGTATACTGACAATTTGCTTTTTACTGATTTTTTTAAAAAAGGAATAATTGTCATCGTGAGAGTTATGAATGTATGTAACATTGTTACTCCTGTTCAGATCAAGGAAAATTATTTGTTTAAAGATCTCTTTAATATTTGTCTAGATAGTAAGTAAATAGCCATTGGACATATTGTTCTTTGAACTTGGGAATTCTGACTGCTGAAGGATAGACAGTTCCTCATCTGGCAACTTGATTGGGTCTGCAGATTGCTACTTGTAGTAAACTCTGGAAATTAATGTATTTACTATTTGGCCATAAGACATAGGAGCAGAATTAGGCCATTTGACTCATTGAGTCTGCCCTGCTATTCAGTCATGGCTGATCCTTTTTCCCCTCCTCAGCCCCACTCCCTGGCCTCCCCGCCCCCCCCCCCGTAACCTTTGACGCCATGGTCAATCAGGAACCTATCAATCTCCTCCTCAAATACCATATGACCTGATCTCTTCAGCTGCCTGTGGTAACAAATTACCACTCTCTGGCTGAAGAAATTTCTCCGTGTCTCTGTTTTTAATGGACGCCCCTCTATTCTGAGGCTGTGCCCTCTTGTCCTAGGCTCCTCCACCATGGGAAATGTCCTTTTCACATCTACTCTGTCTGGGCCTTTCAACATTCGAAAGGTTTCAATGAGATTCCCCCCCCCCCCCACCATCCTTCCAAATTCCAGCGAGTAAAGGCCCAGAGCCATCAAACATTTCTCGTATAATAACCCTTTCATTCCCGGAATCATCCTTGGGAACCTCCTCGAAACCACCTCCAATGCCAGCACTTCTTTTCTTAGATAAGGAGCCCAAAACAGTTCACAATACTAAAGGTGAGGCCTCATCAGTGCCTTATAAATCATCAGCATTACATCCCTACTGTCATATTCTGGACCTCTTGAAATGAATGCTAACATTGCATTTGCCTTCCTCACCACTGACTCAATCTGCAAGTTAACCTTTAGGGTGTTCCGCACAAGGACTCCCAAGTCCCTTTGCATCTCAGATCTTTGGATTTTTTCCCCGTTTAGAAAATAGTCTGCACATTTATCTCTTCTACCAAAATGCATGACCATGCATTTTCCAACATTGTATTTCATTTGCCACTTTCTTGCCCACTGTCCTAATCTAAGTCCTTCTGTAGCCTTCCTGATTCTTCAACACTACCTGCCCCTCCAGCAATCTTCGTATCATCTGCAAACTTGGCAACAAAGCCATCTATTTTGTCATCTAAATCATTGATAAACAGCATAAAAAGAAACAGTCCCAACACCGACCCCTGCAGAGCACCACTAGTCACTGGCAGCCAACCAGAAAAGGATCCTTTTACTCCCACTTGCTGCTTCCTACCAATCAGTCAATGCTTTAACCATGCTAGTAACTTTCCTGTAATACCATGCGCTCTTAACTTGGTAAGCAACCTCATGTGTAGCACCTTATCAAAGGCCTTCTGAAAATTGAAATATACAACATCCACTGCATCCCTTTTATCTATTCTACTTGCAGTCTCCTCAAGAATTCCAACAGGTTTGTCAGGCGAAATTTTCCCTGAAGGAAACTATGCTGACTTTGTCCTATCTTGTCCTGTGTCACCAAGTGCTCCATAACCTCGTCCTTAACAATTGATTCCAAAATCTTCCCAACCACTGAGGTCAAGCTAACTGGTCTATGATTTTCTTCTGCTGCCTCCTTCCTTTCTTAAAGAGTGGAGTGACATTTGCAATTTTCTTGTCCTCCAGAACCATACCAGAGACCAATGACTTTTGGAAGATCATTACTAGTGCCTCCACAATCTCTGCCATTACCTCTTTCAGAACCCTAGGGTGCAGTGCATCTGGTCCAAGTGACTTATTAGGTTTTTCAGCTTTCGGAGCACCTTCTCCCCCATAATAGTAACTGCACTCACTTTTCTTCTCTCAGACTCTTCAACACCTGGCACATTGCTAGTGTCTTCGTGAAGACCGATGCAAAATACTCTTTTACGCCACCTCCTTGTTCCAGCCCCCCCACTATTATTTCTCCAGTGTTATTTTCTAGCAGTCCTATATCCACTCTCATCTCTTTTACTTTTTTGATATACTTGAAAAAGCTTTTTCTATCCACCTTGATGTTGTTTGCTAGCTTGCTTTCATATTTAATCTTTTCCTGCCTAATGAATCTTTTAGTTGTTTTCTGTAAGTGTTTAAAAGCTTCCCAATCCTCTATCTTCCCGCTAATTTTTGCTTTGTTGTTTGCCCTCTCTTTTGCTTTTACGTTAGCTTTGACTTCTCTGGTCAGCCGCTGTTGTATTATTTTGCCATTTGAGTATTTCTTTGTTTTTGGAATATGTCTATCCTGCACCTTCCTCATTTTTCCCAGAAACTCAAAGCCATTTCTGCTCTGCTGTCCTCCTAACTTACTTTGGCCGACTCTTCTCTCATACCCCTGTAATTTCCTTTACTCCACTGAAATACTGCTACATCAGTCTTTACTTTCTCCCTTATCAAATTTTAAATTGAACTCAATCATATTGTGTTCTGCCCTGTCATCTTCCCACTCTTCCTAATAGTCTGACTACAAGCTTTCTTTGTTGTTTTTTTTTTTAAGCATCCGTCCTGTCCTGCGTCCTGACACCCTGGTTCCCATACCCCTGCCAGATTAGTTTAAACCCTCCCCAACAGCTCTAACAAACTTGTCTGCGAAAATACTGGTCCTCCTCAGGTTCAGGTGCATCTCATCCCTTTTGAACAGGTCATACCTCCCCAAGAAGAGATCCCAATGATCCAAGAACCTGAAGCCCTGCCCCTGCACCAGCTCAGCCACGCATTTATCTGCCAGATCATCCTGTTTCTACGCTTACTGGCACGTGGCACAGATAGCAATCCAAAAATTACTACCCTGGAGGTCCTGCTTCTCAGCTTTTGCCTAGCTCTCTAAATTCTCTTTTCAGGACCTCTTTGCTTTTCCTTCCTATGTCATTGGTACCAATATGTACCAAGACATCTGGCTGCTCCCCTTCCCCCTCCAAAATGCTGTGTACGCGATCCAAGGTGTCCCCGCCCCTGGCACTTGGGAGGCAACATACCATCTAGGTGTCCTATTCACGTCTGCAGAGCCTCCTGTCTGTTCCTCTGACTATTGAGTCCCCTGTCACTACCGCTCCCCTCTTCTCCCTCTTTCCCTTCTGCACCATGGACCCATGCTCAATGCTAGTAACCTGGTCTCCATTGCATTCCCCTGGGAGGTCATCCCCCACAACAGATCCAAAATAGTATATTTATTACTGAGGGGAATGGCCACAGGGGTGCTCTGCACTAACTACCTATTCACCATCCCATTTCTTCTCCTGACAGTCACCCAGCTACCCACCTCCTGCATCTTAGGGGTGACTACTTCCCTGTAACTCCCAATTGATGATCTCCTCACTCTCCTGTACAAGCCAAAGGTCATCCAGCTTCATGAAGCTGCAGCTGGGTGCACTTCACACAGATGTAGTTTCCTAACATCCAGCATGAAAAACACACAACAGCCATTTAAACTACACTAAGTACCCTTGACACAGTAAGAAAGAAGGAAACATAACAAAAATTTACCCAGAACCAATGCCTCTTCTGTGCCGAAGCCTCCATTGAGCCAAAGCCTGGCATTCCCACTGTCACCACTGGCCCGCTCCCAACAATGGCTGCTCTGCTTGTCCCTTGTGTACTTTTATTTACTCCTCTCTGCGCTGCTCCCACTGCTGATTGGCCGCCGGAACGACACCGAATGCCTGCGAAGCTCTCCTTTTAAATAAGCGCCACCAACCTGCGAGAAATCTCCTCCCTGCACTGTTCCCGCCGCTGATTGGGACACCGGAATGATACTGGATACCTGTGAGGCTCTCCTTTTAAACGAGCACTGATGATCTGCGAGAAACCCCTCAGCGTGCTTTTCAAGTACTCAAACAAGCCTTGTTGCTGTTTTAACCATCCTTGCAGCTGGGTAGAATTAGACTGCATTTGGATTACAGGTTTCTTACCATGATCAGCCACATTTTCCCCACCCATCTCCCTTCGAGATATCAGAAAAGAAGGAAGCCATTAACCTCCCATCAAAAAGGGAATGAGACTAAGGAAGGCTCCTAATAACTAAACTTAACCCATCAACACAAGGATATGTGTCCATGCACGGGTTATGACTGATGGTTTCAAAGAACAGCTAATTGCAGCTCTACTTCACTTCCTTCTTAGCCATTGGTTATTTCAGTGGTTTTGCCCTGGAGGAAATTGGTGAACTGTAATAAACACTGATATGTGAAATCCTTTTCCTTTCAACTAGTTAGAAACTTAATTAAAAGCTGAAGACCTATTTGAAATAGATTTTGAATTGAGTTTGCAAAGCATTGCACCAATACAGTTATGTTGTTTCTCTACACTTGTGCAGTAATTTAAAATGGTCAGGAGTTTCTGGTGGAAACCTGAGATTTTCATTCGCAGTGACATGATAATATCATAACTCGTGGTAAATTATTTGGGCTGTTCAAATACAGCATACTTCCAGTAAAATGGTGGTGAGTTTGACTGCAGTGTTTTCTACGGGTCAACCAAAGTAAATATCCATAAATTTGATGTTAGTAAATAATTGCATTATTAGGATTTTCAGTGCCATAAAATATATTGCTATTATTCATCTATAGTTTTGTATGTTGCTTTTAACGCTTTATTACTCTCCCTGAAAGCTTTGGATGCTATTTGAACAAAACATCCAGTTTAATCGAGCTATGTGTGATGGGAAGTACCATATAGCTGACTCCCTAATTCCTGGAATAGCAGCACTGAATGGGCCAGAAGGATTGTATAGGTAAGTGTAAGGAATAGTCAACAAAATTGTTCGAACAACGCTAATGTTAATAACTTCATAATAAAATATCATTCACTTAACTAATACTGCACAAGTTACATTTTTGTAAGAACCTCAATTTAAGGTGGAACTCGGTGCAAAATATTTGATCTTTTAAGTTAAAGAGTAATAGAACTCTACCATCTATCTAGTCCATGTCACACTACTAATCTGGCTAGTCCCATCGACCTCCACCCAGACCATAGACCTCCGTACCCCTCCCATCCATGTACCTATCCAAATTTCTCTTAAAAGTTGAAATTGAACCCACTTCCACTGGCAGCTCGTTCCACTTTCTGTGAGTGAAGAAAGTTCCCCCTCGGGTTTCCCTTAAACATTACAACTTTCATCCTTAACCCATGACCTCTTCAGTGGAAAAAACCTGCATGCCTTTACCCTGTCTATACCCCTCACAATTTTGTATACTTCTGTCAAATTTCCCCTCATTCTCCTACGCTCTAGGTAATAAAGTGCTAACCTATTCAGGCTTTCTCTATAAGAAAGGTCCTCAAGTCCTGGCAACATTCTTATAAAGTTTCTCTGCACACTATCAATCTTATTGACACCTTTCCTATAGATAGTTGGCCAAAACTGAACACAAATTCCAAATTAGGCCTCACCAACATCTTATAGAACTTCAACATAACGTTCCAACACCTGCACTCAGTACTTTGATTTATGAAGGCCAATGAGCCAAAAGCATTCTTTATGATCCTATCTATCTGTGATGCTACTTTCAAGGAATTATGGATCTGTATTCCCAGATCCCTCTGTTCTACCACACTCCTCAATGCCCCACTGCTCACAATATTATTCCGTTCCTGGTTTGCCCTCCCAAGTGCAACACCTCACATTTGTCTGCATTAAATTGCATCTGCCACTTTTCAGCCTATTCTTCCAGCTGGTCCAGGTCCTGCTGCAAACTAATAGCCTTCCTCACTGTCCACTGCACTCCCCAGTCTTGCTGTCATTCACAAATTTGTTGATCCAGTTTACTGTATTAACCTCCAAATCCTTGACATAGATGACAAGTGACAATAGACCCAGCACCAATCCCTACGGCACACTACTAGTCACAGACCTCCAGTCAGAGAGGCAACCATCTATCACTCTTTGGCTTCTCCTGCACAACCAAAGACTAATCCAATTTGCTACCTCATCTTGAAGCCAAGCAACTGAACTTTCTTGACCAACCTCCCATGTAAGACCTTGCTGAAGTCCATGTAGACAACATCCACTGCCCTGGCTTCATCAACTACTTAATAACTTTCTCAAAACTCTATAAAATTGGTTAGAGTCTTAGCAATATAACTTTTGAGGTATTATTTGACTAATTTCTTGAATGATAAAAATAAATTTGTTTATCTTGTGTACCTTTTAAAATAATATTCCTTCAAATTACAAAAACCTTGTATGTTTTAAAAAGCGGAGTTTTCATGCTGTCTTCTATTTTGTCACCAAACATGAGCACCATAGAGGATGTTATATTGTTAGATGCCACCTGGTCTGTAAATGTCTCTCGAGTCACAACAACCACCTCTCATTCAATGTCAGCAAGACCAAGGAGCTGATTATTGACCAGGAGGAGGAAACTGGAGGTTCCTCATTGGGGGATCAGAGGTAGAGAGGGTCAGCAACTTTAAATTCCTCAGTGTTACCATATCAGAGGATCTGTCCTGGGTCCAGTACAAGTGCCATTATGAATAAAGCATGGAAGCATCTCTACCTAGAAGCTTGCAAAGATTCAGGCATCTAAAACTTCAACAAATGTCAGTAGATGTTTGGTGGAGAGTATAATAACCAGTTGCATCACTGCCTGGTATGGAAACACCAATACCCTTGTATGGAAAAACCTACAAAAAGTGGAGGATGCAGCCCAGTCCATCACGAGTAATGCCCTCCTGCCATTGAGCGAATCTACACGGAGTGCTGTCGCAGAAAAGCGGCATCCATCGTCAAGGACCTCCACCATCCAGGCCATGCTCTCTTCTCACCGCTGCCATCAGGAAGAAGGTGCAGGAGCTTCAGGACCTGCACCACCAGGTTCAGCAGCAGTTATTACCCCTTAACCATCAGGCTCTTGAACTAGAAGGGATAACTTCACTCAACATCACTCACCACAACGCTGAACTGTTCCCATTGAACCAGACTCACTTTCAAGGACTCTTCAATAAATATTGAGAACATGAAATGCTTATTTATTCGTTATTATTATTTTCTTTTTTAAATTTTTGTATATGCAGTTTGGGGTGTTTTTTTGCACACTGGTTGTTGTCTGTCCCTGTTGGGTGTGGTCTTTTATTGATTCTATTGTGTTTCTTGTATTTACGGTGAGTGCCGGCAAGAAAATGAATCTCAGGGTTGTATATGGTGATGTGTATGTACTTTGAAAATAAATTTACTTTGACCTTTGGTATTGAATATCTCCTCACTTTGGTAGTAGACTGTTTAGACTCTGTTTTAGTGAATTGATCCAGATGTATCTTTTTAGATTGGCATAAAATCTTCATCCTAGAAGTTGCTAGTAATATATTGAAAGATTAGTAAGGAATGTTAGAGCGTTAAGATAAAGGAATATAGAAAAGCTGTGAACAGCAGGTGTTCTAAAGGAAATGCCTGGATTCAGTTTTATTGAATTAAGTTGCCGTTCAGTGAGATTCCACCACTATATTCCTGGTGTGTCTGAATTCCAAATTCCTGTCACTTCATTTTTTCCCATCTCACTATTCCTGTCTGTCTAAGGCGCCTGTACTGTTTTAACTGTAAGTCTGACGTAAGCCTGAGGAGCAGAACCTCTTCACATTGCTGATTTCCAGGCCGCATTGAAACTCATCAGTTGTTGGGTAACTGGCTTTCTCTTGTTTGTGTCACACTACCTTGTTCCACTGTAAGTTGTACATCTGTAATAATAACTTAGTTTTCCTCTCCACATGAACACTTCCTCTAGTTTTGTCACATTTCACAACTTAGAGATGCTCTTCTGTTTCTCTAAATGCCCTCATTAATTAACCAATACCTTTTGTTTCAGATGGTTAGCTGTTCAAATATCTGTCACGTTTATCATATTCAACCTAATTTGCTTCCTTTTGTGTAACTAAAATGAAAATTTTAAAATTAACTTTTCAAAATTATTCAATAAAAATTAATATACTGTTGAGAAATGGGGTTGGGGTGTTGGGGGAGAGGGGTGGGAGGAGGACTGCCCCTCGTTTGACACCTTGCTGTTAAAATTGTGGCTTTTGAAAAGAGATGAATTCCTTCAAATTAATTGTCTTCTGCATACATACCCAAGTAATTAATGCTTTTTTGCAGCAGCACATTACATACATGACAAACATAAATTATATATAACTTGCATGATTTCTAAGGTATGTGCACTGAATTATGATGATACAAATTTTAAATGCATTAGATATTGAATATATAAATATTTAATAAATATTTTAAATTATCAATTTGCCCTCATGTTTGACATCTTGCTGTTAAAATTGTGGCTTTTGAAAAGAGATGAATTATGTATATAAGTAATGTGCAATGAATACTGGTTTACATTATTCATTTGAAAATTAATACTCGCAGACTTTGACCTTTCAGGACACTACTTAAATACAAATGGTTTCAGTTACCATAATCGGTGCTTTTGTGTCGCATAGTATCATAATATGCATAAAATAGCATCTCCTCTACTCCAAGGACATAAATTTACTGTGTAAGCCAGATTATGTTGTATGCAGTGTGATGCTGAAAATATGTTAAAATTCTGTTGTATAAGATTCACTTATTTCTTTTGGTCCATAAGGAAAGCACTTGTTTTGAAAGCACAAAATCAAATCACAGAATCTTACAGGCTTCTGCAAAACCTATTAATCCATTGTCAGAAAAAGAAGTCGACAGAAATGTTGATCAAGTAAGTTAGTAGTGAATACTTGTAAATGATTCTAAGTTCTAAATGTCTCCAAGGTACGAAAGCTTTTTTGTAGATTCCTAGATCTTTGAAGGCAATTTTGTCTCTAATACAATTATGAATACAACGAATGAATTACAAATTCATTCTGATATAATTTGTAAAGATTATATTATTTTGTGATTGTTTGCATGTCTAATTTTGAGTTTTTTAAAACTCAAATTAATATATTGAAAGAAGATGAACAATAAAAATCTGCAGGGGTGCTATCTGGGAGCTAACAATTCAAAACTGTTGATATGTAGTCAAAGTCCTAAGTAAATTTATTGTTTAAGTACCTGAAATCAGTGTCCCTTCCTCCCAAATATTGAAGACATTTTCTCATTCTGTGTTCATTATTAACTCAGTCATTATGTCTACTTTTGACTTGAAAACATAAGCACTTCTGATAAAATTTGAATGCAAAACTGTCTAAATCTAATTGAACTCGGGCATTTTCGGAGGCACCTGTGGAAGTATTCTGAAAATGACTAGATTCAGTACATACGTGGTGTGACATTCTTGTTACTTCAGATTTGGCGATTTTCTGCCTTAAATGTTTGTACACCGGTAATTAGTAATATAGATAGGATTAACCTCTGCCTCTGATGTACGGCAGATATTGCTAACTAAATTGTAGAAAAGTAATGAGGAAGGCTGTTCAGCTCTTCCTGGAGCTTCTGCCTGCTCAAGAAGTCCTGATATGCCACTCTATCTCTTTGTAAAACCTGATTCTTTTTTAACTGACTTTAGTTCTTTATGCCTTGACTATTTCAAAGCCATCCTATTTGTTGGTTTATGTGTTGGACTTTGTGATTGAAATCTCAAACTTGCTTACCATAATCAGTTTCTCTGGAAATAACACATGAAGGCAAATTTAGCAATTAAGGGTTTTTTGTGGGATAGATAAGCTGTATACTGAAATGGATTTCTCTATTTTTTCCTAGTTCTCTGTTGCAATAATACACACCTTGATGTAGTGAAATGTATGACCAGGAATTTATAATAGCATCATTCTTAATTTCTTGTTACTTTGAATTGAGAATAATCCTGAGAGATGTTGATGAGATACAGAATAACCCATGGTCTAATGTCATGGTATTGTTATCAAAATATTGCTGGCTACCTTTTCTATAGATATACTGTAGGTTGAAATTAATGGGCTGCAGTTTAGTTGAAAAGGTTCAGAAAAGTTAGTTGTTGTTCAGCTGTGATTTGGAAATGAAAATATGTATGATTGGCTATATTTCTAGTGGAAATTAATTTTTAAAAAACAGTGTATTTCATTTTTTTTAAAAACCTTGTAATTTTAGAGTTCTTATTTTGGAGGCTGAACTTTTCTGGCGTTCGTCGTGTCATGCAGTGGCAGTTCCTTTACTCCTAAAAGCTTTGGCTCTTAGTCGTGAATATCATTTGGAATATCTAACTTCAGAAGCCATCTTGCATTTGGCATTTTCACAGGTGAGTCCTGCCACAAATTTAAAGTTACATATATAGCCATGCATGAGTCAAGGAATGCATATTTTTATTTGGGTTTAAAATGAAAGATCTCCTCCACAAAGGCCATTTTGTACATTATCAAACCCTCTGATTATAGCAGTTTGTCAATGATAATGTACCAACAGCAGCTCATTGTAGAAACAACATGATGACACAACAGCACTCCATTGCAGTGATGCCATTTTATTTTAGAACACCTATGCCTCACCAAACTTTCGTCCAAGCTTGTATTTTTTTTTAAGGTCACTTAAAGCAGAAGAGAATTTAAATGTTCAGTAGAAGCCACAACTGAACTTGGATGAAAGGGATGCTGTTTAATTTTGCATTATCAGAAGAATACACACCCAGTTATAATCTTAAACTTTTGTACAGGCTCAACATTATATTTGATTTTTTTTTCACTGTGCCCTTTGCCATAGCAACATTACTATTTTTATCCCTGTAGACTTCAGATGAAGCTAATAGTACTCACAATTTACTACTAATCATTTAATAATGCTTATTAGAAAAAGGAAATTCACAGATTTTTGCCCCCTCTGAATTCAGACAATGTGATTATTGTAAGGAAATTAAATTGTGGATGTTTACCTTTGACCTGCACACGGGACATGATTTTATTGGGTAGCAATTTAATTCAGTGTAAGTGTCTGACCCAATAGGTAAAATGCTGGAAGTACTCTTCTTTATAAAGACACAGTTAATGTTTCAGCTCATAAGGATCTTAGAACATTAACTCTCCATAAATACTGTCTAAAAATTGCTGATGACTTCAGCAAGCACTTCTGCTTTATTTTAGAATTCAAGTATCTTGAATCTTTTGCTTAACTTAAAGACTCTAAATCCAATATACTAATTTTCTATTCTGCTATTTGTAAAACCAGGTTTAATTTTCAATTTATCATCCTTGTTTGTGGAAAAATTGATGTCTGAGCTAAATTATTTAAACTTTGATACTTAATGCGCTTATGAATATTTCTTTAAATGGATGTTTCCCTTAATATTTATTTTTCCACTACACTTATAATTTCAGTCATACTTTTTAAATGAAAGAAACATTTCAGGATTGTATTTTAATGTATTTGAAAATATATTTGTAGCTACAACATTTAAAAATTTCTGAATATTCAAGAATTATTTATTTTTTTTTTAACTAGCTAATGCTTGGAATTCCAGACCAAGCTTTGAATGTTCTACATATGGCTATTGAACCTATTCTGGCTAATGGAACAGTCTTGGACAGAGGACGTGCTATGCTGCTATTGGCAAAATGTCAGGTTGCTTCTGTATCCCCTTGCTCTCTTCAAGAAAAAGCTGAGGGTAAATATTTGAAATCTTTTGACTTCATGCTTTACAATATATTCAATAATATTTATAAACAGAATTGAAATGTTTAAGAAGAACATTCTCCAGATCTGTTGGATTTACTGATATATAATTGTTTGTAAAATCTGTATTTTTTTTTCTGATGGACTGCCTTTTTCATTAACACTCCATTAATATGTGGTTTGAACAATGTATTTTAAACCATTTGTAAAATGATTGTTTTTAAATTCACTTCTGATATTTTAGAAACTGAATATGTTCCCAATAAATGGCGTATTTTCACAATTATTACAGCTATCGTTTTGGAGTTGAGGTTAAACCCCTTGGTGTTTCATTCATGGCCATTTATAGGGCTTCAGGCGTTGAGTCATGCTGAAGGATGTCCACTTTTTAACCTGTACTTGTATATGGCTGATTCAGTTGGGTTTCTACTCAGTTATGATTCCAATGACGTTGATTATAGAGGATTCAAGAGTGCTATTATAGCTTAAAATCAAGTGTAGGTAGTTATAATTGTTTATGGTGGTCATAGCCAGACACTATTTTTTTAGTTACCCATTGCTTTCTGGATGCAAACATGAACTCTATCATATCATGTTAAAAAATCACCTAATAATGTTCAAGAAAGTTACTGATTTGAATTTGCACCAATTTCTTAATACAGTGGAATAACTGAAGACTAAATATTTAAAGGCCCAGTAACTTACAGTATGTTAACATTTTTGATAGTTAAAATCTGTCCATGTTGAAATCTGTATGTAGATAATGGCTAAATATTATAGTGCTATGCATTAACTTTGCTTTCAACATGCTTTGAATGCAGCATAATTGATATGCTTTCTTTTTTCTTCCTGAAGCTTTTGAATCAGCAATTCAAAATCTGAATGAAGCCAAGGTATATTTTGAGAAGGCAGATTCCAGTGAGAGGATTAGAGAAGTCCTCTATTTGCAGGCAAGATTGTTCAACGCTCTGGGCAAGACGAAAGAAAGAAATAAATGTGCTATGATGTTCCGTCAACTACATCAAGAATTGCCAACCTATGGAGTGGCTCTTCTTTCGTAGCATTTCATAAAACCGTAGCTGTAAAATTTAGAAATGAAGCTTCTGAGGACATCTGATAAGTTATTGCTGACTTTGAAATAAACTGAAATTCTGGTTAAAAATGAAGAGCATTGACAGAAGCATGTTAGCAAATTTGCTGTGCTGCTCAGCTAAAAAATAGGAGTTCCTCTGGATTTATTGTAGATGTAGAAACTGACAGACTGCTTTACAGCAAATTGTGTATTTACTTGTAGTTTACAGCATTGCTGAGACATAATAAACATATCTTAAGTTCTTGAAACGAACCCTAGTCATTTAAGCAATGTGATCTCCAGTTCAGATTGATTCGAAGAATCAATTCAATCAGCTCTATTTGTTTTAAGTCTAAAGTTGCTATGTGGAACCATTGAAAATGAAATGTAATTAAGTATAAAATTTTAAATTGTAGGCAATGATTTCAGCAACTTCCTTTTACTTTCATAGGCCTCCTGATGTATAACTGTTGTAAAAGTATGGTTCTCACAAGAAATATTGTGGCATAAGTAACATGAATGTTTTTGAAAGATGTAAATAAGGAATTGTGATAGTCCTGAAAATTAGTTGCTTAATGATTTAAGGCATCTGTTTTTGTTCATTTTTGTAAAGTATATTTCACTCCAATAATCAATTAATTGTTGAATTATTCCAAACCTCTTTCCAACCCTTAAATCTTTCACTCTTTCCCATTCCCTTAATTCACAATAAATGGGCTTTATTATAATGAGGTGATGCAACACTGTTGTAATTTTAATACTTTTATTACATCTGGTGCATGATGTTTTGTCGTTAACTCATTTTAAGTATCTGTAATTTAAAAATGCTAGTGAGTACTTTCAATGCTATGCTAATCACATGATAAGATGTGCTGTTATGGCAACCATGTTACAAGGCACATTTTTATTGTGTGAGACAAAATTAGTTTGATTCAGCATTATATTTTGTGCTGCAAAAATCTACCACTGAAATAAAAAAAGACAGATAACCAAGCCTGAGACTACTTAATTTAATGATCCCAATCTCAAAATATCAATTGGATTCTAATCACACTTTATTGATAATGTAGTTGCTGATTGGGAAGAATGGAGAATTTGTCACATTACATCAGGTTTTCAGCATCTGCAATATAATACTGCAGTATTTTACTGCAGTGTTTAGTTAGTACCTTTCTTAACCTCTGTCAGAAACATTGCAGCCAGTACATTTACAATATATTCACTTGTATCAAGAAGGAAATACTGCAATATTGAACACTGGAGCAGTTATATTTTTGATAAACTGAAAATATTTTAAAATATCCATTGTGTACCTGCAGTATTGATGCTCAGCATACAGGTGTGCAAGGTGAGCTACAGGAACAAAAGTAGCATTTAAAAGTTTATTTGCAAAATCTTCATTCAGGGAAGTTTCAAAGATGTGATCCTGGTGGACAAATATGTGGTATCATTAGAGGTATGTTGTCATGGATGCTTGTAAACAGTTGATATTGCAGGGGTGCTTACACCTCATGGAGAAGGTGTTCATCTACACTCTTCACTTGATTTGGAATCCAAGAATAATACAGTGAAACCCTCCTGAGCGAGATTCTGCAGCACGGTAGGGGAGTGGTTAATACAATGTTTTACTGCACAGGGGACCTGGTTTCAATTTCCGCTGCTGTCTGTAAGGAGTTTGTACGTTCTCCCTGTGACTGCGTGGGTTTCCTCCCACATACCAAAGACCGGTTGGTAGGTTAATTGGTCATTGTAAATTGTCCCGTGATTAGGTGAGCATTAAACTGGTGGATTGTTGGGCGGCGTGGTTCAAAGGACCAGAAAGGCCTACTCCACACTGTATCTCAATTTTTTTTAAACTGAATAAATTTAGGCATTCCATCTGGTTCTTAATTGGTGTGAGGCTAATGAAGAAAACAGGGCCATATAGTTATCTTGTTAAGAAGCTATTATGACAATATAAAAGTTGTTTAATCAAATAAATGACTGATGTTTTTTTTGTATTGTTATTCAAAGGAATGATTGTTGTAGATTCAGTTTATCAGATATAAGCTTAAATGTGTCAACAACAGATTTAATTGTTCACTCTGACATGTCTTCCATTCATTATTATCCATGGTCTGATGATAATGAATAGAAGATGTGTCACCAGGAAATGATTTTAGCACCCAAACATTTACATTTACATTTAGGCAATCCTTCATTTTGCAAATGGCTTGTAATAACTGGTGAAAGATAAGCTGGAAAATTGTAGGCTGCAGAATCAATGACAGTAGTGGGTAAATTATTGGAAGGTCTAACTGACAGGATGTATAAGTAACTGGATAGGCAGGGCTTGATTAGGGGAAGTCAACATGGTTTGTACAGTATGTGGTAGGTTATGTCTAAACAGCCTTACTGAATTTTTTTGAGGCAGTTACCAGGAAAGTTCATGATGAAAAGTCAGTGGATGTTATCTACATGGGCTTTGGCAAAGTCCCACATGGAGGCTGGTCCAGAAGTTCAGTTGCTTAACTTTCAGGATGAAGTAGTAAATGGGATTCAACTTCGTCTTAGCAGAAGAAGCCAGAGAGTGGTAGTAGATGATTGCTTCTTGGACTGGAGGCCTGTGACTAGAGGTGTGCTGTAGGGATTGGTGCTGTGTCCATGTTTTTTTTAAATCATCCATCAGTAATCTGGATGATAATGTAGTAAACTGAATCAGTAAATTTGTAGATGACACAAGACTGGGTGTGTAGTGGATATCAAGGAAGACTATCAAAGCTTGCGGCGGGATCCTTTTCAAGAACTCTTCATCTCATGCTTTCTATTGCTTATTTATTATTATTTATTTTCTTTCTTTTTGTATTTACTTAGTTTGTTGTCTTGCACATTGGTTGCACGCCCAGTTGGTGCGGTCTTTCATTGATTCTATTTTGGTTATTGGATTTATCAAATATGCTCACCAGAACATGAATCTCAGGATTGTATATGGTGATGTATATATATACTTTAATAATAAATTTACTTTGAACTTTGGAAAAACGGCATCTGTGATTTAATGCAGCCAAGTGTGAGATATTGCACTTTGGAAGGACAAACCAGGAAAGGACTTGTACAGTAAACAGTAGGGCACTGAGGAATGCAATAGAACAGAGGGAGCTGGAATTTCCATAATTTCTTGAAAGTGGTGTCATAAGTAGATAAATTCATAATGAGAGCTTTTGGCTAATTGTATAATATAGTTGGCCAGTTGTATAATATGTTGATGAGGCCAAATTTGGGGTATGGTGTGCACCAGGAAAGATCAGTAAGATTGAAAGAAAGCAGAGAAAATTTACGAGGCTGTGGCAAAGACCTGAGTTATAGGGAAAGGTTGAATAGATTAGGACTTCATTCTCTGGAGCGTAGGAGAATGAGGGGAGATTTGATAGAGGTATGCAAAATTATGAGAGGTGTAGATGGGTAAATGCGAGCAGGCTTTTCCCACTGAGGTTGGCTGAGACTAAAACTTGAGATCACAGGTTAAGAGTAAAAGGTGAAACATTTAAGAGGGAACTTCTTCACTCAGAGGGTGGTGCGAGTGTGGAACGACCTGTAAGCGGAAGTGGTGGGTGAGGTTTCAATTGCAACAGTTAAGAGAAGTTGGGATAAGTACGTTGATCAGAGGGGTATGAAAGGCTATGGTCCAGATGTGGGTTAATGGGCCAGGTAGAATAACAGTTTGGTGTGGATTAGATGGACCAAAGGGACTTGTTTCTGGGTTGTGGAGCTCTAAGACTTTGAGATAGTTAATCTGCTGTCAATAATTGGTTTTTGAGTCTTGACTCCAATTCTTTTCACAAGCTGATTTATTTTTAGAGAACTGCAAACTTTCAAGAATATTGTCTGCTTATTATAAATGGTTCCTGGGCTAAAAGTGATAGCTTGGGAGTTTGTTGAGTGTCATGCTAATTTTCTGAATGGAAAGATATCTGTAAGGATGGACCCATCTGTAAGTACTGGTTTCAGCACTTCAGCCATCATTAATTAAACTCCAACACAATTTGTGGTTACTACCCATGGATGACACATAGCTCCTGGCTGCATCTGTAATCTGGCTAATGCCAGCTAATCGGAGAAACGTGCTGATTCCAGTTTATACTTTACACTTTCTCAGCTAGTGTCTGCATACAAATCTAAAATCATTCCAAAGTAATCTGAGAAATCTAATATGAAAAGAACCACAAAGTAATTTATCATTTCTTATGCTAGTTGGTGTTTCCTGGGGGGGGTTAAGAAATTTGGTATGTCTCCTTTGACCCTCACTTTTTATGGTTGCATCATAGAATGCGTCCTAACCCAATGCATCTGCCCACAACTGCAAGAAACTGCAGAGAGTTGTAGACACAGCTTATCACTGAACCCCACTTACCCTCCATGGATTTGTCTACACAGCAACCAGCATAATCAGAGATCCCACCCAGCTGAACATTCTCCTCAGCCCGCCAACCCCACTGGGCAGAAGGTACAAAAACTTAAAAGCACATAACACCAGACTCAAAGGAGACCTGCTATTCTGCTGTCAGAATATTGGATGGTTTCCTAGTACCATATGACAGACTCTTGCCTCGATCTACCTCGTTGTGACCTAACACTTTAAATCTACCTGCACTGCATTTTCTGTGCACGATAACAACTTATTCTGGATTCTGTTATTTTCCCTTGCACTGTCTCATTTGCACCATTGTAATAAATTGATCTGTACGGATCTCAAACACGAGAAAATCTGCAGATCCAAGCAACACACGCTTTAATGCTGGAGGAACTCAGCAGGCCGGGTAGTATGGAAAACTATAATGAACAACCAACGTTTCGGGCAGAGACCCTTTTATCAGGACGCTGGATGCATGTTATGTAAATTGCTCACTCTACCACGGCACATCTGCTCAGAGATTAGTCTCTGTAATAGCAATCAGATCTTTTCCCCGAAGCATAATAAATTTCCTATTGAAAGTTACTGATAAATTCAGTTCAGCTTTCCAATGTGGTTGGCTAAGCCACACCAACTTTCACTGTTCTTTACAGTTTTAAGGGTCGCCACTCTGAAATGTTAACTCTTTGCAGATGCTGCCTGAAATGCTTTGTTTCCTCAGCCCCCATCAGACTTGGGTTTTTCTTCTGCTTTTAAGCGTGTCTCTCTCTGTTGCCCCCCTCCCCCATACACACACACCCCCTCTCCGCGGTTCATCCTTCCTGTACAGCGTGGAAGCCCGCTGCTAATTGGCTAATGCAAATGTCAATCAGGTCCCGTTGTCTGGCCGCTGTGCAAGCATTGCAGCACGAGCGGGTCCCCGCCGGTTAACGGAGCTCGAGCTGCTGCCGTCGGCTGCGGCGGGCGGACCGACCGTGTCGCTGTCGGCTCCGGACGGGCACTTAAAAGAACTGCCATGAAGGTATGGTCAGGCTGTTGTTTTAGTACCTGACGCCTGTCACGGTGTCTGACATGCCCTGTAGTTGATGACTGCCGCGGGTAATGCAGCAGGAAGGACTAGGTGTAGTTTCGAACCAGCTTTCCCCTGACTGAGGAAATCCAGCAGCATCCTCAGGCGTCCTTTTGTCGCTGGACTGGAGACTGTGGGCGGAGAAAAAAAAAATTGCGAGTGATTTGTACTTCGATTTCGAAACCTGGCTGGTAGCACAAAGCAAAGCATGTTGTTAAGTTAGCGGGGAGACGGCGGCGGAGAGAAGGAGGGAGGGGTCTTTGATTCAGGCCTAGGATTTTTTCTCTGGTCTCTTTATCGAGGCCGTGCCTGTCGCCCAGGAAATTGCAGCTGGGCAGCTTTACAAATACATCATCTCTGCTTGGTTTGTCAGGTCTTTCATGGTCTCGCTGTTCATTCACACCATACGTTGGTATTGAACACTATATACCAACGTATGCTTCATTTTTGCAATATTTTTGTGGATGTGCCCCGTTCATATTTAAATTACCTTCAAAAACAAAGTCTTAAATAAAAATCTCGGGGTGCAGTAACGTATGAATTAAACACATTGGAACTTGTTTTTATATAATTATATAACTCCTTTGAAGTGATATATTATGTTACCTTTTAATTCTGCTGGCTTCTGTATCGCCTTGTTTCAACGGGAGGGTAATGTTAATCTGCACATTTTAATCCTCCCGAGGCGGTTGAGCTCAATGGTTTATCAGAGCTTTCTGATGGGGGGTTTAGTTACACTTCATTAAGTCGCACTGACCAAAATCATCGTACTTCCACGATTCCCCAACGGAGAGTTAAATTTGAGGTCAACTGGGTAAAATAACCGAGTTATTTTAAAACTTTGAGACTAAACGATGTGCATGGCTTAAAGGTCAACGTCCATAAATAAAGTAGCCAAAAAAAACTATTTGCAATTACTTGTAGTTTTGCTGTGAAAATGCTAAACATAAAAATGTGCATAGACATGGAAGGAAAGGGAACCAAGATCCGCAGGCATAGGTTTAAGGTGAAAAGGGACCCGAGCAGCGGATTCTTCCAGTAGACTAATGGTGGTACTGATACTGAGGGACCTGCCAGAGAAAGTAGTTGAAACATTTACAATAACGACATTTTACAAATATTGAGATAATTATACGGATAGGAAAGAATTAAAGGCTAAATGCAGGCAAGTAGCCTTTATGCAGGCTGATCTGGCCACCTTGGTCAGCGTGGATGACTTGGATAACATGTAGGAGTTGGACCAAAGGGCTATGTTCCCGTACTATAGCTCTAAACATTGTAAAAACATAAAAAGTTACTGCTATCAAAAAACACATTGAAACATTGAAGTGTTTTACAGGCATAAAAATATTTATTAAAACTATGCAGGATAAACAGAGTCTTTGGTGGTACTTGTTAGAGAATTGTTTCCAAATTATCTGCCAGCTTGTATTTCAGAGAATGTTGTTTTTTTTTGATGAGCCTACTGTGTGCAGTGTTTCAATTCATTTTCAGGATTTGGTTGTTTCCCGTCCCTAGTTTATTACCCAAATTGTACGAGAATGTGGAAGTAAGCGGTATTCCTGAATCATCGCAGAAGGTGAATGTTCTCCCGCTGTGCTGAGCTTTTTAGTCAATATTTGATATAAGGCTAAAGTGAGGTCAAGAACTCAGTAATTTTGTTGAAACCCATCTGGATATTGGTGATGAGATCATTGGAGAACAAGTGCTGACTTGCTGTGTTTATAAGATAGGAACTCCTTGAATTTGTGTTTCGTGAGGGGGAAGATGAAGAGTATCAAAAAAAGGTGCAAGAATATTTTTTAGTAAAAAGATTTGGTGTTATTGTATACATGAATTTCAATTATTTATTAAAATACATTTTGTATTGCTCTTGGAAGAGCAATCAACATTTTTTGATATTTACCTTTTAACCTATGCTTTCTAATGCCACAAATATTGTCGCCTGACATAAAAAGTTTTGTCTGAGAGATGAAACTACAAAGTGATGAAACAAAAGTGGAAGTGGACACACTCTCTAGTAGCAATTGTTTCTCTTGGATCATGCTATTTGCCATATTTGCATGCACACGAATATGTTGTAAATGGTATTGGAGCACATAACAATTGATATATGTTTTGTAATAACAAATAATATACATCTTGTAACAAAATGTAGTTGCATGCTTGAGTATGTATCTTTTAAAGATACATTTATAGGGAAAACTCCATCGATTAGGTGAGGAATCTTGAAAATAACTAGATTTCTTTGCACTAAGGTTAAAAAAAAACAAGGAAGTTGGTGTTTTTTTTAAATTGTCAGGTGTGTGGCATCATATGAAACATTCCATACACCATAAATAGTGTGCTTAATAATTCCGTACAGTATTATTAAGAACTGTAGATGTTGACATTGACAAAGAACAGACATTAAATGAGATCAGAGTTAAAGCTAAGGAAGTATACATGTAACACACCCAAAATGCTGGTGGAACGCAGCAGGCCAGGCAGTATCTATTGGAAGAGGTACAGTCGATGCTTCAGGCTGAGACCCTTCGTCAGGACCAACTGAAAGAAGAGATAGTAAGAGATTTGAAAGGGGGAGGGGGAGATCCAAAATGATAGGAGAAGACAGGAGGGGGAGGGATGGAGCCAAGAGCTGGAAAGTCGATTGGCAAAAGAGATACGAGGCTGCAGAAGGGGGAGGATCATGGTATGGGAAGGGAGAGGATCATGGGACGGGAAGCCTAGGGAGAAAGAAAGGGGGAGGGGAGCCCAGAGGAAGATGGAGAGCAGCCAAGGAGTTATAGTGAGAGGGACAGAGGGAGAAAAAAGAGAGAGAAAAAGGGGAAAATTAAAATAAATAAATAAATAAATAAATAAGGGATGGGGTAAGAAGGGGAGGAGGGGCATTAATGGAAGTTAGAGAAGTCAGTGTTCATGCCATCAGGTTGGAGGCTACCCTAACGGAATATAAGGTGTTGTTCCTCCAACCTGAGTGTGGCTTCATCTTGACAGTAGAGGAGGCCGTGGATACATCCTCTTTGTGACTCTCAAACTGATATCATAGGCTGCACTTCAATATTCCTAATTTATATATGCTAATATGCTCATCAGTTTTAATATTAACAATTTTAGTACTGACCATTCATTTTGGTGACAACTTCCAATTTATGAACTAAGACAACTAAAAAATACTGATTTAGCATTGTTGTTGTATACCATCATTCATGTTTAAGCTTTCCATGAACGTTCTTTAATGGCCAAATACATCTTTTGACCCTTAATGTAAGACAAAGAATTTCAATAGCTACTATCAAATTTTGCTCTGATCCTCTCTTGTGAGGATCTGGGCACTTTTTTTTCTTTTGCAGTTCGTGGAATTGTTGAATAAAATGAAACCTGAGTTTGTAATAACTGAATAGAACATTTCTTTACTATGGGACTGATTTCAAATTGCAAGATGTTTCCATTGTAATTGATAGTAGTCCTCACTGGATAATTCATCAATAACTAATGTGATTTAAACATTTTTCCTAACTAACTTATATTATTTGTTTAGGCAACTCTAGGTCATGTGACCTGTCCATTTGGATGATACTAAGAAGGACATCATGTCATCATGTGTCTCAAGCAGATCTACTGCTAGGAGGCCTATTAACAAGGATGAACAATGTGGTAACAGCATCGATCAGCCAGATATTAGTAGTGGTCTATCATCCCTAAACATTGACTTAGGCATGGAATCTTTCATTATTGTAACTGAATGTGATCAGAACGTCACTGACAGTGAGCTAGGACAAAATGGAGAAGAAATGCTGGAAGATGAACCTATGCAAGAGGGTAATGAAGAGATCAGACCATGTTGTGATAAATCTGCAGGACGATTAGAAAGAGCTCAATCAGAAGATGTCCGAGTACCTAGAATTAGGTTAAATATGTCCGATCGGAAGCTATCTCTTCAAGAAAGATCTAATTTGACACAGTCATCAGGAAGCTGCTCAACCATTAATGGACGTTATATTTATCCTTCTTTACCATATTCTCCAATTACATCACCACATTCTTCTCCTCGATTGCCTCGTCGACCAACAGTTGAGTCTCACAGAGTGTCAATTACAGATCTGCAGGTAGGTACATCTTCACTGATGTAGTAATGTAGCAAAACAGTATTTTGCACTATATTTACATGAAATATCTGTTCAAAATCATTGAAGCAGAGTTCATATTAAAAATGTAATTATAGGTTAGTTTCTCAGAAGTATTCTACTTATCACCAATATATTATTCCTGTTCGGATGACAAGTGTGCAGATGTCTTCATTAAAGAATTGGTGTGAATTATGGAAGTTCCAAAGTTGAGGGCAAAGGATGAATGGTCACCATTAATGAAAAAACATTTCTTTGAATCAATATGTGCAGTTATATAATTTTAAAATGTTAATAAGTATTCCAGAAATGAGCTGCTACATTTTTTCTGCTATATGGAGAATTCTGATGCAATTTTATTTTCAGACCTTTAGTAAATGCTTGTATTGTACAGTCTAGCAAAGAACGCAACCAGTGGTGCCAATTTGGTAACATTGAATTATCAGTACATATAAAACGTATGAAACAAAACTGGTTCTTGTAGTTTGTTGTAACCCTTGAGTCAGTTATTGACTGGGCAAATGTTAAGTTTTCTATTAGGTGTTGTGAAAGTGATGAACAGATGTGACTGGTAATCTCTCTTATCATATGGACCATAGTGGCTGTGATGCCACACTGCATATGCCCTGTTTTGAAGAGACCCATTATTCTGCAGTTATAAGGTTGAAATACAATTATTTTGTCACTGGAGCACTTAGTCTTCCACACTCCTCCAAGTATTTCACCATACAGTGATTGCTGACAGATAATGTGTACGTATTTGATGAGATTTACCACCTAGTTGTCATGAAATCAAGTTCTCCCCCATACAGTCTCAGTTCTGAAACCAGAAAAATCTCACACATTAAATGAATCATGAATCACTTCATTGGTTTCAGCCTTCTTGCTGCTACTCTCAAACTTCATCTAACAAAAATAAATTCAGTTTATGCCTGAGACTAAAATGGAAGTGGGAAAAAAAGTTAAATATCCTTTTGTTTAAGTTTGTGACTATGGGTGGGAGATTTCGGGCCTTTGAGCGATGGGTGGCACTGTCAGATGAGTGATTCTGTGGGAAAATGTGAAATTCAAATTGTGTTGGAGTGGTGGAAACAATTCCAGATAGGGAATTTTCATTTGTTTAAATGATCCATGCTTTTTTCTTTCCCTCTTGCCAATACGCTTTAACAAATTTTAAATTATTGGGCTGTAATCTGGTAAGTCATACTATAGCGGTTGCCTATGATGTATTTAGGATAAGTAACAAAATCCGTTGGAATAATTCTTTGCTAGGCCTTTGCAACCAACATAGCATAGCAAAGAATTTATAACTATGGGCAATTAAGCAGAAAGACAGAGGTAATCGTTTTAAGAAACACAAAATAATCAGTTTCATGCTCCCCATCCCCATTAAACATAGAAACTTAGAAAATAGGTGCAGGAGCAGGCCGTTTGGCCCTTCGAGCCTGCACCGCCATTCAGTACGATCATGGCTGATCATCCAACTCAAAACCCTGTACCTGCCTTCTCTCCATACCCCCGATCCCTTTAGCCACAAGGGCCTTATCTAACTCCCTCTTAAATATAGCCAGTGAACTGGCCTCAACTGTTTCCTGTAGCAGAGAATTCCACAGATTCACCACTGTCTGTGTGAAGTAGTTTTTCCTCATCCTGGTCCTAAAAGGCTTCCCCTTTATCCTCAAACTGTGACCCCTCGTTCTGGACTTCCCCAACATCGGGAACAATCTTCCTACATCTAGCCTGTCCAATCCCTTTACAATTTTATACGTTTCAATAAGATCCCCCCTCAAACTTCTAAATTCCAGAGAGTATAAGCCTAGTCGATCCAGTCTTCCATCATATGAAAGTCCTGCCATCCCAGGAATCAATCTGGTGAACCTTCTTTGTACCCCCTCTATGGCAAGAATGTCTTTCCTCAGATTAGGGGACCAAAACTCTCACAATACTCCAGGTGTGGTCTCACCAAGGCCTTGTACAACTGCAGTAGTACCTCCCTGCTCCTGTACGCGAATCCTCTTGCTATGAATGCCAGCATACCGTTCACCTTTTTCACCGCCTGCTGTACCTGCATGCCCACTTTCAATGACTGGTGTACAATGACACCCAGGTCTCGTTGCACCTCCCCTTTTCCTAATCGGCCACCATTCAGATAGTAATCTGTTTTCCAGTTCTTGCCACCAAAGTGGATAACCTCACATTTATCTAGACATTTAGGAATAAGATTGAGGCATTTTTTCCTCATTAAAGGGGTTGTGGATGTTGAAGTAATTTGATATTTTCAAGACAGATTGAAAAGTTTTAATAGCTGTGGATCCGAAGCAACTCCAGAGAAAGCAGGATCTTCCAGTGGCCACACATTTTAATTCCATGTCCCATTCCCATTCTGATATGTTTATCCACGGCCTCCTCTACTATAAAGATGAAGCCACACTCAGGTTGGAGGAACAACACTTTATATTCCGTCTGGGTAGCCTCCAACCTGATGGCATGAACATTGACTTCTCTAACTTCCACTAATGCCCCACCTCCCCCTCATACCCCATCTGTTATTTATTTATATACACACATTCTTTTTCTTTCTCTCCTTTTTCTCCCTCTGTCCCTCTGACTATACCCCTTGCCCATCCTCTGGGTTTCCCTCTCCCCACCTTTTCTTTCTCCCTAGGCCTCCTGTCCCATGATCCTCTCATATCCTTTTTGCCAATCAGCTGTCTGGTTCTTGGCTCCATCCCTCCCCCTCCTGTCTTCTCCTATCATTTTGGATCTCCCCCTCCCCCTCCCACTTTCATATCTCTTACTAGCCCTTCCTTCAGTTAGTCCTGACGAAGGGTCTCGGCCCGAAACGTCGACTGTACCGCTTCCTAGAAATGCTGCCTGACCTGCTGCATTCACCAGCAACTTTTATGTGTGTTGCAACTAAATAAAGTGTATCTTTCACGTATGGAGAAACTGAATTCAGAACATACATTGAAAGTCTTTTACAGAGTAAAAGCCTGTATGTCTTTTTTCTCTGTGGCAGTGTCCTCTGTTCATTTGTTACTTGGTTATGTGATTGAACTTGTATTCTAAGAAGTTGGACATCCAGGGTTAATGTGTGAAAAATTAACATCTAGAAGAATATTTTTTGCTCCAGATTTCAATAACTACAGATGCTTGCATTGGCTGAAATAATTATATGTAACATTTAGTCTTACAAGATGGAAGATTTGGCATTTTACATGTCCAGCTTTTGTTAAATTTGATAATCTAGGTATTGTTTCTTTTATTTCTATTTCTTGTGTAGTGGCTTTCGCTGGCCAGGCCATCATTTATTCCTCCTCCTTAATTACAGTTAAGGTAGCTATAAGACACCATCTTGAAGTATTTACAGACCTGACAATCAAGAGAAAATCTGCAGATGCTGGAAATCCAAGCAACACACACAAAATGCTGGAGGAACTCAGCAGGCCTGGCAGTATCTATGGGAAAAAAGCACAGTCGACGTTTCAGGTTGAAAACCTTTGGCAGGACTGACAATGTTGCCTTTGACACTCTGTAACTGCAAAGGGTTAGAGCAAAAAGAAGTGTTTCAATTCTTGATTACATGAGCAAATTCCAAAAAGAGTTGATGAATGAGTAGCCATGATGGCTGTTGGTACAATAATCTAGGTTCACCCATGAAAAAATAGTACCTGTAAATGCTAGCAGAACTTTGCCACTGTACAATAGCAGGAGTCAATTCCTGGAAAGAACATGGAGAAAGCCGTTTTTAAGTATTTCAAATTTCCAAAAAGAAATTTAAATTGGGATGTGGTAAGCAGGCTCGCAAGTGAGGCTATTTAAAAACAGTCTGCTCTAAGCACCGTGTAGTGTCTAACAGCCACACAAATGCATTATCTGATGCCATTTAGAAATTCAAGCAACACACACAAAATGCTGGTGGAATGCAAAACGCAAAATTTCCTCATGTTTCCATTTAGAAATTGTTCAGCAACAGTCTCCTGCCCCAGTTAAGTGGCATAGTGTCTGAAATAAACAAAGGGAAACCTGGTTATTTTCTGGATTAGTTTTTGTTCTTTAGCATTTTCCCAAATAAGTTCAAACTGGTTGCATCAGATCAGATCAAGGGATTACATTTTATTTTCTACAGAAGTCTTCTTTCATAAAATACATATTGAACTACCAGTAAATTAGTGTTTTTTTTAATATATTAACAATAGGTTATAGAATTAAATAAATTTTTGTTATTGCACATTAATTTCTTAGTGTGAAATACAGTGGATTTCAGTTAATTGGGACAGCTGCTTATTTAGGACAACACATAAAGATCAAAAACTAATCAAGAAAATAGCCAGGTTTCCCTTCATTTACTAGGAATTCTATGCCACTTAATTGGGGCAGGAGACTGTTGCCAAACAATTTCTAAATAGTGAAATTCAGATGAGTGCACTTGTGTCGCTGTTAGACACTACATTGTGCTTACAGCAGACATTTTTTAAATACTTTATACTTTATTGTTGCCAAACAATTGGTACTAGAATGTACAATCATCACAGCGATATTTGATTCTGCACTTCACACTCACTGGATTACAAATATTAAAACTATTAAAAATAGTTAAATTAGTAAAATATTAAAAATTTAAATTATAAATCATAAATAGAAAATAGAAAAATGGGAAGTAAGGTAGTGCAAAAAAACCGAGAGGCAGGTCCGGATATTTGGAGGGTACGGCCCAGATCCGGGTCAGGATCCGTTCAGCAGTCTTATCACAGTTGGAAAGAAGCTGTTCCCAAATCTGGCCGTACGAGTGTTCAAGCTCCTGAATCTTCTCCCGGAGGGAAGAGGGACGAAAAATCTGTTGGCTGGGTGGGTCATGTCCTTGATTATCCTGGCAGCACTGCTCCGACAGCATGCGGTGTAAAGTGAGTCCACAGACGGAATATTGGTTTGTGTGATGTGCTGCGCCGTGTTCACTATCTCCTGCTGCTTCTTTTAGTCTTGGACAGGACAACTTCCATACCAGGTTATGATGCACCCTAGAAGAATGCTTTCTACGGTGCATCTATAAAAATTAGTGAGGGTTTTAGGGGACAGGCCAAATTTCTTTAGTTTTATCAGGAAGTAAAGGCGCTGGTAGGCCTTCTTGGCAGTGAACTCTGCTTGGTTGGACCAAGTCAGGTCATTTGTGATATTGACCCCGAGGAACTTAAAGCTTTTGACCTGTTCCACTTGCGCACCACTGATGTAAATTGGGTCGTGCGGTCCGTTACTCCTTCTGAGGTCAACAACCAATTCCTTCATCTTGCTGACGTTAAGGGATAGGTTATTGTCTTCGCACCATGCCACCAGGTTCTTAATTTCCACTCTGTACTCAACCTCATCATTACCCGAGATACGGCCTACAATTGTTACACAAGAATACACAGCAGTTCTGCATCTCCCTGCAGTAGATGAGTCTCCCTTTAAGATCATCCACCTTGTTCTCTATGGCTTGCACATTAGCTTGTAGGATGGTGGGCATAGGGACCCTGAAGCCCCTCAGCTTCAGTCTGACCAGCAGCCCGGCTCTTTTCCCACGCTTCCTTGGTAGGTAGTGCATCTTTCCAGGTCTCCATCGATGCAGTGTGTTGTTGTCAGCTCCTTGAGGTAGCTGGACGTGTCGTCAGATGCTCCGGGTCGGGCCGAGTAACGGGGGAGGCTCCACTGCCACTTCCAGCTGCCGGGTGCCTGGGCTGTCGATTGGGTCAGGCCCCGAAGCCGACACTTAATCCCGGATGGCCTTAAGCCGAGTCACGGTTGCGGAGGCCTCCGCTCCAGCCGAGCCTCGGGCTCCATTTCCGAGGTCGGCGGCGGAGGCCTCACTTCCGGCAACTGTGGATGGCCACCAACGGGGCTTTATGGTGGTTGCTCCGGGGAAGCGTCTGGGGCACCTTGAGGTCTCCGCCGTCACTTCTTTGTGGTCGTCTGCTCCGGAGAGGTCGGAATGGGCCGTGTCTCCAAGCGCTCCGGCACGGTGGCAGACCGCGGGTCTCCAGGAACGTGGTGCGCCTCGTTGGTCGGGTCCAGGTGCGGTCTGGAGTTTAAGAAGCAGTTCTGGCGCAGTGGTCTCCAGCTGGGTCAGTATTTTCGCCAGGGTGTAGTCTCACTTGAATGTGCTAGTGTTCAAAAAGTAGCGTACTTTTCACTGATGGTTGGCAAGAAATGGAATTGGGGTGTATGGGATGTCCAGGGAGGGGTAGCACCTCTGGTGAAGTGGTTTGTTGTGCCCTTTCTGGGGCAGTTCCCGCACCTTTGGTCCCCACTGGACACTCAGCTTTCACCTGTAGCTCCAAGTAGTTATTTGCATGTGACAGCAGCGCACCTCGGTTAAATAGGAACATGTCTGTTTTAGCGTGAGAAATAAGCTCCAGTGGACTGGGTGGTTGAGATCTACAGTACAACACTCCATAGAGAGTGAAGAGCATGACGAGGCGCAGAAGAAATCATAGTCACCCACTGCAACCAAGGTAAACCCCAGTTGTGCTTGTTTATATCACTGGATCGAGACTTCTGAGGTTGAGAGACTGGAACTGCCCCAGTGCAATGGCTTTTCCACTTTAAAAACTCTTCTGCACAGGTTTCCTGTTGTCTTCAGACACACCAGACAGCTCCCAGTTGGTGAGAAATAAGCCGTATGGCAATTCAGAACTGTTTTTCTCACTGTGGTTTCAAGCATTCAGGCTTGGGGATGCCAGAAATGGCCAGGAATGAAAATGAAACAATTTCACTTCTTCAACAAGTTAGGAAAGCTGGAGAATTTGAAGGTATTGACAATGATCTAGAATGTTAGAATGTAAATGAAAATTTGGAGGATGCAGTAATCAAAAGCACTGTATGAAGGGAGTTCATAATCTGCACCAGATGTCTGCATTGATTGTGTTCAATTACAGTTAATCAAAAGTACGCGGCAGCGTACACTGATGAATTCCTCAGTCGATAACTGTTAGGAACTCATACAGTTTTATAGTAATGTAGTATTAATAGTGTTCTAATTTGTTCTGTATTTCATTTAAATATGTAATTTGTTATTCAGTTAAATGGCAGTTTGTCTTTTTTTATACTTTTTTAACTATTTCCATGGAACTTAAGCTAATTGGGGCAGCCACTTAATTGGGCCAAAATGTACTGGTCCTGATGTATCCCAATTAACTGCAATCCACTGTATTTGATTGTTTCAACCTCTACCACCCTGTCAGACAATGAGTCCCAGACTCCTCCGATGCTAGATGGAACCCTTCTTCTATTCCCTCTAAATAATTTGAAATTTATTTATTTTATGTAGTGACAGAGAGTGGAGTAGACCCTTCTGGCCCTTCAAGCTGCACTGCTCAGCAACCCCTGACAACCCCACTTTAACCCTAATCTAATCACAAGACAATTTACAGTGACCAGTTAACTTCCCCGTACATCTTTGGACTGTGGAAGAATCCGGGAAACCTGGAGAAAACCCACATGTTCCACGGGGAGGACATACAGAGACTCCTTATAGAGGACACCAGGACTGAACTCTACGTCCTGAGCTGTAACAGTGTTGCTGCAACTCCTACATGGCGCACCATTTATGCCCTCTACAGTTTGATATTTGTGTTAAGAAAGTCATCTCTCCAATCCATTCAAAAGAGGGCTGCACTTTTATGCAGCTCAGTAAAATCTATTCAGTACCCCTGTTCCAAATAAAACAATCATATTAGTATCACAGATTCTCATCTTACTTTATGTCCAGTTTCATTACTCATAAAGGAGAGCAGAAGACCAGTTGTGACTTAACTAATGTTTTGTACAGTTCTTCCCTAACCTTGTTTTGTCTTCCAGGACTTTGTTTTGAGGTCTCAAAAGCATTACATTCCTCCTTTAAGTTAAATACTCCGCACTGAATTAGTGTCAGCTACAGAATGTCACTCATGCTGCACTTGTAAGAAAGCAATGTCTCTCAACAAAATGGACACCATTCAACAAACTAATTAATGAATCATTTCTGTAGCATAGCAGTTAACACTATTACAGGACCAGTGACCAGGGATCACTTCCCGCTGCTGTCTGTAAGGAGTTTTTATGTTTTCCCTGTGACTGTGTGGGTTTTCTTTGCACGCTCTGGTTTCTTCCTAGATTCCAAAAACACATGGATTAGTAAATTAATTAGGCTGTGCAAGCTTGTTGCATTGGAAAGATCTGCTACCATGCTGTATCTCTAAAAATAAATAAATAAGTACACTCAGCCTTGCATAATTGGGTTAAATGGAACAAGCATTTACGCTTAAAATCTATTTATAGATTCATAGGTAGTTCCCATGCTTGAGAACCCTTTCTCTTGGATTCTCCTAATTACCTGCTCTAAATATTTTTTGGAGCTAGTCATTAGATCTCTGAGGCTGTAGTGATTCTGAAGAGAGAAATAGAATGATTATTGTTTCAATATTGATTTAAGTTGTTTTGTGAACTAAACAGCAATGTATAAAATGTGCTCAGTCTTCCTGCTGCAAGAATAAAATAACAAAAGGACAAATCATTCCTGTGCTGTACTTGACACCCATTGTGGTTAAGGGTCAAGCTGGAAACAAAAGTTCAGACTTATGATGAGGAGCATGTGTTTAACTAAATAATTCATCGGTACATTTTTAATGTTACAGCTGTTGGGTAAATCAAGGTAATGTTGGTCAGGTCCATCAGCCCTTCGTTTTGAGTGAACTTAATTTAAATAGCTGTTGGTCAATTACAAATATTTACCTTGCAGATAGAATTTTTGTCTTCCACTTCATCCTCATTGTAGCCTGTGTTTTTAAATCTTTCATCCAGTATCTCTCAACAATCTACTTAGCTACAAATCCAGGTATAGTTGCTCACTAAACAAATCTTAATTATTCATCTACTCATACAAGACAGTGTAATTATTCAACGGCACAATCCACATGCAGCCACTGTGTACTGTCATTCTCGCAATCGCATATGCCTGTACATGGAAGGACTGGAAAATGTATAAGCATTTGTTATTCATCTGGAGCTTGATTTATCACTACCCATCATGAGAGCAGGTCTGGGAAACAATGCATGAGCACAGTCAACACGGTAAAGAGGAAGCCAAGTTTTAAGAGAAAAGAAGGCATTTGGGATGTCCTGAAATGAAAGAATAGGGGCATGGTACAGGGAAATATCTCTAATGGGCAAATCCATCTCGATGATTTTGTACGGTAAAGCAGTGTTAGTTTGGGTGGCCTACTTTTGCCTCTCTTGTAGAGTAGTGTGATCTATGGTTCAGGAAAAAATGCTATGTGTTTACAGCCCACAGAGTTGAAATTCATGTCCTTTTTGTTTGGTTTCTTGTTCAGTAAGCTGATTACCTCATGAGCAATATGAAGCGTAACTCCTAATTAGGAAATAAGTTAGTCAACCTTCTCTTTAGAGAACATGTTTGGAAAGTGCATATGTGGGCACTTATGTGGCTTGCAAAGTAGCCTTCCAACAGTCCCTCAGCTCTAACTGAGCTTTGTTGTTTTGCTCAAGGTGCAAATGGTGAACCTAGATCTGTGGAGTGTGGTAACGCAAGAGTTGCTGCTTTCAGATAGAGAATATAGCCAATATTTATATTTTACTATGACATAGGTGGCTATACAGATCATCCTATCTCTGGTGGCTCTCAGAGATATACCATCAATTCCATTTGCTTAGTTATTGCACCTCATATCCTATCATCCACCTGAATTGTAGGTAATTTGTTGTAGCCAATTAACCTAATAATAAGCACACATTTGAAATATGGAATGAAGGAAAGCCACATGATCACCGGGAGGACATGCAACAGGTCAGAACTGAATATAGATTATTGGACAGCTATAGTGCCACTGTCTTCCCTAACACTGATCATTAAATATTTTACTTGAGGCTGTAAACACATGTTAATTTGCTGTATTTAAAAAAAAAACAATTACTGAATTCTGCAATTAAATCTCTTGTTGAGGAAATTAAGTTCTATATTAGACTGATCATACCCTACATCAGTTTACTGATTTGTGTATTAAGGACTTTGTGGTACATTTATCACTGCCACACATTATTACAGCTCAGCAAGGACCTCACCTTTGTCTCCCTTTGCATACACCTCAGTAAGTTCTGCGCCTGCCATGAAGTCGAGCTCTTCTGTCACCTCTGTCTCTGAGCCCACTTCTTTGGCAACGATTCTACACCCTGCTCTGATGCCCTTATCCTGTCTTCAGCATCCCCCACCCCCCCACCCAGACATCCCACTTTGGTTCTCTGCCTGCTCTGGATCTTTTCATCTCAAATTGTCAACGAGCCATCAATTGTCTCGACTTTGGTATACCTCGCTTCCTCCTCCAACCTTACTGTCGCTGAACACGCTATCTTCCACACTCTCTGCAGAAATCCCAACCTTATCATCAAACCCACAGAGAAAGGGGGTGCTGTTGTAGTGTGGTGCACTGACCTCTACCTTGTTGAGACCAGGTGGCAACTCTCAGACGTCTCCTCGTACCTACCCCTTCAGGAGGATCACACTCCACATCATCAGAAAACTATCTCTGACCTCATCCACTCTGGAGAACTCCCATCCACTGCCACTAAACTCAGGATTCCCTTTCCCCTCACTGCTGATTCCCAAGATCCACAATTTGGATTGTTCGGGTAGGCCTATTGTGTCTGCCTGCCCCACTGAACTCGTGTCTTCTTATCTCAATTCCATTCTATCCCCCTTGGTTCAGTCCCTTCCTACCTACATCCTCAACACTTATCATGCCCTTGATCTCCTCAATAACTTTAAATTCATCATCTTCACCATGAATGTTCAATCCCTATACACTTTTGTCTCCCATCAAGAAGACCTCAAAGCTCTCCACTTTCTTGACAAATGAACCGAGCAATCCCCATCCACCATTACCCTTCTCTGGCTGGCAGAATTGGTTCTCACTCTGAAGATTTTTTCCTTCAGCTCCTCTCACTTTCTCCAAACCTGAGGGGTAGCCATGGGCACTCACATGCGCCCAGCTATGTCTACCTCTTCACTGGCTACATAGATCAGTCCATGTTCAAAGGCTTTTCCAGTTATACTACCCAACTCTTCCTTCACTACTTCCCGCACTGCTTCATGCACTCATGTTGATCTCGTAAATTACATTAACTTTGTGTCTAATTTCCACCCTGCCCTTAAATTCACTCGGTCCATCTCTGACACCCCCCTCCCCTTTCTCGATCTTTCTCTCTCTTTATCTTTGGAGACAAACTGTCAATCGACATCTTTTATAAACCTGATTACCACTGTTCTCTTGAATATACCTCTCCCACCCGATCTCCTGTAAAAATAATATTCCCTTTCCTCAGTTTCTTTGCCTCCGCCGCATCTATCCCAGGGCGCGGCTTTCCATTCTAGGACATCAGAGATCTCCTTCTCCTTTAAGAAACAGGGTTTCCCTCCCTCCACTATTAATGCTGCCCTCACCCACATCTCCTCTATTTCCCATACATCCGTGCTCACTCCATCTTCCTGCCACCTTAATAATGATAGTTCCACTTGTCTTTACCTACCACACCATCGGCCTCTGCATCCAGCACATTATCCTCTGCAACTTCTGCTATCTCCAAAGGAATCCTACCACTAAATGTATCCTTACCTTCCCACCCCCCACCCTGCTTTCTGCAAGGATTGCTCCCTCCATGATTCCCTTGTCCATTCGTCCTTCCATACTAAGTTCCCTTCCGGCACTTAACCCGAAGTGCTACACCTGCCATGCACCTCCTTTCCTGCCCCCATTCAGGGCCCAAACGTCCTACCAGCTGAGGCAACACTTCACCTGCAAATCTATTTTGTCCAGTGCTCCCGATGCAGCAGCCTCTACATTGACAAGTCCCATCATAAACTGAAGGACTGCTTTGTCGAGCACCTCCGAACTATCCGCCACAAGCTGGACTTTCCAATGGCCAAACATTTTGATTCCCATTCCCATTCCCATTCCAACGCGTCGGTCCACAGCCTCCTCGTGTGCCAAGATGATGCCACTCTCAGGGTGGAGGAGCAACACCTTATATTCCATCTGGGTACCTTCCAACCTGATGGCATGTACATCGATTTCTCCTTCCAGTAAACAAACTTCACCCCCCCCCCCCTATTCCCCACCCTGACCTTTTACTTCTTCTCACCTGCCAATTACTTTCCCCCAGGCCCTCGTCCACTCTTCTCTCCTCTAAGATTTCTTCTTCTCCAGCTCTTGATCTTTCCCACCCATCTGGCTTTCCCTATCGCCTTCCAGCTAGCCTCTTTTCCCTCCCTCCCACCTTTCTATTTTGGCATCTTCCCTCTTCCTTCTCATTCTTGAAGAAGGGTCTCGGCCTGAAACGTCCAATCTATTCATTTCCATAGACGCTGCCTGACTTGCTGAGTTCCTCCAGCATTTTGTGTGTGTTGCTTTGGATTTCCAGCATCTACATCCTTTCTCGTGTTTACCGTTACGGATTTTTCTTTGGCTGCGTGGAAACTGATATATGAATGGAACCATATAGGATGTCCTTTTGTCTGACCAATAACTCAAGGGATAAACAGACACTGGTA
Source organism: Mobula birostris (assembly GCF_030028105.1). NCBI lineage: Eukaryota > Metazoa > Chordata > Chondrichthyes > Myliobatiformes > Myliobatidae > Mobula > Mobula birostris. The sequence goes on from NC_092400.1 coordinate 19,850,834, forward strand.
ATGGTTGAATTAGTTTAGTACTGATTCAACAAGTTGGGAACTATGAAGAATCTGAAGGTATTGACAAATCATCTTGAATGTTACAATGAAAATGAAGATTTGGAGGATGTAATTATCAAATCTGTGAAGGCAGTCTGTTATCTGTACTAGGTGTCTGTGCTGAATTTTGTTCATTGATAGTCAAACAAAAGAACGTAGCAGCATAATTCTTTCAAGGATTATTGGAAATGAATGCAGTTTTTTATTACTCTAGTAGTTAGTGTTCTAATTCTGTATTTTGTTTAAATATATCATTTGTTACTCAGTTAAATGGCAGTTTGTCTTTTAATATACCTTTTTAAACTATTTCCATGAAATTCAGCTAATTTGGGCATCCACGTAATTGGGCCAAAATGTACTGGTCCAGATGTTATCCAATTGACCAGAATACACTGTATTTCATTAGGAATCTGACGAGATATGGGTTAGGGTTAGAGTTAGATTTGGTATGTCACCAAAGATGCTCACAGATTTCTACAGATGTACTATAGAGAGCATTCTAATTGGTTGTATTGCCATCTGGTATGGAGGGGCCACTGGAAAAATTGCAGAAAGTTGTTAACTCAGCCAGCTCCATCATGGGCACTAGCCTTCGCAGCATCAAAGACATTTTCAAAAGGACATTTACTATGTCCAAAGTAAATTTATTATCAAAGTACATATATGTCACCATATACAACCTTGAGATTAATTTTCTTGTGGGCATATTCAATAAATCCAATGTTATAATAGAATCAATGAAAGACTGCACCAGCAAGGTGGACAACCAGTGTGCAAAAAACAAACTGTGCAAATAAAGAAAGAAAGTTAATTAATTAATAAGCAATAAATATCGAGATGTGAGATGAACAATCCCTGAAAGTGAGTCCATAGATTGTGGGGAACAGTTCAGTATTGGGGCAAGTGAAGTTGTCCCTTCTGGTTCAACAGCCTGATGTCTGAGGGGCAGTAACTGTTCCTGAATCTGGTGGTGTGAGTCGTGAGTCTCTTGAACCACCTTCCTGATGGCAGTAGTAAGAAGAGAGCATAACTTGGGTGGTGGGGCTCCTGATGACGCCAGTGATATTAAACCTGATTCTGATTAATTTGTTAAACTCAGTGATTTCCGGGAGATATTTGAGCATTACAAGAATAATAGTTCTCTACTGAGCTTTATACAGATATGATATTTATTACGTTGTCATCTCATCATACTACATATTAAGCAATTTCTTTGTTTGTTGTAGCCAGGTTAGTAGCAGCAATAATGGCTACTTATGATAATTGTTTTGTATTATCATAAATGTTTTGGAAAAGGAGAATATTTCATAATTAAATGATAACACATTGCTTGAATAGAGTTGATAGTACTTTATATATAGATGACAGTGTCAATAGGATTTAGTGTATGCTTCATGTGTTCATATGATTATGGGGGGTGACATATGCAGAAGTTTAAATTTTCTTTTTTAGTCCTTGATTTCAGATGGTGGTCTCTTACATACTTGAATTACCGCTTTCAATCTGTCATTTTCAGTTACTGAGACATTAATTGTTAGTTGACCAACAGCTGCCTTGATGAGAATAATCAAAATCTTGTACAGTAATGGCTACTATGATGTGTGCCATGCATTTAGTAGACTAAAGAGTTAAATTTCAATGAAGAATTTTTTTTATTTAAAAACCTCCCTTTTATAGTTTACTTATGAACTAATCAAGCTGTTTAAAATTACAGAAGGATTCCATTATATAAACAGAAAATCTCTTTCTCTTATGGTAGAGCCAGAAAACAAAGATTTTTTTTTAATTACCATTGGCCAGACAGGAATTAAATAGAGAAAAACATTTTTTCCTCCCCAGGAATATTTCAGAAACTGGATTAATTAAAATTAATATTGCCTAAGCAGGAAGAAAGTTATCAAAGGATATTATATTATGGAATTCAGTGATAGATTTGTCATGACACAGTGGCAGATAAGCTTGTGTCTAAATAAATGATTCTTTTCCCTCTATTTCTAATTTCTGTACTTTCCTTTCATGCAAACTTAATTCATAATTTTGTACTCTTCATTGTTTTCCTTTGGATTACATCATTTTCTGACAATTCTCTTTCGGTTTATCATCTTTTGTATATTCACAATTTCTGTTGCCTTTTAATATTTTTCTATTTTATTGATTTTTAAAAATTTGTAATGTTTTCTCAGATTTCCTTTCCTTCGAAGGATCTTCTTCCACTAGGAGTGTAATTGGTGAGATTTCTATCTTTATTTTGTACTCTGCAGTGAGTATGTTTGAATAGGATATTTTCAGGAAGCAGCAATATTCCATTATGTTGCACCCAGATTTCACATCAGAAGTTTGTAAATCTTGATAGATAACTTCTGTTGTGACAACAGGATTGAGATTTTTTTTAAAGGCAGGAAAAGATTGTCACTAACCTGATGAATTATTTTCCTCACTTATGGACAAAGACAAACCAATATGATAGCTTCCATGTTTTTAAAATCACTTTGAAGGTGAGTTAATAACTATGGTTACAAATACCATGCTTCAAATATTATAATGGAGAAGTGGAGAGAAAGCTAATTATAGTTAACAATGTGTACGAATATGATGGACATTCTTAAATTAAAATTTAGAGGAGGGGAAAGGGGAAGTCCTATTATATTTGTAATCTCTTGCCTCATCTGTTGTTTCTTTTAAAGACATTGCAAAAAGTGCTTTGTCATCAGAATCGGGTTTATTATCACTAATGATGGAGGGCAAGAAACTGTTCCTGAATTGTTGAGTGTGGGTCTTCAGGTTTCTGTACCTCTGCCCTGATGGTAATAATGAGAAGAGGGCTCATCCCAGATAGTGAGAGCTCATAATGATAGATGCCCACTCTTTGAGGCACTACCTTTTGAGGATGTCCTTGATGGTGAGGTGATTTGGACCTGTGGTGGAGCTGGTTCATGCATTTAAATTGCTCATTTGAAAGTGTATTCTCATGAAGGGTCATTATGAACTCTTTTTCTCTCTCCACAAGTGTTGCATGGCCTGAATACTTCCAGCATTTTTAGTGTCAAGGTTATATTTCTCCCAAGTATTGATATCTGGAGTGGAAAGCTTGAAATTTTCTATTTCTGTCATTTTTATTTTTTAAATCTTTTTATTGATACATAATCTTCTACAGCTATAAAATGATATAAGACTTCAACAAATTGATATATATACAGTTAATAAAGCTGAAGAAAAACTTATCAAAGAGGAATAATATATGATAATAAAAAAGTATATTTTTTATAAAGAAAAGGAGGAAAAAGAGAACCCAACAAACTAAAAGGAAAAAAAACCCACTAACTAAAAGAGAGAGAAAAAGAAAAAAGAAAAAAAACCATTAGGAACCAACTCCCAGAGCAATATGTCTTACAATCATCTATATATATGAAGAAGAAAAATCGTCAACCACCAATTCACATTTATATAAAATAAAATTGGAAGGAAACCATATAAATTAATTCAAATTAAGTGATAATATTTGGCAAAAGAGCCTCATCTTCTCTCAAAATCGAATCGAAGATCAAAAGTTCTACTTCTAATTTTTTCCAAGCTAAGACATAACATTACTTGAGAAAACCATTGAATTAATGTAGGGACAGAGATGTCTTTCCATTTCAATAAAATAGCCCATTTCTGTCATACAGCGTCAGTAAAGACATATTTTCACAATTTTTTTGTACTTTGAGCCAGCTGTTTCTCTCCTTGCATTCTTTCCTATTTCTTAATTCCAAATTTGCATTATTCCAATAGCGAGTCATTGATTAAAATGAATCACATTTTTTAAACTTAATACCTTTTTATTGAACTTTTCTTCCTTCAAGCACCAAATTTCTTCCTGTTTATCCAACCTTTGAGAGGTCATGTATTTGTTGGGTGATTACTCCATTGGCACCAAGCAACATTTCTTCCTGCCAGAGCCAAAATAGCAAATGTCTCTGTATTCTTCAGCTGCAGGAGTTAACACAGTTAGCTAGTCAGGGATTCCCAACCTTTTTATGCCATGGATCTCTACCATTAACCAAGGGATCCATGGACCTCTGAGCCAGGTCCTGTTCCAGGCTGGTATTTAAACGTTTGATTTTTTTTTAACAGCAATAATTATTTAGTAGGAATTCTGATTTGTTTGTTCTTTTCTACTCAGTGACACTTAGCAATTAGGCCACTATCAGTGCCATAGCCATAGTTAGCTCAGCACAAACTTAGTCTGGTGTCCTTTCTAAATATTTGTTCCTGCCAAAGGGAATATGATGATGCTGGAAACTGAACTGATTATTTATGCAGTGGTCACTAGATGGAGGCAGTGCATTAACTTTTATTAAAAGTGCAATTTCATAAAAGCTTTAGGGAATGGTGAGAAAATGCAAAATTTTCCCCCAGTTTTAACTGTAGTGATTTGATTGAGATTATTAGATTTATTACATATTGATTGTGGAGATAAATCCTACACGGTTAAATCCAGTGCAGAAGAAGATGACCAATTCTATTGCAACCAAAATAAGGTGGGGAAATAGAATTTGGAAAAATATATGAATGCTGCTTACATTAAGTAATTTCCTAAAAGATTTCAAAAATCTATTCAAAATTCTATTGCTGTTGAGGTCTACATCATTATCAGGAATTACTTCGTGTTTCTGAGCGGATTGTGTTACAAATATACAAAACCTCGTTATATTTTGTTTACAATATTTCTTGAGCGTGTTAAACAGGGGTTGTAAAGAGTTGTATGTTGTATTTTCTGATATTTTAAAAGGAGTTACCCTGAGATTCAAGAAAGGTTGTGATAATTTACAATTTATTATTCTGTTTTTTTTAATCAAAGTTCAGAAAATGTATACTCATCTTGAGGATGCATCATGAGAAGGGATATGGCAGCCCTTTGGGTAGTCTGCCACCTTTGGTGACACATCATATATTTTCTCCCAAAGTTTAACCCATTTTTTTCCACAAAATCAAAAAAACACATAGACAAATAATTTCAACAACTGCACACTTTAGAGATGCAAACAGAGATTCTCTAGATACAGCTATTTGTTTTAAAATGACTTTTTTCCACAGCTGTGTTGTGGATTAGAATGAGATGCAAAGTCTTTAGGATAACAAGAAATACTCTTATCCTTCACCTCCTCACAATCCAATCCATGATATTACAAACACTGTTGAAATTGAAAATTGTGCATTGTAAAGTTAAATAAGTATTCCGGAGTTTCACTTGATTACCATTAAAACTATGAATGATTCTCATAGTAGGAGTTTTGCCTGGAAATTTGCCATGCAGTTCAAGATTCTAGATTCATTTATTATCAAAGAATGTATATATTACACAACCTTAAGATTTGCTTGCTGATTAGGTGCCCACAAAGCAAGAAACCCAAAAGAACCCAATTAAAGGGAAAAAAAATAAAAGACCAACACTCAATGTGCAGGAGAAAGAAAAAAAATAAAAATCATGCAAACCATTGAAGTGGCTAACAGCAGCAGCATTCTGAACCAAAAATTGCTCGCAGTTCTCACAGATAAGCACAATCCTCCATTAAGTGAAGTTTTCAATAATGGACATCATGATTCAAAGAGCATTTTCTGATACCAAATCACCAATTTTACTTGTAGTTTTATCCCAGTTCAAAGTCACTATTCAGTACACAGATTTCTTTTGTGTTCTGTGGGTTAACGAACAAAGAAACCCCGAATGATGCTGCTTTGTGGAGTTTTGTGTCCTTAAATGGTACTATTTTGAGAGAACAAAGGGAATGTCTGTGATAGGATGACCACTAAGGTAGCATAGGTGACGCAATATTTTCTGAAGTTAATAGAATCATATGGTAGAAAAACCAGTTTGTTGAGTCCACGTACCCATTTACACAAAACTTACGCACTGATCCCTGCAAGACTAGTTTGCTAACAGCTTCATAAATTTTTAACTTTAAATTTCATGTATTCAGAAAATAGCTACCTCTAAATAATTTAGATACTCAATGCTTTAAAATATGTACAATTTCAAGAATATAATCCACTATAAAAATAAATGAGATTTCTAGTGTAAGATTTAATTGCCTGTGCATTATCAAATTGAAAGCAATTCATTGGTCAAGATACAGAATTATTGTCACTCTGGGAGGCAAAGTCATAATGTTTTATTTATTGAATTTTTTTCTTTCACAACTAGGATTGTGTGCAGTTAAACCAGTACAAGTTAAAAGATGAAATTGGAAAGGTAAGCATCAACAAATGGATACACGTGTAAAATAATTAAACAATTTTCCACTTTTAACTTTCAAACTGTTGTCTGTGATGTAGCAGCTACTTGAGCATTCCAATGCTGCTGGTAGAGACCAAGCATGGGGAGTTATCCTGTATGACGTGCCTTCAGATCCAATCCACTAATAATAATGTTCAAAGTCAAAGAAATGTATTTGATCCTTTAATAAGCAACTAGCAAAACAAACAATCTTTAAGTGATAAATCTAGTTATATTAAATGTAATTAAACTTAAGTGAAGTTACACATACTTAAGGGAAATTAAGTGGTCAACAAAAAGACATCATACCCAGCTGTATCTAGCTCTAACTGCCTAAACTGATATAGCATGATTACATAACTAAATCCTCCACTTTTACTACACCCCAACCTACATGACTAACTACCATAATAAACATGCAACATGGAATATAATACAGATAGAAAACAGATACATGGCTCCTACATATGGAGTTGGATGTTTCCATTGAATATTGGAGACAAAGTTGTTTTGTAGAAAGCCTACGTGTTAGGAAAAGTTTCGATAATCTATCGACGACAATGCAATATTTCCTTCATTTTCAAGAACTTTGTTATAAAACAAAAATACATTAGCAAATTCAAACACAAAATAATCTGCAGATGCTGGGGTCAAAACCTTCTCCTTCCCACCCTCCCCCCACCTTCTTTATAGGGCCTCTGCCCCTTCCCCCTACAGTCCTGACGAAGGGTTCCGGCTCGTAACGTCGACACATCGTTTCCACGGATGCTGCCCGACCTGCTGAGTTCCTCCAGCGTGTTGTGAGTGTTAGCAAATTCAAGCTCTTTAGCAAAGATAATATCTGCCTCCGAGGCACTTTCTAGGATGCCCTGCCCTATGACTCCATGCAAACTGCACTGAACAACATGAGTTTGCAAAATGTATCTGAGGTCTATTGCTAGAATTTGTTTTCTAATTACACTTGCATTAATAATCATGACATGTTGTAAGTGACTTACAATCAATTAATTCTATTGTTCCACCAAAGGAGTCTCTATTTTTATCAAAATACTAATTTGCTCATAGTGAATTTATTGCATGACTAAGACAGCTTTTGGAAATATCATGCTTCTAATTAATGAATTATATTGTACAATTTGTCTTTGTCTTTTGTGTAGGGTTCCTATGGAGTTGTCAAACTGGCATACAATGAAGATGATAACACCTACTATGTACGTGTTGTAGTGCTGTATTTCCTGTTATATGTTTTTACGTTGATAAACAGAACCTAAATAAATGTAATTATTTTCTCACAAGTGTGAGCCGTTTAACATTGTCTAGATAGTGCTTGACCCAATACCTCAGAGCAATCTCTGCGTCTGGATAAACCTTGTCCAGAGGAGTCAGTGCAATTCAAAGCCTCACAAAATGGAGCAGCCTGCAGGTAGCAGTCAGCCCTTTAACAGACGAATCTGTGACCCTGCTCCTGATAGACATTTTAAAAGGTTAAAAATGGTAATTTATTTAAAACATACTTTACTGTTATAAATTAATTAAAATATTCAAGCACTAATATTGTGAAAAGAACCATTGCCTGTACTTCTTCCATACAGGTTGATGAACCCATTCAGATGTATAGGGTTGTTCCAGAACATTAACTATGACTGACATAAAGCTGAGGGTTAGCTATAAAGGGCATCTGGCTCCTCAGCTGAAAATATTTGTTCCCTACCGCTGAGTTCAGCAGCAGATCCGGTGGTCAGATGCTCTAATGCTACCTAACTTCTGTGCTACAGTATCTATGCTGGGAAATTAAGTTTACCCAAATTGACTCGGAGCAGCTTACAGATGTTGCTCATCTGAACTGCTAACAAAATCTAAGTAGGCTTCAGTTCATTAACATAATTGCCCCAAAAGCATGCTTTGTAGTAAATATTCATTATTTCATTCTGACAGACTGATCAAATTGTTGTTTTGATTAGTTTAATGTTTTGATCATGTTTGTTTTCTTAAAGTTTATTAAAGATCTTCAAAATGAAATAGTTTATTGCATTTTTAATATTTTAAGCATATGAAGAAAGAAGAAGAAGAAAGCCCTTAACTCCGAGTGGAGTCATCGGGACGCCATCATTGGCGGTGTTTTTTTTAGCAGGCTTTCTTGTTTTTACGAGGCCGAGTTGCTAGCTCGACGCTCAACCTAGCACGAATGGAAAGCATGTGACGGAACCAGCTGGATTCGAACTCCAAAGTTCGGTGCTGGTGCCACTATGCCACCAGCTGGCAAAGTATATGAGTATAATAAAAAAAAATTCATCAGCTCAAATTGACCTTGGACATCCAACAAATGCCTTTCAGGCCTGGATCATAATCGGTTTTGTATCAGGATATCTGACGTTGTCCAGGTCTTGTTTATAGAGTTCAGGAAGTTTTGGGCCAGCAAGCCACACCCTCCACATGTGGATGTTGTCAGGACAGGAACATAACAACAGACAACAATTTTCAGTTGCTGATGCAAATCATTGATTTATCATTTAATCCAGTAAATATTGCATGTTTTTGTATTATTTCTGAAATTCAGGATTAATATGTTTTTGTCTTGCTGTTTAAGAATGAAATATAAGTTAAAAGATTCACCAATAATTTTCTTGTTAGGCAATGAAAGTCCTTTCTAAAAAGAAGTTAATAAAACAAGCTGGATTTCCTCGTAAGTAACCAGTTTTCTTTAAAAATGTAGTAATGTTTCCACAATCAATGAAATTAGAAAATGTAATGGACTATCTGACCCAATGAATTTTCCATATCAGCAGTGTGGAAAAGGAAGTACTCATCCTTTTTTTCCCATTTTGTCCCATCTTTATTCAGTGTTTCAAATACTTTCTCGATGTGATATTCTGCAAGTCTTGAAATCCTTTGAGGAAATTGTCTATTGATCTGTCCCAAATGTATTTTGTGTTTTCTTTCTGTAATTCTAATTCTATCAGCTTGTTGTTATCTGTCCTATCTCTTAATTATTTTCAACACCTTTATCAAAACAAATATAATTTTTTTTGGTTTGCAAATAAAGTTGATACTCATTGCTATACTGAGTGTTAGAATACTGATTCTATGGCTATTTAACACAAAGGTTCTCTGTCTCGGGCATGAATTTTAGCTCATGTTGAAAAGTGCGAATGTCTTACCCCATATGAAAGAAGGGGAAACCTATTAGTTCCCATGTAAACAATGGCAATGTGGGGACAGTTGTTTGATATGCCTTTTATACTTTGATCATGAACCTTAAGGGGAAAGAAGAAATATTGTGGATCATTTATATTATGTATGAAGATAATTTTGTGCTCCCAAGATTGAATTATGTGAAGATGTGACAAAGCACTTTGAAGGTAGAAAGGTTGATGTGATACATATGGATTTTAGTAAGGCATTGGATAGGGTTCTCCATGGTAGATTCATTCATAAAGTCTGGAAGTATGAGATCCAGGGAAACTTGCTTGTCTGGATACAGCATTGGCTTGCCATAAAAAGGCAGAGGGTGGTTGTAGATAGACTATATTTTGCATGGAGTTCAGTGGCCAGTGGTGTTTTGCTTTTTCAGATTAGGCTTGGATGAGGAAGTGAAAGGGTGGGTTAGTAAGTTTGCAGATGACATGAAAGTTGGTGGTGTGGATAGTGTGTAAGGTTGTTGTAGTTTGCAGTGGGACATTGGCAGGATGCAGAGCTCAACAAAGTGGCAGATGAAGTTCATCGTGGAGAAGTGTACAATGATTTGCTTTGGAAAGTCGAATTTGAAGGCAGAATATAGGGTGAATGACAGGATTCTTAGCAGTGTGGAGGACCAGAGGGATCTTGGGGTGTGTAATGTTGTGTAACTCTAGGAACTAATTGAAAGTAAAACACAGGAGCCAGGATTCTTGTCTACTTATTTTATTTTTCCTTTGTTGTTTAGTAAGGTGCACGCATATGACATGGTGACATAATAAGATATGCCATTTATGTATTACTTACATATAATTATGTAAACAAAGAATGTTTAATCAAACAATATACTGTATTTACAATATTGCTCAAATATTACAGAAATATTAAATAAGCTACACTCCTCTCTGCTTAGCTATAAACCAACTCAAGAAAGAATACATCTCAACACAAATATATAACATATTACTCTCAAGTCACTATATAAACATCACAGCATAGTAATTTTTTAATTGTTCCATTCAGGCCTAAAGATTTAATCACCGTGGAGGATTTCTTACTCTTGAGGGAAAATATATTTCCTGACAAGGGGGGTTCTTTCTGCTTGACAGGTGAGACTTGTAGCTATGAGACAACCTGAGGTCCTGGGACCTCCTCCATGGTGAGAAGCTCTCTTGAATGATTTCTTTTAAGATTTCACAAACTGAACGATCTCTCAGTGCATCATTAAGTCCATCACTGAACTGAGAATGCTTGGACAATTTATTCAATTCAGCCACATAAGCTCAAGTGGACTCCCCATCCTTTTCATTTGCTTATGAAATCTAAAGCATTCTGCAATCAACAGTAATTTTGGTTTTAAATGTTCCTACATTATATTAATGATATCAGCAAAGCTAATTTCGAATGGTTTGGATAGCGTAATTAAACTTCTGAACAAACTGTGTGTTTTTCCACCCACTGCGCTCAGCAACACTGGCACCCGTTTTCATCAACTATTTAATTTGCTGCAAAATACTTCCCAATTCGTTCATTATACATCATCCAGTTATCTGTTGTGCAATCGGATGCATCTGTCTTTCCAAGTAGCCAGCCATTTCTGCTTTTTTAAAATTTATTATTATTATCATCTTGTATTCACTCTTTAAGAATCCATGGCCAATGTTCATTGCTTGTTAGTTTAGTCCATTTTCTGTCTTTTTTAAACTTGAACGTCTCTCTCACTCCCCTTCTGAAGAAAAATGTGCTGCGCTTCAACAGTAGGTAGTCATCTCGAGTTCATTTTGAAACCACTGTTATGTTTTATAACTCCTGGAAGCAATTGAAAGAAAATCACAGGGGCCAAGATACATACATACTTTTGTTTTTAGTGAGGCGCTCACGTACGACGTGCTGGTGCAGTGATGTATGGCACCTACTACTCACGTATACTACTTACATATAACCCATAATGAATTATGTAACCAAACAAAGAATGCTTGTTCAAACTATATATTCACAATATCACTGAAATATTAATACACTACAGGGTCCACATCCATAGATCCCACAAAGTTGCTGTGCAAGTTGATAGGGTTGTTGGTGATTTGGCCTTCATTAGTTGGGGAATTGAATTCAAGAGCCACAAGGTAATGTTGCAGCTGTATTAAACCCTGGTTAGATCACACTTAGAATATTATGTTCAGTTCTGGTCGCCTCATTATAGGAAGGACGTGGAAACTTTCGAACGTGTAAGAAGAGATTTACCAGGATGCTGCCTGGTCTAGACAGCATGCCTTATAAGGATAGGTTGAAGGATGAAAGGAGACTTGATAGAGGTGTGCAAGATAATAAGAGGCATAGATTGAGTAGATCCCAAAGGCTTTTTCCCAAAGAAGAAATAGCTGATATCAGGGGACATATTTAAGGTAACAGGAGGAAAGTATAGGGGAGATGCCAGAGGTACTTTCTTTTCAAACACAGAATGTATTGGGTGCATGAAACATCCTGCCAGGGATGATGGTATAGGTAGATATATTAGGGGCATCTAAGAAACTTAGATAGGCACTTGGATGATAAAAAAATAGAGGGTATGTAGGAGGGAGGGATAGATGATCTTAGACTAGGTTAAAAGGTTAGCACAACATTGTGGGATGAAAGGCTTGTACTCTACTGTACTGTTCTATGTTCAATGATGTCCGTGTTAAATTTTCAAAAGTATGCTCCAAACAGCGCTGCTGTGAGTTTCATATATCAAAATTGCTCCTATTAGGCAGGATTAAATGTCATTGACCTTTATTCTCCACTGTCAGCATAATTTTGGCTTTTGAATCTGAATATTTTAGTGAAGAAGCTTGCAATATATCAGGGATTAGATGCTGATATATCTGACTTAGTGTTGCACTGCTAGACTGGCCACTGAATCTAGCAGTGGCTTTGGTTTTCTGTGAGCTGAAGACTCAGTAAGATTAGTTTTTTTTTAATGTTTACTTTTTCAATATTTTTATCTATTTTGTCAGTTTTTAAATGTTTGAAAATCAAAGATTTATAGTGTTGTAAGAAGTGAATGAAGATCATAATACTAGGTGATGGGGCATTTTGTTCCAGAGCCAGGTGCCCAATTGCCAGTTATGGACCACTGCATCACACAGTGTCCTTCAAGTGGAAGCCCCCAGCTCAGCTCTGTCTATATATGCCATGATACAGTAGAAACCAAGTGCAGGCAGTTGTTGGATTGACTATTTGCAAGGGAGCTCCCTCATTTGAACCCTCAAAAGTAGTTTGTTTTTTCCTTAGTTTGGACCGAAAGCATATTTGTCATTTTACTTCTATCATCATTGGACATGTGAACAGCTTTTTCTAAGTAGTGGTTATCTCGTGTTGAAGTACAAATTGTGTGGAAGACTACTTAAGCACAGATACTTTAAGTATGTGGCTACCAAGAAAATGATGGATCTCATCTGCTTATTAGGTCGTCCTCCACCGAGAGGTGCCAGAGCAGTTCCACAAACTTCAGTGCAGCCTAAGGGACCTTTGGATTGTGTGTACCAGGAAATTGCTATTCTGAAAAAGTTGGATCATCCAAATGTGGTCAAGCTTATTGAAGTAGGTTTTGAATATCTTTATTTACTATTTAACAACTGGAAAGGCTATAATATTTGTTAAAAATAGTCTGATTATCAGAATTCTTTTAATCTGCATCCTACGTGCATGAACATAATTTGTTATCTTAACTATTTTTAAAATGCTGTATCAGTTTGCAAACCATAATTGTCTTTTTTTCAATCATGCTGCAACAGTATTTGAAGTATTCATATGTTGCCTTATTTTAGTACTGAAAGATTTCTCCAGCATAATAAATATTTTTGAAACGTTATTCATTTATCCTATTATGGTTTTGTGAAGAAATATAAAAAGTTTGCAGAAATCTGTTTTTCTGAAGAGCAGCTATGTCATGAGGCATGAGAAAATATTGGAGGAGGGAATAGTTCATAATTCAGCATGCATGTGAGGCAATTTCCAAAAAAAAAGAAATATTAGTGTCCAAGTCCCATTAATATGGGGCGGAGTGAAAGTAAGATAAAGTTTTTGTTTTAAATTGTGTTCTGTTTTATATTGTTTATCATAGTACATAGAAATCTACAGCACAATTACAGGCCCTTCAGCCCATAATGTTGTGCCGACCATGTAACCTACTCTAGAAACTGCCTAGAATTCCCTACTGCATAGCCCTCTATGTTTCTAAGCTCCATGTACCTATCTAAGAGGCTCTTAGAAGACTCTATTGTATACTTATCATTGAATAAGTTATATATTTAACTTCAAATTTATTTTTACAAGTATTTTAATAATTAGAGCATCTTTTATTTTTAAGTCTTCAAATATTTCGGAATATCATTACATTCAGAAATATTCAAAATCCCAGAGAGCTGTCAAAGTTTTCATATTATTTTCTGGGCGTCTTCTCCAGTGTGCCCTTCAAGGCCCTGTCACTGCTCATGTTATTAGAACCTGGAATATTTCAAGCCAACAAAGTAAGTTTCCACATCTGGACCAGGTTCGTTCATAGACGTGAAAGAAAGCCCTCATTGCCAAGGTGTAGCTCAATATGACTTTTCTGAGCAGGTTATTACATTTTAGAGTGGATCCTTATTGAAATATGAACATGTTTTATATCATTTCCTTACTAATTTCTCTTTGGGGCCCTTCTGTCCACATCTTTTCCACCACCTTCCAGCAGTTTGTCCTGTTTGGCTCATTCCCCAAGTTGACATTGATTATTTACTGTGTATGTAACGTTATGTAGATGTTTCAAATCCATCTGAATGTTCAAAACATTAATAAGGCAGTATTGCATGTACCACACTAAGGGCAGAACTGTAACAAGTGGTAAAAGTACCACCTTACAGTTATGCTGCAGTGTTAATCAACCAGAGGCACAATAACTCACACAAGTTTTCATACTTGCAACTGTTGCTTATGAGCATATGGTTAAAACTGAATAATATTTTCTGTAAATGACCACAAAGAGTTCTGCAGATGCTGGAGATCCAGAGTAATACACACAATATGCTGGAGGAACTCAGCAGGTCAGGCAGTATCTTTGGAAAGGAATAAAATGTCAATGTTTTAGGCCAAGACCTGATGGAATGATATTTACCATCTGCTTTTACACTTCTCCACAGTAAGCTACATATGCATGAAGTAATATATTAATATGCAATTTCCCATCTAGTCTGGTGTAAGCCCAACTTTGTGTAAATTTATAATTATTGATGGATAAACCTTGAATTGAACCTGGACAACAAAAGTACAAAAATTGATTAAAAACATAACCTCTCATCAGAAAGTACTCATCCCTTTAGTGTAAGCTCAGTTATAAACTTAGTCACGGTATTGTTTGCAGATTTGAATACATCATTGGTTTGACTGTCTAGGGAAATAGTATTAATATAGAGTTTCAACTGTACATAATTCATTAAACATCTATTTTCCTATGATAAACATGTTTAGGCATTTTCATTATTGCTGAATTCCATTTTAGTATGAAAGAAGTTAATGGTGATTCTATTTTTATCTTGTAGAATGTTGGAAGAGATTTGTGCATTCAAGATGTAGGAGATAGATTGCCCTCCTTACAGTATTTTCTTCAAACCAGCCATATAGCAAAATTAATTAATTTTGGCTAAAATATTTTCAATTGCTTATACTGGATTAAAGTAATTTTGCTACAAAATTGAAATATTTTCCAGTTCTCAGTTAAACACCCAGAAATATATGCAGTGTGATGATATGTAAAACTATAAGATTTATCAGAATTGACTACCTCATGTTGCAAAGTGTCTTATCATTTAGAATATAGGCCTTGGAACATTACCGCACAGTCCAAACCCTTTGGCCTATACTGTACTGATTTTTTAACCTACTCCAACGTCAATATCACCCTTCCCTCCCACATAGCCCTCCATTTTACTATCATCCCTGTGCCTATCCAGGAGACTCTTAAATGTCCCTAATGCTTCTGCCACCACCCCTGGCAGCACATTCCAAACACCCACCATTCTCTGTGTAACACTAACTTGCCTCTGACATCCTCCTTTACTTTCCTCCAATCACATTAAAATAATGCCCGTTCATATGAGCATTTTCAGCCTGGGGAAAATGTTTCTGGCTGTCCACTTGATCTGTGCCTCTTATTAACTTGTACACCTCTATCAGGCCACTATTTTATCTTTTGTTGCTCCAAAGAGAAAAGCCCTAGCTCATTCAACCGCTCTCATAAGACACGCTCTTCAATCCAGGCAGCATCCTCTGCACTTTTTCTAAGACCTCCATATCTTTCCCATAATGAGGCAACGAGAACTAAACATAATATTTCCAGGTGTGATCTAACCAGTGTTTTATAGAGCTGCAACGTTACCTTGTCACTCTTGAACTCATTCCTCTGACCAATGAAGGCCAATACACCATATGCCTTCTTAACAGCCCTTTCAGTTTGCACAACAACTTTGAGGGATCTAAGGATGTGAACCCCATGATCCCTCTGTTTCTCCACACTGGTAAGAATCCTGCCATTAACCCTGTATTCTGCCTTTAAATTTGACTTTCCAAAATGTATCACCTCACACTTCTCTGGTTTGAGCTCCATCTGCCACATCTCAGCGCACCTCTGCATCCTACCAGTGTACCTTTATAAACCTCGGCAACCTTCTACACTATCCACAACACCACTAATCTTCATGTCATCTGCAAATTTACTAATCCACCTTCCCACTTTCTCATCCAAATCACTTATTAAAAATACTCTGCGCCAGGGTCCCAGTACAGATCCCTAAGGAACACCATTGGTCACTGACCTCCAGGCAGAATTTGCTCCATCTACAACCACATTCTGTCTCCTATGGGCAAGCCAATTCACACAGCCAAGTTTCCATGGATCCCAAACCTCCTGATTCTCTGAATGATGATAGAAGTGATATTATTGTAAATATTACTAATGTTTTGCACAAAGGGTTCAAGTAGATCCACTTCCATCTTAATGTTTATTTGCTAACAGCAGATAATAAGTGCTGGCTAAAATATTTTGTAGTGAACCCACAACTTAATTTTTTAATTATGGTTTTGTGTCTTTATGATGTATTCTATATGCTGAGTTTTGACTTGTTCAAAGTATAGGCATATTTCAATGATATTACTCTCCTTTACAGGTGCTTGATGATCCCAATGAGGACCATTTGTATATGGGTATGTCCAATGAAAGCCTTCTGTTAGTTCATCTGCGTTCCAGACTAGCTTAGAAATAGTTCATTCTGAAAAGAATTACTAAGTAAAAAATGTCATAAATTTATAAATTATATTCATCTTGGTATAATGAATCATTTCAAACATTTCAGTTGTAGGAGGGAGGAGGTTGGATTAGTAAGTTTGTGAATGACATGAAAATCGGTGGTGGTGTGGAGAGGATATAGATCAGTGGGAAACTTGTGTGGAGCTTTGGTAGCTGGAATTTAATCTACCCAGCAAGTGTAAGGTGATGCACTTGGAAAGTCACATGGGGTGAGGCAAATACAGTAAATGCTAAGGTACTAAAGAATGTTGATGAATTGAGAGACCATGGTGCTGACGTTCATTCTTCCTTGAAAATGGCAACACAGGTGTAGAGAATAGTGAAGAAAACATATGGTATGCTTGTCTTCAAGGGTTTGGGCTTATAATATAGGGGTTTGGATCTTTTGTTGAAATTTTACAAAACTAGTAGGCCATGCTTGAAGAAGTGTGTACAGTTTTGGCCACCACACAAGAGAAATGATATGGTGGAGAGAGTGTGAAGGAAATTCATCAGCATGTTGCCTGGATTGGATGACCTCATTTGTGAGGAGGGATTGATTAAGATGCGTTTGTTTCCCTGAAGTGCAGGAGGCTGAGCCATTGGAAGTAGGTGAGAGGCACAGAGAAGATAAATAGGCAAAATCTTTATCCAGTGGTAGAGGTATCAAAAACAAGAAGGCATAATTTTAAGATGAGAGGCAGGAGGTTTCAAAGAGATCTTATGATCAAGTTTTCTTTATTACAGGGCATAAAAGGATACAATCCCATTTTTCACCTTATTACACAAAGCCCTTCTATAATACTGTATTCAGCAAGTTATTTCTGGAGTGCAATCTCTTATGTGAATTTTAGTCTGTAAATGTTGGCATCACCATCTCCCAAGATAATTTATACCAATTTCAACAAAGTTGATCTATTAAATGAAAAATGAAACACCTTTAAATATTCAGCAAGTCTGACAGGATTTGTGGAGAATGTAGAAGATTGAGGGGAGATTTCATAGAGGTGTACAAAATTATGAGTGGTATAGATAGGGTAAATGCATGCAGGCTTTTTCTACTGAGGTTAGGTAAGACGACAGCTAGAGATCATGAATAAAGGGTGAAAGGTGATGTGTTGAAGAAGAACATGAGGGGGAACTTCTTCACTCAGAAGGTGCTAGAAGTGTGGAACAAGCTGCCAATGCAAGCTGTGAATGCAGGTTCGATTTTAACATTTAAGAAAAATTTGGGTAGGTATATGAATGGGAGGGGTATGAAGAGCTATAGTGTAGGTGCAGGTTGATGTGCCTAAGCAAATTAATGGTTTGACATGGACTAGATGAGCCGAAGAGCCTGTTTCTGTGCTGTAGTGTTCATCACTCTGCGACTCTAACCTGAGTTGTAAAGGGTCCTTGAAAGTGAGTCTGTAGTTTGTTGAATCATTTCAGAGTATAAGTGAATTAAGTTATCCATGCTGGTTCAGGAGCCTGATGGTTGTAGGGTAATAACTGTTCCTGAACCAAGTTGTGTGGGGCTACGACCTCCTGCACAATGGTAGTAGCGAGAAGAGAATATGGCCTGGTGATGAATACTATTTTCTTGTAGCACAGCTCCATGTAAATGCAGTCATTGGTGGGGGAGGGGGGGCATCAATGCTATGATGGACATGGTTGTGTCTACCACTTTGTGTAGCCCTTTCTATTCCTGGGCCTTGGTGTTTCCATACAAGACTGTGATGCAACCGGTCAGGATACTCTCCACTGTGCATCTATAGGTTTGTCAAAGTGTTTAGTGACATGCTGAATCTCAAAGTTCAAAGTAAATTTATTATCAAAGTACACATACAGTATGTCACCATCAACAACCTTGAGATTCATCTTCTTGCGGGCATACTCAATAAATCCATGATAGAATAATAACCATAATACAATCAGTGAAAAACTGCACCAATGTGAGCGTTCAACCAGTGTGCAAAAGACAACAAACTGTGCAAATAAAAAAAGAAAAAATAATAATAATAGATAAACAAGCAATAAATATTGAGAACTGAGCTGAAAAGTCCTTGAAAGTGACTCCATAGGTTGTGGGAGCATTTTAATAATAGGGCAAGTGAAGTTGAGTGAAGTAATCTCTAATGAATCTCTAATCAAGAGCTTGGTGGTTAAGGGGTAATAACTGTTCCTGAACCTGGTGGTGTGAATTCCAAGGCTCCTGTGTCATCTTCCTGATGGCAGAAGTGAGAAGAGAGCATGTCCTGGGTGGTGGGGGAGGGGGGTCCCGATGATGAATGGTGCTTTCCTGCGACAGGGCTTCCTATAGGTGTGCTCAGTGTTGGGGGGGGGAGGCTTTACCCATGAAGGACTGGCCCATATCCACTACTTTTTGTATGATTTTCTGTTCGAGGGCATTAATGTTTCCTTACCTATGTGCAATGCAGCCTGTCAGTTTACCCTCCACTACAGATCTAAAGAATAATCTACGCAAACTTCTAAGAAAATGGAGGTGGTGTGGTCCCTTCTTTGTAATGGCACTTATGTGCTGTTCATTTATTGTTGGAACAGTTTAGGAGGCCCAAGACAGAGCTCAGAGTGGGAGGGTGAATGCAAAATTAAAGTGAGAGACAACTAGAATCTCAGGGTGGCCCTTTGGACTGAAGAGAAATGATTTGAAATGATGTTACCCATTTGAGTTTGGTTTTCTATCTATGGAGGAGATCACTTTTGTGAGTACCAAAGCTGAATATTAAATGTGTAGTATTCTAAATTATAATATTAAATTTAATCCTCTAAATTTGTTAATAGATATTTCTGAGCTTTAAATAAATATGTAAGAAGATATGGAAGTAGATTTATGGCACAGGATCAGCCATGATCTTGTTGAATGGCAAAGCTGGCTTGAGAGACCATACTATTGCTCTTGTTCATTATCTTGCATTTTAAGTAAGGTGTACAATTGGAATTACTAAATTGCATGAAGCTTTAAAAAAAAGTTGCAGGGAAATTTGTAATACTTTGCGGAATGTTTCAGAGAAAAACCATTCCTCTTAGTTGGGATGTATAAAATTTGTATTAATAACCCTAACATAGTGATTAATAGAAATGAATAAAGTGTGAAAAACGCGGGAGGAGAAAGTGAACCATAATAAAGGAAACTTAAAAGTTATGACAGGCAAAATGCATCTGTCTTGGGCAGTAAGTGGAAGGAGAGGGAATCAGACATTGGGTAAATACTGATAACTATCCCATTTATGTTTGTGCAGTTTCTGGGTCATCCTGATATAGGTGGAAGTTTTCTTCTTGAAGTACGCACCAACTTTCAAAAATCAAAAAAGTTATAATGTTTAGACTAGCATCCTACCACAATAATTAAATGTTTAAAGTGCAGCAGATATGCTTAAAATGCACGTCTGTTTCTAACACCGGAAGAGGTTCACACTTTCTTTTGGAAATATGTTTATAAACGAACAGTGAAAACAGAATTGACAAATATACAGTTGATGTAAATCACATAGAATTAAGATACCAAGATAAACAGCAATGAAAGTGCACTTTTGTGTGACTCGGCAAATAAAATATAAGCTGATATATTATTTGTATTTCTTTTTCAGTTTTTGAATTAGTGAAACAAGGGTAAGTATCTATCTTACTGTTGACATTCTGCTTTCTATTTGTGCTATTTACATATATATAAACATAAGAATTAGGCACAGGATTAGAGCAATGAAGTTCTCTGCTCCTTTAATCTTCTTCATGATTATAAGATCACGACATATCTGGTTATAATTTCAAACACATGTTCGTCCGTCTTTCGCCACAATCCCCAATTATTTTGTATTTAATATTTCAATAATATTTGAACAATTTTATACATATTTGATTAAGCATTCTTGTACATTTAAATAATTAGTTATATGTGAAATTGTGATTATCATCATGCTACCACATGATATGTGCACGCCTGGCTTTAAGTAAACCCAAAGAAGACCCCATTTATGTTTTTAGACTCCGTATTGTCCTTTGAATTAATTTAATGTTTTGAAATTTCAAAACATAACCGTGGCAACAACGTATTTTTAAAGCGAACCAGAGACAGTTCAAGAGCAGCAAAATCCAGAGGAATGTCGAGTAAAAGACGTAGTCTAGCATGTGTGACAGTTGGTTGTTTAAAAAAGCAGTACACCACATATTCTTTGGAAGGGAAGACATGATCAAGTTACTTTTAAAAAAACTTAAAAATCAGAATTCACAGGTTCCTAGAAAGTGAGTACTGGGTGATAATAATCATGAATAAAAGCATTAATGGCCTGCTACATCAGAGAAAGGTCGATGAATTTAATTACACTACGAGTAATTGGCTCATGTATACTGAACTATTGGAACAGTATTTTGAAGCAATAGAAATGGCAAATGAGTACCAATTTTGCGAAATGCATTGCATTTGAAGGCATTTAGTTTGCTTCAATGTTTGACTGCTCCAACCAAACCATGAGAAGTTAGCTTTGCTGCTATTGTAGACGTGATGCAGGGACACTTGGAACCAAAGCAGTTGTTGATTGGAGAATGCTTTTGGTTTCATGAGCAGAATCAGAAAGGATGAGTCCATTTCAGTGAACGTGGCTGAATTGAAGAGATTGTCTGAGCCTTGTCAGTTTGGAAATTGGCTTAATGATATACTGAGAGATTTTTTAGTTTGTGGAATCTTAAGAGAAAGCATTCAAAAACAGCTCCTTTGTGAAGCACAGCTTACATTCAGATGAGCAATGGAAACCGCAGACAGAGATACAATTGGTTTGCAGTCAGGAACAAAAGGGAGCATGAACAAAATTGCGTTGTCTAAACAGAAACCGGCCTGGTTGAATAAATTGACCATTGTGGCAGGGGCTCACATACACCAAACAAATGCAAATTTAAAGGAGAAACTTGTAGAAAGTGCAACAAAACAGGTCACATACAAAGAGCATGTTGGGCAGACAAAAATAAATGGACTGCTCAAGGAAGAGAAAAAGCTAAAAATTCAAATTGCAGTTTCAAAAAGAACACTAACCTGCATGAAACTGAAAAATCTGATAATGATGAGAGTGACACAGAACTGTGTAGCCTTGAAATTTATAGGGTGAAAATTAATATGGCTTACAAGAAGTGAACGGCAAATTAATTAAAATGGAATTAGACACTGATTCAGCTGTTTCAGTCATTCCATAAGATGTGTTTGAATGGCATTTCAAAGCTACTAAACTGAAGTATGCAGGTATTCAACAAAGAAATTATACTGGAGAGCAGATAACTCCTGTAGGAATGACATTTGTAACTGTGAAATACAACAACCAATAAGCCAGATTGAGTGTGTGTGTGATAAAAATAGACAGACCCAGCTTCGTGGGGGTGTGTCTGGCTAAGACAACTATAACTTGATTGGAGATGCACCCACCATTTGCATGCCACATCCTCTGCAATGAAGCCATATGAAAGCAAATTAAGGAAGTTGTTGGAGGATGCCACAACTGTCTCCATGCTGAACACCATGAACTGTTGTCCAACAGAGGACAACCGGGTATTGGTGCCATCCTCTGTGCCTCTAGTTGGAAAGCATATTGGACCAAGGAAGGGCCATGCTGCTCAGAAGAAGTGTGGAAGTGACAAAAGCAGTGGTCCAACTACAGCAGTTTTTGTAGGCAATATATCCGAGAAAGCTTCTGATATGTTAATATGTTTGAAAATAGCCTGGTTTTAAAATGGAAGTGAGTTCAAGGGGTTTCAGGAAAGTTGCAAGCATTTGGATTTTGTGAGTATAAAGAACCAGACTCTACTCTGTGTGCATTAATGTTAGTGCATGAACTTCAAGTAGGAAACAGAAAGCTGCTTGTAAAAGTAGATGTAAAGGCCAAAGCCCAGCTGGATGAATGGAAGGCCAAAACGAAAGGAGGCAATGGATATATGAAAACCGAGCACTCATCAGAAGATGTTGTAGATGAGGAAACCAAGAAGACCAGAAAGGGAGCAATAGCAGGATTAAGAAGAGAATACTCCAGTGATCGAAATGCACCTTCCCGTGACCTAGTTGCACAAACTAGAAGAAGAAAAATAAAAAAGAAAGGTGACTAGCACTACCAGAACCACTTCCTGCAGTGTCAGAGTCAACTCCTACAACTAGCATGGAAGAGGCCCCAGAACCTGAGATTATTTTACAGCCATGTCTTACCTGCCAAGCAGTGATGTCGTTGTCAAGAAAGATGATATCCCACAAGATTATGAAATCCTCCACTGTGATTAAATCTTTAAGCCTGAATGGGACAATTTAAAATTTACTATGCAGTGATGTCTGTATATAGTAGTTGCATTATAATATATACTGTGTATATAGTTCAGATGCATTCTATATTGAGTTGGAGTTTATAGCTAAGCAGGGAGGTGTGTTATGTATTTAATATTTCAATAATGTTTGTGTAATCTTGTACATATATTTGATTAAGCATTTTCTTATGTTTAAATAATTACGGGTTATATGTAAAAATACATTAATTGCATATATCAACAAACTACCTCATGATATGTTCATACCTTGCTTAAAGTGAATTCGAAGATCATCTGCATTTTCAGACTCCATATCTTCTTTTGAATTAATTTAGTGATTTTAAGTTACAAAGCACAACACCTACACCTTTGCAATTCACACAAAATGCAGGAGGAGCTCTGCAGGTCAAGCAGCATCTATGGGAATGAATAAACAGTGTTTTGGGCTGAGACCCTTTTCAGGATGAAAAAGAACGGGGAAGGTGCCACCTACCTCCTTTATCATTTATCTATCTCTTCCTAACAAGTATTAAAATACTCTACTTTTGTATATGAAGACACATTTTCACTTTTTAACCTCTTGCATGATAACCCCACCCTTTTTTAAAAAAAATAGTGACCTCTAGATCTAGAATTGGACACAAGGGAAGCTGTCCTCTCCTTATCTACCCTAACAAAACCACTCAGTCATGTCTCCCTACTCTTCTAACCCTTTCCTCCATAAAGTTAAACTTTTTTAAATCTAATGTATTAATCTAATAAACTTTCTCTGAACTATCTCTAATATTATAATGTTGCATCTATCCTTAAATCGAGGTCATTACCATATACACTGCTCTCATTAATGCTGTAAATGCTAGAGTGTTACCTCACTACTTTTGTATACTCAATCCTACTGTTGATACATATTAACCTTTTATTAGTTTTCCTGATTGTTTACTATACCTGCTATCTGCCTTTGAGTCATGCAGTAGGTCATCCAGAACCCTCTGCATCTCAGAGCTCTGCAAGTCTTTTGCCATTAGTTTCCTTAAATTTAAACCCAAAATAGATGAGTTCACATTTTTGTTCATTTGCCACAACTTTTGTCCATTCACTAAATTATTATAACCTCCTTACATTTAAGAGTATTTTTGTGATTAAGAATAGATGCTAGAGGGTATTTGCTAAGATGTTACACTGAATGTTTATGCCATGATTGGAGGTTGTAGTATGTTGATCTGGATTGAAGATTAATTAGCCAACAAAAAGTAAACATAAATGAACCTCTTTTTTTTTGTTGATGAGATGTAATAAATGATATGGCTCAGGAATCTGTTCTGGGTCCTCAAGATTTTACCACTTTCATAAATGAATTGAGGATGCTGAAGGAATGGTTGATAAATTGTAACGACAAAAGTGAGAACTTTAGCTTTTATTTGCTACAGTAATTTTTCATTGTGATATCTTAGCAAATGCCTTGTGAAAGATGTTGTTTAAATATCTCTTAGAGCTTCTCAGCTGACCACGCTCTTAGCCTAATTTTGCCAGTTTGCTTTTGCCCATCCACTCTGCTTTCTTGCACCCATGTTTTATTTTGGTAAGTTTAAAATGCTATTCTTAAAAATTAAATGATTACTTAATGTGTTTGATACACTGCAAATTGTGTGTAAAAAGAAAGCACATTATAATGTTTCTGGATGGAATTCTCCCAGTCTAGGAAAAAAAAACACACAAATTGTGGCCTCACTTCAGAGAAAGTTTAGGAAAATAATTAATGTTATTTTATTTGAAAAGCCCTGCTTTTATATGATGGTAATTTTTCCTGTAATTCACTATTATTTCTATTCCTCTAATCTACAAACCAGTTTGTTTTCCCGTTGATATTTTCCCTTTCATATTGACAGTGTATTTACAATATTGTGTTCTTTGTTCATTTCTACAACTCCACTAAGGGCATCATTTTAATTGTTATCAAGCAAAAACTCAGTTTGTTTTTTTATAGTCAGTTGGCTTAAGAGTGGTCATAAATTTAAAATGGTGACCACGGAAAGGAAGTATAAATTACTGTTGTGTCAAAAGATTTTGTTCACACCATGCATCGAAATCTTGGATCAGTTTGGCACTTTAACTATTGTGCAGAGTCTGGAAATGACATTGGTGATTAATAACTCTGCTAATGATTCTCTCAATCTGAACAAGTGACCTTTCTAACCTCTCCTAAGGACCTGCAAAAATTAAAACTGTATTAGACCTTCATTCACCCTACAGCTCAGATAAATATTGTTTATGTTGGGACTTCAGCTTTACCTGTTTGTTTCCAATTGATTATATATTGTTTCAGCCCTGTGATGGAAATTCCAACTGATAAACCCTTGACAGAAGAACAAGCACGATTCTACTTCCAAGATTTGACCATGGGAATTGAATTTTGTAAGTGCATGATCTATTCCTTTTGTGTGCTTCTGAATAGAGAGAGGGAAAGAAATGTAATGTCTGGCTGACATACTGTTCACTTTTTTTTTTAAATTCCTCTGTTTCACTGTATCATGTGCACTCTCTAGGAAGTAAACTGCTGAACTTTTTCCTGAGCTATGCTGTCAGTAGGGAAGTGGTCTAAGTATGAGAGTGGTTCAGACTAACGCTCTCTCTAATTCATTCCATTGTGCATGTCTGAATTTGGAAATCAGAAGTAGAAAATTATTGGAAGCAATCCAAATGACCCTTTAATAATAATCCATAAACAAAACATTCAACAGTTCTGAGAAAGCTAGTTTGAACTGAATTAACATTGTAGTTCAAGGACCTCTTATCAAGAAATGGGGATGGAGATAAGTCGTTTTATGAAGCAGAAAGTGAGGGTAAAGGAGAGAGTTGAAAAGAAGGTTGAGATAAAGCAAAAGGCAAGAAAATTAAATGGATAATACATTGGTTGTGCGGGATGAAAGGGGGAATTGCTGAATAACAAAAGAAACATTGGAGGAAGTGAAATTAGGCAAAATAGCCAGGTTGTCTGAAATCACCAGAAAATTAAAATTATGGCTGTTTTTAAATGTGAAATGAATAATCAAGAAGTGCAGATTTCCTGAAATTATGAGCTCACTACTGCATCCAGAAAGCTGAAATGTGCCCAATTGGTTGAAAAATTGTCCCATTAAGCTTGAATTTTATTGGTGCAGTGTAGGAAGACAAATATAGAAGTCAGACAGCAGTGGGCAATTGGAAGTTCAAAGTCACAGCTGCATGTTAGAGTTGAAATGCAGAACTGAAGAGACAGTCAGAGTGGCAATGAGATAGTGAATGAGATAATCAAGAGTAGATTGTGTGACTGTTCTGTCAAACCCTCTCCCCCCCTCAAAACCTGTATATCCCTCTGAAGGATCACTGACCTGTTTTTCTCTTGATAAATGTTATTTGACCTGAATGTTCTAATAACAGCTTTCTTCAATTTGCACTTGAAATATGGCTTCAGTTACTTGCTAAATTTGACATGATTTTGCTCTGAGCTTGATGTTTAATTATCAGATATGTGTAGGTAATTGCTTTTATTTGTAGTAGGGAAATTAGTTTGAGATATAAAGCATTACTCTGTTCCTCCTGCCCTAAGACGTAGTGCTGCGGAGTTTAACAATGAAAGTAATAATATAAATTTAACAAAATGTTTTCTGTGTGCAGTGCACTATCAAAAGATCATTCATCGTGACATTAAGCCTTCCAATCTTTTGGTTGGAGAAGATGGACGTATCAAAATTGCTGATTTTGGGGTCAGCAATCAGTTTGAAGGAACTGACGCTCTTCTAACCAGCAGCGTGGGCACTCCTGCATTTATGGCCCCAGAGACTATTTTAGAATCCAGAAGGAATTTTCATGGCAAGGTAAAAACAAAAGGAAAATTTTCATTTTCTGCAAAAAAAACACTTAATTAGCCTTTAAAATGCATTTAGCTGAGATTCTTACATTTGTGCTATTTCCAACTTATTTTACATTAGAACTGAATTTTAATCCTGACAATTGTGTCAGCTATAGTTTGATCATTTTGCCTATCTGTTTTGTTTCAGATGCTAGTTGCAATTTGTAACCCATCCCTTTAAATGGGAAGCTCCTTCCCTTAGCAGTGGTTACTTTTATAATGAGGAATTACTTTTAAAGCAAACTTACAACTATGTGTAATCATTGTGGATCAAAAAGAAATAGTTATGCCAGTTACTATTTAATAAAGCTGTAAAATTTGTATTTTGTACACTTAATTTAGTGGAAAAAGTCTAATGGTCATGGAAAAAATAACTAAATTTATTGCAAAAGTGAAAAAAAAACACTAATAAAGGAAATTCTACATACCATCAGTTCATTCCCCTGGAAATTTTAATATTGGGAAAATCAGCCTTGGGGCTTTCTTAAATTCTTAACTTGAATGTATATTCAATTATTATGTTTATTTACATGGAGTGTTTTTTCAATATATTTTCTGAAGACTTCAGCTTCAGATATGTAACATGTTGCTGTGTGTTTTAATTTTGATTCTGATTGTGATTTCTCTGATTAGGCTTTGGATGTCTGGGCGATGGGTGTCACATTATACTGCTTTGTTGTGGGGCAAGTAAGTAAAAGTAATTAACACAGCAGTTTCAATAAAGCTCTTTAATTTAACACTTCAATAACTACAGCCAAGCTGTAAGAAAATGGATATGAAACTGATAAAGCTCTGTTTTTATGCTAGTGTCCCTTTATGGATGATCATATATTAAGTCTGCATAACAAAATTAAGAACCATCTGGTGGAATTTCCTGAGCAGTAAGTATTAATGATTAATATTTTTTCTAACTTTTCTGAATTTTGCTGTTTCTAGCTTTATCATTTTTTAAAATTCTTATTCAGTGACTTAGATTTGCAAACTTCTGTGAGTTGAAGTGTGTGATAATTTAATATGGGAAGTGTTGCTACTCTTGGTGGAAAATATTTAAATGTCTTTTTTTTCCATTTTGCAAACTAGGTCAGAACTCTCTGAAGAGGTGAAGGATCTTATTTTTAAAATGTTAGATAAAAACCCAGAAACCAGAATTACAGTTTCACAAATCAAGGTAACAAAGGGAAACATTGCTCCTGCAATTATTTGGAGATTTCTTTGCTGATATATGCTTTATCAATATTTTTCTAAACATATGAGTAAATTGAAATAAGTTGTTAAACTTTTGGTTAGTCTGTAGTTCAGTACACAAAAAAATAATTTTGAGGAGGATACCCATATCATTCAGGAGACAACCATTTCACAGTATGTCCACAGTCAATGAGGGGCAATATCAAATGAATAAAAGCATATGATTGCCAGCTTGTAATTTCAGCTGGTGATACACTTTATTAGGTACAGCAGTAGAATACAGTGTAGTTGTCACCTTCTGTAGCCGATCTACTTCAAGGTTATTCTAAGTTGTTGTTCTTCTGCACACTACTGATGTAACTCATGGTTATTTGAGTTACTATTGCCTTCCTGTCAGTTTAAACCAGTTCCACCATTCTCTTCTGACCTGTCATTAACAAGGCATTTTCGTCCACCAAACTGCCACTCACTGGATGTTTTTTTTTGTCTTTCACACCATTCTCTGTAAACTCTAGAGACTGCTATGGGAGAAAACCTCAGAAGATCAACAGTTTCTGAGATACTCAAACTGTCCCATCTGGCACCAACAATCATTCCACATTCAAAGTCACTTAGATTAGTTGAACAGCAACAGAATCTTTTGAACATGTCTGCATGCTTTTATACATTTGAGTTGCTGTATGTGATTGGCTAATTAGATATCTGCATTATTGAGTAGGTGTACATGTGTACCTAATAAAGTAGCCACTGAATATATTAACTTGGCCTGGATTTTGTAAGATTTTTCCAGAATTTGTGCATGAGTTACTGATATTTCACAGCAGAGTTGCCATTAAGTTTTAGGGTTCCTGCATGAATCCCCATGTCTCAAACTATCTCGCCAAGGTCAGCTGGTCATTTTCCATCTCATGAACTGTTCTTTAACATTCTCCATACTATGGAGAATTTACACTTGTATTCTGAACCAGATGTAACATAAACCCACTCATTTAAATGAGATGTTGTGTACATACATCTGTTGATGCTTCTGGACACATCTTCAGTGATGTTCCTGGAATCATCGGGTGTTTCGGGTCTTTTAACATCATACAACCTCCTCCAGGTGACCCAGCTGGGGCTGATCAGACCCCAGCTTGTGTCCAGATGGCTAGCTACTTATGACTCCATGGCTCCCCTCTTTTGAGCCACAGCCATCTTGAGGCCCTCTCCGCCGCATCGGTAGTACTGCGGATGGCTCTCCTCTTCCTCTCTCCCTCGATGCCCAAAATGCTGAAGGCTCTAACTAAAGAACGGGCTACGAATCCCCTACAACCAACCTCCACTGGGAGACACCTCGCTCTCCATCGATACTGACAATAATTGTTGTCATGGCTTGCAGCTTCCTATCAACCCCTCCCTTCGCTGTTGCCTCCAGAATTTGGTTAACATCTTCATCGAACTGCTTCCACAGTGAAGTCATGTTAGCTGCAGGCCATTTGATCCGCCTCCTGTTAGACTTTTTGTTAGAGGGATTAGTTTGCAACACTTGGAGGTTCCGGGCACTATGGGGTGACTCCGGGCCTGGCCCCTCCTTCGTCTCACCAGGTTGGACACCTGCACGTTGTGCGGCTCCTGCTCCTGCCAAACACTTCATCCTTGCTTGGTGGATCTTCAAGCCATGATCGTTCTTGCAGATTTTGCCACATGCACACTGCTTCCTCATCGTTGTTTGTTCATTGCCTGGGTCTGATGTCGTTGTGTCCATCTGACTGGGATGCTCATCCTCCTCCCCTCTCGGGCACCCCTGGGGGTATCTTTGCCTTAGATTCTTTGTAGCTTTTGTGGGGGTCCTCCTCTCAGAGGACACAGATTGGGTTGCAAGCCCGTTCTGCCCTGGTTGCCGTCTCTCCGGGCTGTCACTGACTCTCCAGTCGTCACCACTCTTTTCGCGGTTGTCACCCAGTCTTTCCTGGTTGTCACTGATTAACTCAGGGTGTAAGCTGTGTACATACATCTGTTGATGCTTCTGGACACATCTTCAGTGATGTTCCTGGAATCATCGGATGTCTCAGGTCTTTCAACATCACACACCCTCCTCCAGGTGACCCAGCCGGGGCTGATCAGACCCCAGCTTGTGTCCAGATGGCTAGCTACCTATGACTCCATGGCTCCCCTCTTTTGAGCCACAGCCATCTTAAGGCCCTCTCTGCCGCATCGGTGGTACTGCGGATGGCTCTCCAGTAATGAAGAATCTTGATAGTTAACAAGACTAAAGATGGGGCTTTCCGTACTATTAACGACTCCAAAGAGTGGTGATGGTCTTATCCTGGCCTTTGCACATTAATCCATTATGGAATTCATGGCCTTTCACTCAGGGCCCTCCCATTTGGCTCCAGAACCATTTGGGAAGTGATGTCTATCTTTAGTAGTGAAGGCAAGTTTGGGAAATGAGGGTAGCATGGACTTTATTGCCTTTGTCCCACTGTGGTTTGGAGAAATAGGGTATGTGGAAGAAAGAGGATTGATGGTAGGATGTGGGGAGTTGCCATTCATGGGATGTGAAGTAGATAAGTTTACCAGCAGGAAAACACTACATCCAGCCCACAGCTTTGCTGAAAAGGTAATGGAATCATCATGTTATGACAATAGTTCTCATAATATGGTCAGAATAAAGTTTTTATAGTTGTAAATGTAAAACTATTAACAATTGTATATTTTTGTCTGATTAAAAATGTGGTCAATTATTACTATAACATTAAGGTGAATATCCAGCAGTATGCTGAGGAACCTACTTTTGTGGTTGTTTCCTTTAACTTATAGTTGCATCCATGGGTGACGAGATATGGTGCTGAAACACTTCCTACAGAGGATGAGAATTGTACGCTTGTTGAAGTAACTGAAGAGGAGGTTGAGAATTCTGTAAAACATATTCCAAGCCTAGCAACAGTGGTAAGCAATAATGTTAATTCTGAGTCACAAATAAGTCACTGCATGTCCTGTAAGTATGGTCCATGCTGATGATACCTGGACCTTATTTACCATATGATGGTTGTATCTATTTGCCTAGTCTTCAGCAGGTCATAGAAACAACTTAAATTATGTAAATCTTCTATCACTTGAGCCTCAGATGTCCCTAATAATGTTGGGCACATCCTGGTGTGTACTAATAGATACTCTTCATACTCTTCATTGTAGTGTACCATTTCCAGTGATTAAAAATATGGTAATAAAGTTTATTGTCACATGCAGATCTTTGCTCCACCAACAACTATTTCAGAATTAACTTCAATTCCAAAAGTCAAAGTTACAAAGCACTATTTTTCCAACACTATTTTTCTTTGTTGTTAGTAGTGCTTAAATGTAAACATATAAACAAAACCAGATTACTTTTTATGTAAGTCAGGGGCCCAAGATGTATAAAAGAACATATTTAATCACATGCTTTCAGATGTAGAACAGTACAAAATTTATGCTTTTTCACTAGATTCTTGTTAAAACAATGTTACGTAAACGCTCCTTTGGAAACCCTTTTGAGGGGAATAGGAGAGAGGAAAGATCTTTGCCTGCATCAGGAAGCATTCTTGTGTAAGTAAACAGATACATTTATTCTTTGTTTTTATGTGATTAGAAATAAGATCCAATCACTTAACTGCATTGCTTAATATCTTCAAAAGCATTGGGTTTTTTTGTCTGAAGATTTGTGTATTTTCCTTTATTCTGCAATACTATTTAAGCAATTGAAAACCTTGATTTTCTCCACCAAAATATGTGTAAATCTCGATGGAAGCAATTTTATTTAAAAGCATCATGAACCATATTTATTGGATATATAAATTTTAGTACCTTGTAAGAGGGAGGATTTTGAAATTTGACAGGGTAGTTACAGGAATCATGTTACCCCTGGTTGGGGGGCCTCAGTCCAGGAGCCACAGCTTGAAACTAAAAGTTTCAGCCATTCAGGCAGTGAGATGGGATTTCTTTCTCCTTGACAGTTATGAATATTTGGAATGCTTTACCTAAAAGGGCCGTGGCAATTTAGCCATCAAGTCCATGCATGACAAAGATCGAAAGGTTTCTAAATGTTAAAAGAATTAAGAGATGTTAGGTTAGTGCTAGAAAAGTAGAGATAGCTATAATACTGAATCGAAAAAGAGTCACAAGTGACCAATTCCTACTTTTATTTCTTAAGCCCTTATTAAAATAAATATGCGGCTAAATATCAGTTCATGGCTGTTTTTTAAAAGAAGTATTTCAGTACGTCAGTTCCCATTTTGCCATCACTGGTTTTTACCATGGTTTCTATCAGCATCATTACAAAGCAAAGTGTTTCAGATGTTATATTGATAAAACGGATTTCTCATTCACCTGTTGTCTGGAAACAGCATAAAAACACAATATAGCCAGCAGCATGACTGATATCTACCTCAGTGCTTCAGCCTGCATCTTTTCTCAACTTTGCCTAGCTGAACTTCAGATGCACGAGAGGTTTCTTACTGGTACTATTTAATTTTAACTATTTGCATGTAGGTTTCTGATTTGTTTCTTCTACTTAAAACTGTAATACTCCTTAACATTGGTGTAGATGTCTGAAGTTTTAAAAGTTTACATCAGGTAGATTGGAAGTTGCCAAACCAGTTGCTTCCACATACAGATGAATTGCTGTGGTTTCTTAGTGAAAGGGCTTTTATTACCTCTTCGTTATCCTCTCCAGTGTAAAAGTATTCCTAACAACATTTGGAATATGAGGAGTTGTGAGACCATAGCATCAGATATATGTTACGGGTCTGAATATTTTATTGTAATTAGACATTCCCACGCACTTCTCGATATGACATAAATAAAGACATTCTCACTGGTGTTTAGGAAATGTGTAAGAATTAATTAATTGAATCATTCTGAAGTAATTATTGTTGTTTTGGAGATTTTCTATAATTGACTAAAGATTGAGTTCAGGTAAGACCTGGCTTGTCTTTTAGCACATATATTGTCACTTAAAATATTGTGCTTGAGAAGTTAGTTCCACGCATGTAGCCCGCCTCTGCTCTTCCAGAAATGGAAACATAATGGAGAAAATGAAGTAAGGCCACACTGAGGTGAACACAGAAGAAAACAAAGGCTGTTGATGTTTAGGGATTTTATTTTCTTAACAAAGCTTTACAAACTGCTGAGGACCCATATTCAATAACATCATTAATCTCATTGCTGTTTCTAGAAAGAAGCGAGAGAAAAAAAACAGGTTTTGCATGGATTGTAGGCTGCCCCGTGATGTAGGATATTATTGGCTACAGAAATTCAACCTTACAAGCTCCTCATCTGAATTGAATGGTAGTCATCATAGAACTGTATTCAGCCCACTTGATGCCATTTGCTTTGGGGGAAAAAACATTGCATCCTCATGTATTTGGATACTCTGGCAGGTTTTTGCAGCTTCAAGCATTTAGTTGTGCTGACTAAGTTATGTAACCCGGGTTATCAAAGTAATCGTCTGATTCCTTCCAGCAGAACTAGTCTGGAACCTCACACTGTGGCAACATTGCTATTATTTTGAGAACATGTGTTTCCTATCTCAGCAAACAGATCCTTCTATCTAGCTTCTAAAGTGCTTGCATTCAGACTGTAAGTGATGGTTTGCAAGTAAAAGATTGAGTGTGAGTATTTCTCCTTAATTACTTAGGACAGCTTCTCTTACTGGGCAAGTTCCCAGTCCATGGAAAATATAACTGGAATTGGGCTGTATTGAGGAAAACAAGAAAGATATCTTGAGCTTATATTTTTTTTAAAAAATGAGAGAGCAGATGTATTAAAAATGCTGAGACCTTCATTGATCTTTTCTGTGCTGGCACAATAATGTTCATTGCCAACGTGATTAGTGCTGTTGCCTTCATGACAGTTTAAGCAACAGGTCCTCTAACATCGAGGTTTTCTTCTTTTTTTTTTGTTATCTACTTTTATGTATCACTTTATCCTGCAAGAGCAAAGCATTTGATTGAATACCCTGTGATATCTTTCGGTGTTATGGCTGTTAGGGTTGAGAGTGTAAGAGCAGTGTGGGACTTTAAAAAAAATAGTAGGTATAGGAGGGTGGAGTAAATCATATGAAATAAACAGTTAACTATTGCTTGGTGAAGATTGTTGTCAAGTATATGATGAGTATTGTGAATAAATTACCTGCTTTTTGGCCAATTTAAGCACCGTGCCAGATTGGAAAGGTCGGGTACAGGCCACATGGAGGAGGCAGGGTCGGGGCCTGAGAGCATATCGAAGCGACATGGCCAGAGAACGAGAGCAGGGAACGGTCTGAGGTTTGGCTGATCTAAGCACCAGGCCAGATTGAATTGATCAGGGTGTCAGGGCCGGAGGAGAGGGACAGGCGAGGTGAACTGAGGCTGCGGCCTGCAACTGACGGGTTCCTGGATCAGCTGCAGTGATGACTGACTTCGTGGCTGTGGGCTCATTTTCATGAACTTCAGTTCTGCGTGTTTTTTGCTTACCTTTATTATTCGCAAGGTTTGATTTTTCTGCACATTGGGGGTTTGTCGGTCTTTTTTTAAAATGGCTTCTATTGTTTTTTTTTTTGTTTTGTGGCTGCCTGTAAGGAGACGAATCTCCAAGTTGTATATACTTTGATAATAAATGTACTTTGAATTTTAAATATGTCTTTGGAGATTGACCCCACCTTAAGAATATATCTGATCAATATAGTGTTTTCTGATACTTCATCATTCTCAGAAACATTTCTTATGGATTACACAAACTTCAAAATGACATAGAACTTCCAGGTGAGGCAACACTTCACCTATGAGTCTTTTGGGGTCATCTACTGTGGTCGGTGCTCCCAGTGTGGCTACCTGTATATCAGTGAGAGCTGACATAGATTGAGAAACCGCTTCGCCGAGCACCTGTGCTCCGTATGCCAGAAAAAGTGGGATCTCCCAGTGAACACCTATTTTCAATATACTTCCTATTCCCATTCCAATATGTCCCTCTATGGCCTCCTCCACTGTCATGATGAAGCCACATTTAGGATGGAGGAACAACACCTTGTATTCCGTTTGGGTAGCCTCCAATCTGATGGTATGAACATCAATTTCTCAAATTTCCAATAATGCCACCCGCCCCCCACCATCTCCCATCCCCTTTTCCCTCTCTCACCTTCTCTCCTTGTCCACCCATCAACTTCCTCTGGTGCCCCTCTCCCCTTTCTTCCATGGCCTTTTGTCTCTTTTACCAATCAACTTTCCAGGTCCTTACTTCATCCTTCCCCCTCCAGGTTTCACCTATCACATTGTGCTTCTCTCTCCCCTCCTCTTCCCACCTCCCCCCACCTTTTAAATCTACTCAGCTTTCCTCTCTAGTCTTGCCGAAGGGTTTCAGCCAGAAACATCATCTGTACTCTTTTCCTAGATGCTGCCTGGCCTGCTGAGTTCCTCCAGCATTTTGTGTGTGTTGCTCTAATTTCCAGCATCCGCAGAATTTGAACATAAAACAGTACAGCATGGTAGAGACCCTTTGGTCCGAGATGTTGTGCTGACCTATGTAAACCTACTCAATGATCAATCTAACCCAACCTTACCATAACACTCCTTTTTTTTCTTCTTGTATCCATGTGCCTATCTAATGTCCCTATTGGCCTCTGCCACTACTTCAGGCAATATATGTTTCAGGCACCCACTACTCTGTGTTTTAAAAAAAAAAAACTACCTCTGACAACTTTCCTAGATTTTCTTCCACTCACCTTAAAAAGGTGAGCTGGTATTGGCCACTGCTGCCCCTGGGAAAAGGTGCTGGCCATCTACCGTATTTATGCTTCTCCATTGTACACCTCCATTGAGTTGCCTCTCATCTTCTGTCACACGGAAGAGAAAAGCCCTAGCTTATGCAATCTTTCCTGTTACGACAATTCCTCTAACTCTGGTAAATCTTCTTTGAAGCTTCCTCATGCTTCCTTTAATGATGTGACCAGAACTGAACACTAGTGTAATCGAACAAGAGTTTTACAGAGCTGCAATATTACTTAGTGGTTCTTGAACACTATGTCCCTACTAATGAAGGCCAGAACACTATACGTTTTCTTAACCACCCTGGCAACTTTGAGAAATCTATGGACCTGGACCCTAAGATCCCTCAGTCCCCTTGTGCTGTTAAGAATTCTGCCATTAGCCTTGTACTTAGTCTTCAAGTTTGATCTTCCAAAGTGTATCACTTCATACTTTTCCAGATTGAGCTCCATCTGTCATTTCTCTGCCTCTCTATCGTCTATATTCCCATTCTAACCTGTGCCAACCTTCTACCCTATCCACAACACTTCAACCTTCGTGTCATTTGAAAACTTGCTAATCATTCCTCCACTTCCTCATCCCAGTCATCTATTAAAAATTTAAAAGTGCAGGGATCCCATAAAGGTTGCTATGGAACACCACTATTCACCTATTCAGGCAGAATGCACTGTCTACTATCACTCTCTGTTGTCCTTGGACAAGGCAATTCTGAATTGTATACTTTTTGACACAGTATCCAGCAACCAACTTGCACTTTAAAAAAAAATGTATGTCAATTTAAAGTCACTACCTCTAGCTTTTGTGCAGGAAGTGAACAGGGCTGCATAGAATTTTTTTTGGTTTGCAGAGTTGATAATCAGCAGGTAGCAGAAGCCTAACAAGGCAAACCAACTCAGGAAAAGTGAAAAGCCTGCCGAAGAGTGAAATGAAAACAAAATGTAGATTAATTCCATGTTTAGGAAATTTTAAATAAACTACATTGTTTCTCTTAATATGCTCAGCAAAATGTTAATCCATGACTATTTATGGTAAGTTGGAATTTCTGTTGCTGTTAATTTTTTAATAATTTTTAAATGCATGTTCCTGTCATTCCCTTGCTAATACATCGTTGATTAGAAGTCAGGTATTCAAATTGCAAAACTCCCAATAGGCTGAAGAAGAATCACAGTCTGTGTTACTGTGAGTTCATATGTTTAATAACTTCAACACAGCAAGGCTTAATACTTGTTTAAATAACCCTCAACATAATTTTGTTCCATTAGAAATGGTTTAAATGGTTCCGTTTATTATCAGAGAATGTATACAGTATACAACCTGGAATATTTGTCATCATAGATATCCACAAAAAACAGAAGAACCCCAACAAAATGAATGACAGAAAGACATTAGAACCCCAAAGCCCCCTCTCCCCCTCTCCTGCACAAGCAACAGGAAGCAAAAGAGCATCAACCTCCCCCTGGCCCTGTCCATTTCAGCAAAAAGTGTCAGTGCCCACCAACAACCAAGCAACAGCAAAGCACCCAAAGCGAGACCATGATCTGCAGTCAACAAAAACTATTGTTTACTTGACAGTTCGACATGCTACATTCTCCCTCACTCTCACTCAACAGAGATATCACCAATTTTCACAGTGAAAGGAGAGACTGGTCGTTGTTCTGGTGTTACGGTCTACCACGTTGCTTTTTATTCTGAGATTCTCAACTCGAGAATCCCACCCCCATCTAGAGAGAGAGAGAGAGAGAGAGAGAGAGTGACCACTCAACTACAGAGACCTCCATCCACTTTGCTGCAGCAAAATCCTGCTGTTACATCTTACACGGCGCCTCAGTCAGCAACACCAGCCTGGAATCTGTCGTCCATAGGGCTGCACCCCTGAGGTGGCATCTTCCAAGCTGCACCTGGAGAATGTCGGAAAATGGTTGGCCGACAAGCTCCAGGAACGGGAGCAACACACACAAAATGCTGGAGGAACTCAGCAGGCCAGGCAGCATCTATGGAAAAAAGTACAGTTGATGTTTCAGGCTGAAATCCTTTGGCAGGACTGGAGTAAAAATAAGATGCTGGGGGCCAGGGAACTTGAAATCCTTGAAAAGGTCAAGAGCGTGTGAAGTGTCATGGATGTAGATAGGAAGAGACTGAATTAGGGGTGATAAAACAGAGTCAAGGTATGCTGATATGAGTTCAGTGGGTCTGGAACAATGGGTCTACCTGGACAAGCAGGTTTGTGGATCTTAGGTAGGAGGTAGAAACGGAAGGTGCAGGATACGGGAACTATGAGGTTAATGGCAGTGGATAGGAGATCCCCGGGGTCCATAAGGTTGGTGATGGTGTGGGAGGTAATGGCCTAGTTTTCCTTAGTGGGGTACCCCACCCTCCCACCACTCTACCAGGGATAGGGTTCCTCTTGTCCTCACCTACCACCCCACCAGCTTCTGTGTCCAGCACATAATACTCCGAAACTTCCGCCTTTTTGTTTACTGTTTTCCATAGATGCTGCCTGGCCTGCTAAGTTCCTCCAGCATTTTATGTGTGTTGTTCAGATTTCCAGCATCCGCAGATTTTCTCTTGTATGTGTCCAGGAACGGGAACTTAATTACTGTTTCAAAAAAAAAAACGCAGTTGGAGTGCCTCTTGCAGATCAGGATCTCAATAGAACCCCAACCACCTTGAAAGGGGGAAAAAAAAGACATTGGAGAGAAGAATTTAAGCTGTTTCTGCAAATGACTTGGCACTATCTTAACTCTGCCCAGAATAGTTGTTCTGTTGAGATGATGGGGAAATCTATTTAGTACAATTGCATTAGACTGTCAAATATAGGAAAGACAGCATCTCTAGGAAGAGGTACAGTCGACGTTTCAGGCCAAGATCCTTTGTCAGGACTAACTGTTAGGACCTTCAGTTAGTCCTGACGAAGGGTCTCGGCCTGAAACGTCGACTGTATCTCTTCCTAGAGATGCTGCCTGGCCTGCTCTGTTCACCAGCAACTTTGATGTGTGTTGCTTGAAATTCCAGCATCTGCAGAATTCCTGTTGTTTGCGTTTTTAAATATAGGAAAGACCCAGTTTTGTTCGTTCTTGTTTTTAAATCTTCATTGGTTAATTTCATCAAGAATGCTGAAAGACATGGTGTTTATCGGAAATAAAAAGGAAAGTTTTGTCAGCATTCTTAACCTGCAGGAAGTGCAAAACTGGGTAACAAATAAGAATGAATTGACTTCGATTTTAATGGGACCCTCCATCAATTTAACCTACTAATTGTCTCTTCAGTTAAAGCATGAAGATTTGAAGCCCTTAAATTATATTTAACTAACCATGCTAAAGTTACATAATTTTTTGTGCAAACATTGAGGAGGACTGTTCACAATTTAACTTTCATGTCCACACAGTGATAAATGCCCAATTTTTTTAATGCAATAGATGGGTGTCACAGTGGCATCTAAATACTTCTTTAGTTGCAGGCAGGTTGGAGCAAGTTCTTAGGAACTACTGCAAGAGCCTTGCATTTTCATAGTGGAACTGCTGTAGAGCTGAGTTTGAACTAAGGTTAGACTTTCACAAAACTCTCAATTTATTTGCCTGTAGAGATGCTGGTTGACCCAGCATCCTTTGGCAAGTTTAGTTTTTGTACCAGATTCCAATACCTGCAAACTCTTGTGTCTCCACAATAGTCTGTTTTGATTATAATTTGGATTTGATTTTTAAAATTTTAACTGATAAAATGAATAAAAAATTTTCCTTATTTATTTTCACCGATCAAGCTGCTTACCAGTGAAAAATATTAACAAAATGGTATTTATAGTTTTGGTCTTTTTGCTTCAAGAGTGCAAACATAAATAATTGGAATAAAGCAAGTACTTATTATTGATTTTAATATCATTAGAGTTAAAGAGGGTAGGAAGTAATGAAACTTGCTTATACATGAAACTGAATGCTGGAACCTGGAGCAACAAACAAACTGCTGGAACTCAGCGGGTCATGTAGCATCTGTGGAGGCAGAAGAAATGGTTATTGTTCAGAGTTGAGGCCTTGCATCAGGACTAAGGGTGTAGAGAGAACATAGTCAATATACATTGGTCACAAGGAGGGATGAGAAAGAGGCAGGGAGGTAATAGATGGAACCAGATGGAGGAGGATGATAGCCAGATGGAGGCAAAGAGAAAAAGGGGGTATGTTGTGACAGAGTTTGATAAGTGAAAGCTGTAAACAAAGTGGGGGTTGAGGAGAAAGCAAATGATTCCAAGTGGTTCTATCTGGCTATCATCCCTCCCTTATCTGGTTCCACTAGCCTCTGTGTCTACCCTCCCCGCTCCCCTTGCCAACACAACACTATTGGCCTATTCTTTCCTTTTTCTATTTATACCTTTCACCTACAAGCCTCTTGTCATCCCTCTTTCTTACTTCTATGTATTAGTTATCTTCCTGCTGCTTCCTTAGTCCTGATGCAGGGTCTTAACCCAAGATGTTAAGATCATTCCCTTGCCTCCACAAGTGCTGCTTGACCAGCTGAAATTTAGCAGTTTTTGTTTTGGATCTCTTGAAATTTTGTAATAAACGAAAATAAGCAATTTTCTTATGTACTAATAAAAAATATCATGCCTAAATCATAATGAATATTTTACAGTTTTGATAAACAATGAGCAACTTTTTATCTGGAATTAAGCATTTAAAGAAAATAGAAATGATGATGCCTCAATCTGCATTCATATATAACTATCGTAGATCTATGATTTTTTTTTTGCTTATCTTTTCTTTCTTTGGCATCTTTTCATATGGCATCTGAAAGATTCAGTCATGCTGATATGGATATGAATTCGAAATGCAAATGCCATTAGATGCCAGTTGTATAAACATTGTAATCTCAAACTTATTTCTGTATGTTAAAATATGTTAGCTTTCTCATAGCAAAGGTTCATAAAAGCACTATCTTGTGTGGTGAGCTTCTCAAATCTCACTGGTATTTTTAAGTGGCTAGCTGTTGTCAGATACAAAAGAAACACATTTTCTGAAGCTTGCTTATACAAGAAAATAGCTTATTCTAATCAAAAGGTTCATGTAAAGTATAATATCTATGATTATTAAGTTAATAATGCCACCATCACAAGAGTGTTGAATGCTGTTCACAAATTCAACCTAAAAGTGAAAGTATCAACTGTCAAATGCTTGTTCATTCTTGTGTAAACTTTCCACCAATTTCTAGAAAAAACAAGTCAGGAAATGTGAAATACTGCTATTTGCATAGTAGTCAAAGGTAAACACTTAATTTGAGTATACAAGTCTGCATGTTATATCATGCAACTAATAACTTTAATTGCATCATGTTTTGTGACATAATGTGTGAACCAGGACCTTAAAGGGTATCCATATGAATTGGTTTCCCTTGGAATTTTTAAAGGTTATATAAAGAATTCTCATTTATTGATAATGCAAAACATCTCAGAATGTGTTCTATAGATATATTCATAATACATGTACTGGACTGCTTGTGCACATTTGGTCACACTGTGTCACAACTGCTTAAATATGGAGCACATGTGACAAAGTTTAAATTGGAATTCACACTAATTTACATATAAATCCCAAACTAATGGCCCTGGCAAGCCCCGGTGTTCTGATTTTTGTAATGACTTGCTTGCAATCAGCTCCAAGATCAGTAC
Organism: Mobula birostris; assembly: GCF_030028105.1. Lineage (NCBI taxonomy): Eukaryota > Metazoa > Chordata > Chondrichthyes > Myliobatiformes > Myliobatidae > Mobula > Mobula birostris. Next base: position 19,892,363 of record NC_092400.1, read on the forward strand.
ATGGCAAAAGAGGAGTTATAACTGTATATGCAATTGAACCACCTCATAGATGCTATTATCAGTATTCATGAGTGGTAAATGGACTATTAATTGCTGATATTTAATGTATCTAATATTCCTGATTATTGCACAGTCATTCTGTTAGCAAACTCCAATCAGGTTAGGAAAAAGTCAATTTGCTCCTTTTACCTGATAACTCAATACTGGTAGTTCACTGTTAAAATTTGTGCATTATGGCTAAATGTTATCACTGGTTGGCTGATTTCTGTTGGACAACATTGACCCAAGCTCTCCCAAGCTATGCAATGGAGAATTCACTCTTAATTAAGTCAACATTGAAATATTCTTTATCCTATTGGAATGGATCACACATTATTTAAGAGGGCAGTTACATCCAGAGATAAGTATTGTGTTCTTTGCTGCATGGTGCTTCCTAAAGCATGCTTGAAATTTTGAAAGGTAACAAACAAACTGTCACAATATTGATAGCATGGTGCTTATTGTGTGCATGCACAAGTTTGTATTTTGCCAGTAATCAAATACACTGAGCAATATCGAAATTAAGTCAGATATGCTATTGCGCCAAATTGATTATTATAAATTACTGCAGTTTGAAAGTATAACATGAATTTAATAATTCAGAATTTTGCAGTGTAACCAGGGGAAGTTTGTTTCATCGAATGTATTTTAAAAGAAAAATCTCATTATTTGTTTCCAGTTTTGTTTTGGTTCATTCTGGTAATTTTGTTTTCATATCAACATCACAGGTGACTGAGAAATAAGTTTCATAAATTGTATTTGATTAAGTAAAACATTAAATTTGTCAAATGGTACATGTTGATTTTTTTTTGTAGGTTACTCTAATTTTCTTCTTGATCAAAAGAAGTTTTTCAGCAATATCCCATTTCTTTGTGTATGTGTCATTTATCAACATGAGTTTGTGTTGTGCTTGATCACAACCAGACAACATTACTCAAGTGTTTTAGTATAGGCTAATATGGTTTAACCACCAATTCCACCCCCCCTGCCTCCTCCATATATGGATTGAACCAAAATTCCATTTACCAATCATCCCATATGGTATTGAGAATTTATTGGATGAACACGCTGGTTCAGGAAGCTATTCAAGAGGAGAAAGAGAAGAGAAGAAAAATTTAGTTGTGATTGAGTATAGTATAGTCAGACACAATTTTCTACCTCAAGGATCAAGAGTCCCAAAGGCTGTGTTGCCTGCTTGGTGCCCAGGTCTGAGACATCTCATCTGACCTGCAGAGGAATTTGGAGTGGGATGGGAAAAATCCGACTGTTGTGGTCCATGTGTGTATCGAAGAACAAGGAAAGGGGTGTTATGCTAAGAAAATTTGAGCGTTTAGGAAAACATGGAACCAAAAAGGTAATAATCTCTGGACTGTTAATTGAGCCATGTGCAAATTGCCACACGGTTAATAAAATCAGAGCTAAATGCATGGCTCAAAGATTGGTGTGGGAGAACTGGGTTTGAATTCATAGGATATTGACACCAGTATTATGGAAAGAAGCCAACACAGTCTGAAGGTTGTGCTGGGACCATCCTGCAAGTGTCAGCACGCTTCCGAACCAACATCTTGCTAACCCATAACCGTAAGCCTTTAGAGTAGGGGAAACCTCACGTGGCCATGGGAAGAATGTACAGGCACTTTCTAGACAGTGACAGGAAATGAACCCTGATTGGTGATCACTGGCACTGGAACTAGTGTGCTGCCTCCCGATGATACCGTGCCGTCCCCTATTCAAGCGCAGGAGAGGTTACTGAAGTCTCCAGAATAAAGAATAAGACGAAGTCTAGAAAGGGTTAAGAATATAACTGTAGGCAATATGGAGACAAAATTGAGAGGGATAGTGAATACAGGATAGAAGGTATTATATTTGAGTGCTTGCAGTATACGAAATAAGGTAAATGGGCTAATAGAGCAGTTAGAAATTGGCAGGTATGACAAGGGCACCACTGGGTTGTAGCTGAAAGAAGATCACAGTTGGAAACTTAACATCAGTATGGAAAGGACAGGCAAGTGGGCACAGGTGATGGGGTAGCTCTGTTAATAAAAGAATGAAATCAAATCTTTAGGAAGAAATGATGTTGGATCAAGATGTAGAATCCTTGTGGGTAGAGTTAAGAAACTGTAAGGGCAAGACGACCCTAATAGGGGTTATATTCAGGCCTCTGAACAGTAGCAAGGATGTGGGGTACAAATTACAATGGGAGATAGAAAAGGCATGTAAGATGGGCAATGTTACAATGGTAACACACACAAAATGCTGGTGGAACGCAGCAAGCCAGACAGCATCCATAGGAAGAAGCACAGTCGATATTTCAGGCCGAGACCCTTCGTCAGGACTAACTGAAAGAAGAGATAGTAAGAGATTTGAAAGTGGGAGATCCAAAATGATAGGAGAAGACAGGAGGGGAGGGATGGAGCCAAGAGCTGGACAGTTGATTGGCAAAAGGGATACAATACAAGGCTAGAGAAGGGAGAGGATCATGGGATGGGAGGCCTAGGGGGAAAGAAAGGGGGAGGGGAGTGCCAGAGGAAGATGGAGAGCAGGCAAGGAGTAATTGTGAGAGGGACAGAGAGAGAAAAAGAGGGAAAAAAGGGAACATTTGAAAAAAATAAAGGATGGAGTAAGAACTGGAGGAGGAGCATTAGTGGAAGTTAGAGAAGTAATTGTTCATGCCATCAGGTTGGAGGCTATCCAGACGGAATATGTGTTGTTCCTCCAACCTGAGTGTGGCTTTGTCTGGACAGTAGAGGAGGCCATGGATAGACATATCAGAATGGGAGTGGGACGTGGAATTAAAATATGTGGCCACTTCTGATATGTCTATCCCTGGACTCCAATTAGAAAGAAAGAAGGAGAAGAGGTGAAATATGAAGGTAAGCTAACCAATAAGCTATAAAAGAATTTTCAGATTTATAAAGAGTTAAATTGAGGCAAAGATGGAATTCAGACTGCTGGAAAATGATGCTGGAAAGGTAGGAGTGGGAAACTAAAAAATGGTAAACAAGCTAAATGTTGCATCTCTCTTCACTGGAAGACACCAGCAACATGCCATACTTTTGAGAGAGTCAGGGGGTATAATTGAGCATAATCGCTATTACTAAGGAGAAGGTGCCTGCGAAGCTGAAAGATCTGAAGTTAGATAAGTTGCCTGAACCAGATGAATGACATGCCAGGGTTCTGAAAAAGATACATAAAGACCATGTGGAGAGATTAGTAGTGATCTTTCAAGTATCACTAGATTCTGGAGGGCTAGAAAGTTAATAATATCACTCCACCATTTAAGAAGGAAGGGAGGCAAAAGTCAGCAAATTATACACCAGTTAGCCTGAACTCAGTAGTTGGTAATATGTTAGAGTCCTTTATTAATGATGTTTTGGGGTACTAGGAGGCACATGATAAAATAGGCTGAAATCAGCATGGTTTCCTAAAGGGGAAATCTTGCCAGACAAATCTGTTGGAATTCTTTGAGGGAGTAACAGGCAGGATAGACAAAGGAGAGTCAGTGAATATTGTTTACTTGGATTTTCAAAAGCCTTTGACAAGGTGCTACACATGAGGCTGCTCAACAAGATAGGAGCCCATGGTATTACAGGAAAGATACTAGCATGGATAGAAGATTGGCTGACTGGCAGAAGGCAGAGTGTGGGAATAAAGGGGGTCTTTTCTGGTTGGCTGCAGTGACTAGTGGTGTTCTACAGGGTGAGTGTTGGGTCTGCAACTTTGAATGTTATATGTTAGTGATTTGGATGACAGAATTGATGGCTCTGTGGCCAAGTTTGTGGATGATGCAAAGATAGGTGGAGGAGCAACGAAGTATTGAGGAAGCAGGGGATCTGCAAAAAAAGATTTGTACAGATTAGAATTGCAAAAAAGCAGCAGCTGGAATACAGTGTAGGTAAGTGTCTAGCCATGCACTTTGGTACAATGAATAATGGTGTGGATTATTTTCTAAATGGGGAATAAATTCAGAAACCGAAGGTGCAAAGGGACTTGGGAGTCCTCGTGCAGGATTTTCTAAAGGGCAACCTGCAGGTTGAGTCAGTAGTAACGAAAGCAAATACATTGATAGCATTCACTTCAAGAGGGCTAGAAAATTAAAGCAAGGATATAATGCTGAGGCTTTATAAGGAGTTGGCCAGGCCGCATCTGTGAACAGTTTTGGGCCCCACACCTTAGGAAGAATGTGAAGTGAGTCTAGAGCAGGGATTCCCAACCTGGGGTCCACGGACCCCCAGTTAATGATAAGATTCCATGACATACAGAAGTTTGGGAAGCCCTGGTCCAGAGGAAGTCTATAAGAATGATCCTAGGAATGAAAGAGTTAATGTATGATCAGCGTTTGGTAGTTCTGTGTCTGTACTTCCTTGAGTTTAGAAGTATGGGGTTGGGGACCATCTCATTGAAATCTATCAAATATTGAAAGGACTAGATAAGAGTAGACATTGAGAGGATATTCCCAATAGTGGGAGAGTCTAGGACCTGAGGGCACAGCTCCAGAATAGAAGGATGTCCTTTTTGGAACAGATGAGGAGGAATTTCTTTAACTGGATCTATGATTGTGAATCTGTGGAAATTTTTTCAACAGACTGTTGTGGAAGCCAAGTTATTGGGTATATATAAAGTAGAGGTTCTTGCTCTGGACAATGTCATTTATTTGTTCACAATTTACAGTATTACCAACACTTGTACATCCAGCTTTCCTGTTAGCAAAAAATGTTTACCATATAAAATGAGGGAAACCAGATGCTAAATACAAATACAGTGCATGTTAGCAGGTGAGAGGTGTATGGTTCAAGGTAACTCTAGTTACAGTGAAGAAACAACTTTGTTCAGTTGAATCTTCAAATTCTTTCAATATGGAGAAAAAGTTGTAGTTTGTGTGGAAAGTACATAAATTATGCAAATCTTTGAGAATATAGTTGTATTTTGTTTTGTGTTGTTATTACATATTGTCTGCCTAGGATTTATATTTAGTTATGTATTAAACTACATAGCACTCTGTTGCCAAATATATCTTCAGAGTTACTGGCAAATCCAAACGCTGCATGAAATGAATCCAATAGAATTTCTGTGCAATAAGTGTATTCTGTCTACAAAGTTTTGTCATGTGGGGAAGATTTTTTGTATAAACATCATCATGCAAAGATGATGAAGCAGCTGTACAAAGTGATATAAGTGTATCTTGGAACTCAGTCTATTTTCAGTTATGATCTCAGTTATATTATGCAAATATACTAAACTTGTAATATTGTTTAAGCTAGTGTACTGAATTGAGTAACTGAATTAATATAAACCACACCAGACTGTCTTGTCTGTCACTGACAAATTTAAAAAAATTTGTGCAAAATAATAAAACATATTGAAAGGTTGAGGGGGAAACAGTGGGAAAAGTTGGGAGGAATAGTTAGTTTGCACAGAGATATGGTGGAAGTCAGATGGAAGACCATTTGTAGAAGGCATAACCCAGATCGAATTGCATAGGTGAATAACCATAAAGGGCATTGAACAGAAATAAGATCAATATTGGTAAATATGATTAAAACTATTTTTACAGATTGAGGACAAACATACTGACTTGAACTAATTGGGTAAAATAGGATGTTTGCATATTGTATCTTTTAAATTACCCAAAACTGTTAAACAGCAAGGATTTAAATCAGAGTGTGCAAATAATTTGAAATTTGACCAAAGTAAATGAAATGGGCTTTTAGCAAAATGCAGTAAGTTATGTGGAATGTTCAATGAAAGTACACGTTTGGCATTCCATTGTAAACTATCTTATTTCATTTTACTGATACCCTTGCTCCATTTTCTATTTAAGGAAGAAAAATCCATTTAGAGATATTACAGTAGGCCCAGACAAATCACTACTCTGAGTTGTTGCCACAATAAATAATGGGTATTCTATATTCTTATGACTTGCATATTGTTTTCAGTACGACAGTTAAGTGATCATACTCAAACACAGTTCAAAGTTCAAAAGTTAATTTTTAAATTGTTTTACCTAAGATGTGTTCTTTTAATTTAAAATGTACGCAGTGGTTCATTACCATTGATATCCCCTTCTTTATCATCATCCATCTCTGTCCCTTTCAGTCCATCTGCTGTTGAATTTCTCATCCATACCTTTTATCATTAGAAGTATTCCAGTGCCGTGCTGGACTATCTAATATATTTCATAATCCTGAAATCACCCAAAGTTATTACTCCCTTTTTTAAAAAAATTCCCAACAAGTCCTATTGCCTATTATCCTCAGGTTTACTGATAGCATTGCCTTGTTTTGAAATTTCCCATCTCTATGTTCATCTTAGTCGTTCTCCATTTTAATCTCAGGCGCATCCTTGATTTTTTCAATCTGGCATTTGCCCTATTACCTTAACTTCAAGAATCTTCTGTTTTAAGTCCTTCCATATAAAGCATGTAAAATTTAGGTCAAATATTAATCTTTGTAATAGTTTCTAGTATTGGATGCAAAGCTTCCAAAAGCTACCTTGGGATAATTCGCTGAGTTATAGTTGGCATGTTAACACAACTGTTCGATTATTCTCAACTGTGATGTATATGAGATACCATATAAAACATTCATAAAACAACAATCTTTGTATAATATTTTACAATGTTTTAAAATGCTATTTAAAACTTTATCATGGTAGTTCTACACATAAATAGTATCCCTCATCTTGAGACCAGAGACTAACAAAATGTATTTAAATTTGAGATCAAATCGTAACTGATGCTTTAGTTGAATGGGACGTACATTTTCTCTCAACAGAAAACAAAGTAGTGGAGATAGTATGAAAAACTCCGAACTACCAGAAGTTGGAGAGGATGAAGTTTTGCCATGAGGTTATATGCAATAAAGGACATGCATATTCTTTGGGTTTCCAAAAAGATTATCAGCTGTTTGATATTTGTAGATGTGTCAGAAACTAAATGAATGCATCAGTATGATACTACCAGCTGCATAATCAACTCACAATAAGTTTAATGTATTTTGTGTTTTTGCATGGAAATTCTTTGAAATGCATAATTGCCTGAAATATTGATGTGCTCATTTTAAGTCATTGAGATACAGTAGTTGTATGAGTGCAGACGTTTGATTAATCTTACCATTTTAAATCTTATACAGAATGTTTAAAAAAAAAGACATTTTCTATTTGTGGCGCATGTTTTTAAAGGCATTTGGGGCCTAGAATGTCACCTTCAAAAGAGAAAAATGTAGGTACTTAAAGTGATTTTCACATCATGATAGCAATCAGAATGCATATTGCAAAATGTTTACAAAATTCATTTAATGTAAAGGTCTACTATTATTTTTGACTAATTTTTACAAACTATTATAGTTAATTACAATATCAAGAATAATGCACATTATTGATTAGTTTTGTAGTATTAGTATTAGTTTATACAGGATATGTAGTTTACTAAACATTATTTTCCTTATAAATCTGTAAAGTATCTGTAGTGCAGACATTTTAATATTTTTATTACTAATTAATGTAATTTTCTCAATGGAAATGCTACATCCATGGCAATTGCTAGTTATTTATGAAGTTATTCACTTTTACAGTGGTTTATTAAGCATATTTATTAATGAAACAAGCATGTATCATTTCAATGTTTCACCAATGGTTAAAAAGCAGATAAGGTTATAAAACTGGCTGTAAAACTATCCTCTTTATGTGTATGTTACCTTTATGTATTTCAATGACTGAACACTCTTCTCCCCCCCCCTCAGAGAAGCTATAATTATTGAAAGTAAACAAATGCAAAAACAAAATGCTGTGGTTTCTTAATACATTTCTTTTCCAGGGGGAAAATACCAGTTCCGTGATGCGCAATGTGCATTAATTAATTATATGCATGGGATAGATGCTTAGTCTTTGTTCTGAATTTCCCACTATGTGAATTCTGTTGAAAATGTAGAGGACTACAGATTTTTTTCACTATAATGAATAATAGATTAAACATTGTAAGCTTTTGTAAATGCAGTAGGAGAATAATGCTTGTAGGTAGTCATATGAATTTGATGCACTGTGCATTATATTTAAATAGAAACTTACAATTTATTATATTAGAGAATGAGGAATAGTGAGCATAATACAGAGAACCCCTTTGTTATCTATTAACAGTTTAAAATACAAATTTTGGTGAAACTTACTTACTGCTCCTTTAAAATGCTGTTTAAAACCTACCTCTTTTAAATACTTATCCTAATACATCCTCTAACACCTGACTGTTAGTTTGTGTCTGATAACCTTGAAGCATTTTGTGTTAAAAGTCACTGTGTAAGTGCAAGTTGCTGATGATAAAAAATATCTTCTAACATTTTGAAAACAAAGGACACAGTGGCCTTCTATCCTTTTGTGATATTGACAGTTTTTCAGTGGTCAGATAAAAGTTACAGTTATGATATTGCTGCAATATTTCTGGTGTATTGCCAAATATAACTTGTATATTTACTAAAATTATGTATGGTTATGTTTTATACAGATTATAAATATCTGCATTATGTATTTATGGAAACAATTATATTTAATATCAGTGGTATTCTTGCATACATAGATGTTTTCAACATTAGAACTTTGCTCTGGCTATCTCTTAGTGAACTTATATTTGATATTTCATTCTCAAAAGCTTTGAATTTCTATGTATAGAACTAATGTATCAAATTAAATTAAACTTTACATGTCTTGATATACTGACATTATTTTTGGAGCTGGAAGCACTATAATTAAGATTTAATTATATTAAGTTGCGTAATGAAATCATAAGTATGGATACATGCTAGATTTTGTGATAGTCTACAGTTATTAGTGACTTTAATGTTGGTAAGTAATTTGTCTTCAGTTTTATTAAAATGGATTTATAGAATAAGAAAATTGTAATGGTTATTTACACTTATTAAATTGATGTTTACAACAGTGAATACATCCATTATGATCATTTGTTTGATTTTGTAATTTAATTTAGATCTAGTTTCTCATCCAAAACAGTTTTAGTAACTGAAGGGCAAATGGTTAGATTTTAGTGTTGTGAGTGAAGTATGTTCATTCATATAGAAATTACAATACAATCACAAGTCATGTTCACATGTTCAGTAGCCCTAATTCTGTATTCGCTGATACCATCTATAAAACAACTTAAAAAGGTATTTACAAGCTATAATCTTTATTAAGTTTGTTCTTCCAGAATAGTGGTGTTTATAGTGTTTATCCAACTGTGTGATAAGGTAAGAAAATAAAAAATTTTTATTGATTTATTGTGCAAATAAGGAGCAAAGAAAGCAAGTTGTTAAAACATATGGAGAAAACTGAATATCACTATAAGCTTTGTCCATTTTTTCAGAAACCATCCTGGTAAAATAATTTGAAGATCTTTGTATTAGAATTATGCTTAAGCTGCTAAATTACTTCAGAAGAGTAACTTACACAAGTACTTCTGACTTTTTCAAGTTTTTCTATTCAACACTTCTCTGCCCACTCCTAAAGGAAAAAAGCTGGCCCACATTAGCATCAGTTCTTAAATAATTTATATTTTCAACAGGTAAATTTCTATTGTGTTTTCAATAACTATCTGCATATTAGTTTGATACTTGGTTATTTTTATTTCAACATCAAAATTCATTAGTTAACAGAACACTGATTTCCTCTAAGTTTATGGATTAATTTCTTCAGGTCAATCATATTTACAGCAATATTTCCAACTTTTACATTGGCATGTTAGTCATAAATCAAGAAGAAAATTTCCTTTGCACAACCGCGATTCGTATATCGAAAGTCAGTTTGAAGTGCTGAAATTGCATATAGTTCCAAACCCATCTTCTGATTCAATTTCCTTTTAACATGAAAATACAGTTATACACTTCTGGATTTTCCTAACTATAATACATTCTTAAATAAGTTAATACTACAGCATTATAATGTGATCAGATTCAGTGGGAAATGTTTTTTCAGATTTTTTTTAATAGTTCACTCTTGGAGATGTGCTTGTAACATTATTTAATGTGGTGCTAAATGTATTGTAGAATTGACTTTACAAGTTTTCCATATTCTGTCCATTTGGATTTGGCATTCAGTACTTTTATGGTATAAACAATTATAGGAAATGAAAATCACCAACATTTTTTAAAAAGGTTCATCAAAATATTTTTGTCATATGTCAGGAAGGATCGTCTTTATAGCCCTGCAAATACTGTATGTGGCATATAATAAGTTACTGCAGCATAATATGGTAACTAGGATAACAAAAGCAAATAAATGGTGGGTTGGCGAATGAATGCAAATTAGAGAACAGGAGAACAACAAACAAATGAACCCCTCACATCTCTACCTTTTACCAATTGCACAATTTATCTGCAATACTATAAAATAGGGTTAATTGCTACAAATAATTTGCCTCAAGAGGGAAAAAGTTTTACTGACTTACCAATTCATTATCTTTAACATACTTGTATTTCTTTTCCTTGTAGTAATTTTTTTTCTTTAAGAAATTCAAGACAATAATATCACACACAACTGTTGTCTGAAAGGAAACATTTTAATTATACTGAGGCTTTAGAGGGGTTCCATGATCTGAAATGAATTAATACAACTTCTAACTTTTAAAAAATTTATATGCATAACAAATTTTACCTGTGCATTGTAAGTTACCTTTCTCTTTTCAAGTGATGTTCATAATATAGAGTATACAGCACAGAAAAGGACGGGCCTTTTGGCCAACTCAGTCCACATTATTTACAGTTGTGCTAGAAAGTTTGTGAACCCTGTAGAATTTTCTCTATTGCTGCATAAATATGATTTAAAATATGATCAGATCTTCACTCAAGTCCTAAAACTAGATAGAGAACCCAATCAAATAAATAACACAAAAAAAATTATACTTGTTAATGTAGTGAGAAAAATTATCCAATATTACAAGTATTTATTGGAAAAGGTATGTGAATCTCTGGGGTAATGCCTTCTACAAAGCTATTTGGAGTTAGACGTTCCTATCAATAAGATGAGATTGGAGGTGTGTGTTGTAGAGCTGTCCTGCCCCTTAAAAAGACATACAAAGACAGCTTACTGACCGAGCCTGGTCTTTTCAGGAAAGATCTGTTTATGTGCACCATGCCTCAATGAAAACAACTTTCAGTGGACCTTAGAAAAAGAATTGTAGAGATGCATGAAGCTGGAAAAGCCCACAAAAGCACTTCTAAAGACTTGAGTGTTTATCAGTCCACATTAAGGGAAAATGTCTGCAAATGGAGAAAACTCAGTACTATTGCTACTCTCCCTAGGAGTGGACATCTGACAATGATCACACCAAGAGCACAACATGCAATGCTGAAGGAGGTGAAAAAGAACCCAAGGGTTACTGCAGAAATCTCTAGAACTTGCTAAAGTCTCTGTTCATGTGTCCACTATAAGAAAAACACTGAACAGGAATGGTGTTCGTGGAAGGACACCACAGAGGAAACTACTACTCTCCAAAAAAAAACATTGCTGCATGTCTCAAGTTCACAAAATACCACCTGAATGTTCTACAATGCTTCTAGGACAATGTTCTGTGGACAGATGAGACAAAAGTTGAACGTTTTGGCAGAATTGCACAGTAATGTTTGGAGGAAAAAGGGCAGTACAAACCAATACAAAAACTCTTACCAAATGTGAAGCATGGTGAAAGGAGCATCATGGTTTGGGGCTGCTTTGCTGCCTCAGGGCCTGAACAGCTTGCGATCATTGAGGGAACAATGAATTCAAAATTGTATCAAGACATTTTACGGGAGAATGTCAGGGTAGCTGTCCATTACCTAAAGCTTAATAGAAATTGGATAATGCAACAGAACATTGATCAAAGAGACACATAAATCAACCGCAGAACGGTTTAAAAAGAAGAAAATTTGTGTTTTAGAATGGCCAAGTCAAAGTCCTGACCTTAATCCTACAGAAGTGTTGCAGAAGGGCCTGAAGTAAGCAGTTCATGCAAGGAAATCCACCAACATCCCAGAGTTGAAGCAGTTTTGTGAGGAGGAATGGCCTAAAATTCTTCCAAGCTGATGTGCAGAACTGATCAACAGTTACCGGAAACAGTTGGTTGAGTTATTGTTGTACAAGGGGGTCACACCAGTTAATGAAAGCAAAGGTCCACATAATTTTCCCAAAAAATACATGTAATATTGGATCATTTTTTCAATAAATAAATGAACAAGCATAATGTTTTTGTGTTATTTATTGGGTTCTCATTATTTAGTTATAGAACCTGTTTTAGTTTTATTTATTTAGTTTTAGAATCTGATCACATTTTAGGTCATATTAATGCAGAAATAGAGGAAAATTCTACAAGGTTCACAAACTTTCTAGTATCACAGTATCAAGTACACATTTACACTTATCCTACACTAATTCTATGTTTCTTTTTTGCCACATTCCCAGCAATCCCCCCCTTCCCTCCTCTCCAATTTTTAAAAACCTTTTGCACACTTGGGGACAATTTACAGAATTCAGCTACCATATGATTATAAACTTGACAGGAAGTGGATGTCCAACTACATCTCTTTAATTGGGGAGGAAAATAAAAACCTGAATGATCAGGAATGGAAGATAGACTTTAGCAGATAACTCCCAGATTAAACAACCGAGAGTTGTAAACCGTTGGTGATTAATTACTCTGTGTGCCAAATACATAACAAGAAAATACTGGCAATCCTGAATATGCACCAGTTGCACCACTAACCACATTTCAAAGCAAAGGGCTTAAAAACCACAATCTGGTTGCTTTATTTTATGAATTTAGGTATAATCAGTTTGATTTGTTTCCTTCACAAATTTTCACTTATGTGGATTTACTTGAATGTAATGGAAAAGCAAAAAAAATCATATTTTATTAGGTACCAACAATGTAATTGGTGGAAATCCAAATTCTAGGACCACTTTGTTCTCTTCGCTGTAAAGGATACACAAAGCACGAAATAACTTACCATTCCCAGTAATCCTAAACCAGATCCTATATTTATCATTGTTGGGATAATACTAAATTTTCCAGCCTGTGCAGAACAGAAGTTTTAAATCAATGTATACTAGTATTAGAAGTATTGATAAATATTGATGTTATTAACATCTACTTTCAGACTGTAACCTGTGGAAGAAATATTTCATCACTTTGGCCCCAAGTCTGAATTGTCTCATTTTCAGTAGATATATACCTTCTAACAAATTCACACGAGAATTATAATAGGTCAAAACTTGCCCCAACATTAATGCATCTAAAATTCAGTGATCTGCAGTTAGATCTAAAAGTTGAATGATTTCCACCCCCCCCCAAAAACACCCCCACCATATTTTGCAAGTTTTAGTTTTCATTTCTAAACATTAATCCATCAATGCATCCATCTCATGTAAAGGCAGGAAAGGGAAGTTGTGGGAAGAACTATTTGTATTTCAGGTTGAGGCATGCTGCTCAGCCCACCGAGCTCTAATAATTGCTCAAATTCCAGCACTGGTAGTCTGTAGTCTCCAAAATGGAGATTATTTGTAAAATAACCATGACAAAAATTATATCCTACAGATTGAAGGGAAAATATCAAAGGAAATGCATGTAGCACTGCCAGAAGAATATTGACATAAGAAAGAACAAAGAGAGGTGCAAATTAACTACACAGATGCCAGATTGCTGTATAAGAGCCGACAAAATATTAGGATGGTAGGAAACATGAAGTTTAATCAAGGAACATACAAAAGTAAAATATTTCACAGACCCATCAGGAAAAAAAAGGTGGGAAGTATTGGGGAAATGACAAATCATTTACTGAAGACATAAAACAGATGGACATAACATTGAAATATGAGCTATGCAGAGTGCATTTGAAATAGAAAAAGGGGTATAGAAAATAAAATAATGATAACCCCCGGACCAGATGGATTGCATCCACCCATTTTAAAAAAATCCATGAGAGAGAACACTATTATAGGTACTTAATACTTTCTTAGCAAAAGCTAAAGTAATAGAAAACCAATAATGATGAATAAATATCGAATCACTACTAAAAGATAGAATGCAAAATCTAGAAATGAAATCTATAATAAAAAGCCAACATGGACCTTGAAAAGGAAAGTATAAAGCTTGGTAAGTCTTACTAAATTTTATGAAGGAATAATGGGGAAAGTAGATGATAGTAATGCAGCTTACTGTATTTTTTCTAGATTATCAAAACTTCTTTAATAAGGTACCACATTATTAGTTGGTGAATAAGGTGAGAGAATGGAAAATCAGGAGACAAGTACCATTATGGATAATCTAACTTCAAGTCAGAAACAAAGGGGAGGAATAAAGTGAGGAAGAATGTTGGGCACTGGTGTTCCCCAAGGAGTAATGCTGGGCCCACATTTTCACAATTTTAATTTGGAACTCAACAATTTCTAAATGTCCACCTTATAGGAGGGAGCCAATTTTGATTATAACTGTAACAAATTGCAAGCAACATAACTAAGCTTGTAGAATGGACAGATAATTAGCTGGTGAATTTCCAAGGTGTAGGTCTAGGTGAGGGACAAAGTGATTTTGCATCACTAGTATGTTAGTAAGGCCATAGATAATGCAAACCAAGCAGCTTGGTTGATTTTTTTTTAGGGACAGAATTAAAAGGTAATGATTAATATGTATTAAATTTAATAATTACTAAATACAGTTTTGATTGCCATGTTATATAAAAATGTAGAAATATTTACATGGATAATATCAAAAATGCAAGTATATCTGTGTTAGAAAAGAATAAACTGACTGGCCATCTTTGGAATGCTAGGAGTAGCTCAACAGACCTGAGCCTTTTGAGAGTGGATATACAGAGTGAATATTACTAGTTGTGGGAAAGAGTATAATGAAGGATATTAATATAAGATAGTCACTGATTAATGCAATAAAACATTCAGAGGAAACTTCTTTCATTGAATAGCAGTGACAATCCAAAAAAAAAATCACTCACCTGACCAAAAGCCTTAATGACGAATCGTATACCAAATGCTTTGTACAAATCTCTTGTTTGTGTTCCATTCTCATTTATGTAGTATCTTGCAAATCTGTTTTAAATTATTTTTAAAGTTAGATATTGTAAAATTAAATACTAGATTGGTAGTTGTACTTTTGGTACCTTAATCATATGCCCAAAAAAACTGAACAATGAAATCTCTGGAGAGACTTATAACTTGTATGCTTCTCTCTAAAACAAGGTTTGCCAACCTGGGGTCCATGAACCCCTTCAGTCTATGGCTTAAAAAATGTTGAGAACCACTGCTCTGAAAGAAGTGTGACTGGGAAATACTGATGTGCAAAGGGACTTGGGTGTCATCGTACAATGGTGCTAGAAAGTTTGTGAACCCTGTAGAATTTTCTATATTTCTGCCTAAGTATAACCTAAAATGTGATCAGATCTTCATGCGTCCTAATAATAAAAGATAAGGAGAACCTAATTAAATAAATAACACAAAAACATTACACTTTTTCATTTATTTACTGAGGAAAATTATCCAATATTACATGTAATTGTTGGAAAAAGTATGTGAACCTCTGCTTTCATTCACTGGCCTTCTACTAAAGCGATTTGGAGTCAGGTGTTCCTATCAATAAGATGAGCTTGGAGGTATGGGTTGTAGAGGTGTCCTGCCCTATAAAAGACATACAAAGTCAAGTTATTGACAGAACCTGCTCTTCCCAAGAAAGATCTGTTTATGTGCATCATGCCTTGATTAAAACTACTTTCAGAGAACTTTAGAAGAAGAATTGTAGAGATGCATGAAGCTGGAAAAGGCTACAAAAGCATTTCTAAAGACCTGAGTGTTCATCAGTCCACAGTAAGAGAAATTGTCTACAAATGGAGAAAACTCGGTACTATTGCTACTCTCCATACAAGTAGGCATTTGTCAAAGATCACACCAAGAGCATATCATGCAATGTTGAAGGAGGTGAAAAAGAACCCAATATTAACAAAAAGGACCCACAGAAATCTCTAGAACTTGCTAAAGTTTCTATTCATGTGTCCACTATAAGAAAAACACTGAACAAGAATGATGTTCATGGAAGGACACTGTGGAGAAAACTATTGTTCTGCAAAACAACATTACTGCATGTCTCAAGTTTGCAGAAGATCACCATGTGAACAGGTGAGACAAAAGTTGAACTTTTTGGCAGAAATGTACACTGCTGTGTTTGGAGTGAAAAGGGCACTACACATCAGACAAACCTCATCCCTACTGTGAAGCATGGTGGAAGGAGCATCATGGTTTGGGGCTGCTTTGCTGCCTCAGGGCCTGGTCAGCTTGCAATCGTTGAGGGAACAATTAATTCAAAATTGTATCAAGACATTTTACAGAAGAATGATAGGGTAGCAGTCCATCACCTGAAGTTTAATAGAAGCTGGATAATGGAACAAGACAATAATCCAAAAGACGAGTAGATCAACAACAGAATGGTTTAAAAAAAAGAAAATTTGTGCTTTAGAATGGCCGAGTCAAGGTCCTGACCTTAATCCTATAGAAATGTTGTGGAAGGACCTGAAGCAAGCAGTTCATGCAAGGAAGTCCACCAACATCCCAGAGTTGAAGCAGTTTTGTGAGGAGGAATGGCCTAAAATTCTTCCAAGCTGATGTGCAGGACTGTTCAGCAGCTACCAGAAACATTTGTTTGAAATTATTGCTGTACAAGGGGGGTTCACACCAGTGAATGAAAGCAAAGGTTCACATACTTTTTCCAACAAATAAATGTAATATTGGATCATTTTTTCTCAAAAAGTAAATGAACAAGCACAATGTTTTTGTGTTATTTATCGAATTGGGTTCTCTTTTTCTAGTTTTAGGACTGTGTGAAGATCTGAAGACATTTTAGGTCATATTTATGCAGAAATAGAGAAAATTCTAAAGGGTTCACTGACTTTCTAGTACCACTGTATGTTAATACACATAAGCAGCTTACAATTAGAAAATGTAGGTGGATAGTTAGAAGAATTGAGTACAAGGTTAAATATGTCATGCTACAATGATCTAGGCATAGCAACACTATAACCACTCAAATTTGACTTTGAAACATCTGCCTAATATGCGCCCACTTCTCCTGTACTTTGTCTGATTTCTTCCATGTTAAAGAAACTCTTATGTTTAGGTTTCTAATTGACTATTGCAAATTGCACTGTCCTCTCTCCCCCCCCCCCCCATATAAGTTGGTGGCAGAATCGATGTGGGGTTGCAGGTAAGTGTTTGATGGTTGGTACAGACATTGTGGGCTGTAGGGTGTATGACTCCGTGATAAATAATGATTCCCTGAATTGGTCAAAATACAAACCCCATTGCCAGAAAAGTTGGGATATTTTCCAAAATGCAATAAAAACAAAAATCTGCGATATGTTAATTCACGTGAACCTTTATTTAACTGACAAAAGTACAAAGAAAAGATTTTCAATAGTTTTACTGACCAACTTAATTGTATTTTGTAAATATACACAAATTTAGAATTTGATGGCTGCAACACACTCAACAAAAGTTGAGACAGAGTTAAAATAAGATTGAAAAGTGCACGGAATATTCAAGTAACACCGGTTTGGAAGACTCCACATTAAGCAGACTAATTGGTAGCAGGTGAGGTATCATGACTGGGTATAAAAGTAGCGTCCATCAAAGGCTCAGTCTTTGCAAGCAAGGATGGGTCGTGGCTCACCCCTTTGTGCCAAAATTCATGAGAAAATTGTCAGTCAGTTCAAAAGGGACATTTCTCAACACAAGATTGCAGAGAATTTAGGTCTTTCAACATCTACAGTACATAATATTGTGAAAAAATTCAGAGACATCTCAGTGCGTAAAGGGCAAGGTCGGAAACCACTGTTGAATGCGCGTGATCTTCGAGCCCTCAGGTGGCACTGCCTAAGAAACCGTCATGCTACTGTGACAATTATAGCCACCTGGGCTCGGGAGTACTTTGGAAAACCATTGTCACTCAACACAGTCCATCACTGCATCTAGAAATGCAACTTGAAACTGTATTACGCAAGGAGGAAGCCATACATCAACTCTTTGCAGAAACGCCGGCGAGTTCTCCGGGCCTGATCTCATCTCAGATGGACCGAAAGACTGTAGAACCGTGTGCTGTGGTCAGATGAGTCCACATTTCAGGTAGTTTTCGGAAAAAACGGGCGTCGAGTTCTCCGTGCCAAAGATGAAAACGACCATCCAGATTGTTATCAGCGAAAGGTGCAAAAGCCAGCATCTGTGATGGTATGGGGGTGCATCAGTGCCCACGGCATGGGTGAGTTGCATGTATGTGAAGGTACCATTGACTCTGAGGCGTATATTAGGATTTTAGAGAGACATATGTTGCCATCAAGGCGACGTCTCTTCCCGGGACGTCCATGCTTATTTCAGCAGGACAATGCCAGACCACATTCTGCATGGGCTACAACAGCATAGCTTTGTAGACACAGAGTGCATGTGCTTGACTGGCCTGCTGCCAGTCCAGATCTATCTCCTATTGAAAATGTATGGCGCATCATGAAGAGAATCAGACAATGGAGACCACGGACTGTTGAGCAGCTGAAGTCTTATATCAAGCAAGAATGGAAAAAATTTCCAATTGCAAATCTACTACAATTAGTATCCTCAGTTCCAAAACAATTAAAACGTGTTATTAAAAGGAAAGGTGATGTAACACAATGGCGAACATGCCTCTGTCCCAACTTTTGTTGAGTGTGTTGCAGCCATCAAATTCTAAATTTGTGTATGTTTACAAAATATAATTAAGTTGGTCAGTAAAACTATTGAAAATCTTTTCTTGTACTTTTGTCAGTTAAATAAAGGTTCACGTGAATTAACATATCACAGATTTTTGTTTTTATTGCATTTTGGAAAATATCCCAACTTCTCTGGAAATGGGGTTTGTATTTAACTGTGGCCATAACAGCATTTAAATACCTCTTGACATTGCTTTCTCGTGTTTGAACTCTGTGCTTCTGCTGAAAAACTGCTTTGCAAACAACCTATCACCAATAAAGGTTTAAGTACCAAGTCACCTCATATACCGTCTAGGTAGTCTCCAGCCCCTTGGTACGAACATAGAACTCTCCAACTTCCGGTAATTCCCTCCCCCTCCCTTCCTCTATCCCTATTTCACTCTACCCCCTCCCCCAGCTCCCTCATGGTTCCGCCTCCTTCTACTACCCATTGTTTTCAGGGCTATGACATCAATGCTTCCCCTCCCCCACCCCTTTGTCTTTCAAATTACTGGTCTTTCAACTGAAGCTACAAGCATTCTTCAAATCCTTCCCCATCTTTCATTCTTCAGTCCTGACAAAGGGTTTCGGCCTGAAACGTCGACTCATCGTTTCTAACTGATGCTGCCCGACCTGCTGAGTTCATCCAGCGTACTGAAATTGTTGCTTTAATCACAGCATCTGCAGATTATTTTGTGTCTAAGTACCAAGTCATCTGTTTTTGTATCAATTATTTGTATTATCTTTCATATCTTGTCACCACAATGTAAATCTCATTACCTAGCCCCTCTGGGCTGTTTTCTTTCTTGCCAATCATTTTTTTTACTGGATTTAAAATGCCATCTTCTACAGATGACAATATTGGAACATACTGATGATGACAGAATATTTATGCTGCCCTTGCATGCAGTGAACGGCCTTGACATTGACCCCAATTCCTCATTAGAGCTGCCTCTAAATACCGTAATTCCCTGTCTAACAGCAGCAGCAGTCCATGAAAATGGCCTGTCTACCTTCTTCAAAACCAGCAATGCCCACATACTATGCCAAACAATAACATTGGAAAAAAATGCATTTTTATACCTACCTCTTATTTCCGTATGTAGAACTGCAACTTTGTCTACCTATATTTTAGAACCATTCACATGAATTTCCAATAAATGCCATTGTTCAATAGTGTAAAAATTAAACCAACAACTTTTGATGAAACATGAAGATAATTTTTCTAGTGTTTTTCTCTTACTGTATTTACCACTGTGCTCCAAGCGAGGAACCCTGGAGCACATCCTCAGTGGCTGTGCAAGGGCACTTGGTGAGGGACGGTACAGGTGGAGGCATAATCAAGTCCTGAAGACCATCGCTGAAGCCGTCAGCGCAGGAGTTGAGTGGGTGAAGCGGTCCCGACCCTCCAAGCAGACCATTGCTTTTGTCAGAGCTGGGGAGCAGCCAATACCCGCCAAAAGAACATCTGCAGGCATCCTGACCTCCGCAAGGGACTGGCAGCTGTTGGTGGACCCGGAACGGCAGCTGAAATCCCCCAACCATATTGCAGCCACCATCCAGCAAACAAACATTGTCCTTGTGTCTGAGTCTACTAAGCAAGTGGTGCTTCTGGAGCTGACAGTCCCATGGGAAGATCGCTTGGAAGAGGCCTTCGAAAGGAAGCTCTCCAAGTACGCAGGACTGGTCAGCAACTGTCAGCAGGCTGGATGGAGAGCGAGGTGTCTCCCAGTGGAGGTTGGTTGTAGGGGATTTGCAGCCCATTCCTTTGCCAGAGCCTTCAGCAATTTGGGCACCGAGGGAGAGAGGAAGAAGAGAGCCATCCACAGTACCACCGATGCGGCAGAGAGGGCCTCAAGATGGCTGTGGCTCAAAAGAGGGGAGCCATGGAGTCATAAGTAACTAGCCATCTGGACACAAGCTGGGGTCTGATCAGTCCCGGCTGGGTTACCTGGAGGAGATTGTATGATGTTAAAAGACCCAAAACACCTGATAATTCCAGGAACATCACAGAAGATGTGTCCAGAAGCATCAGTAGATGTATGTACACAGCACAATGTATGTTGAACAGGTTGTCAGGCGATTTGTATGTAAACAGAGATTGGTAAAATTGCTTTAATCTTGTTTGAGCTGCTTGATTACATCCTTACAATTCTGTCCTACAGAATCAATACCACATAAATAAACCACCTGCCAACTTACTTGCAATCAATATTTTTTGCATTTGTCTATCCCTGTTGAATTATATCCTTTCATGTATAAATTTTGACAAACCCTCCAATTTATCAATCTACATAATTTATCTACGATAAACAATAGCGGTCCCAGAACAGATCCCTACAAAACAATTTTTTGCTATAAAAAACTTTTCTGTTAATGTGCATCACAATTTTATAATACTGCTTTTTACTATATAAATGTTATGTTTGGCTGCTGTATCATTCACCATGTAGCTAGCTTAGAAATTATCTGTATCAAGCTTAAGTTTCAGTGGCTGGAGTACTCTTCTAAATATATGATTTTGTGTTGATTTATATCCATGATTGCTTCACCTCTTTCTGATTGATAGATAGATATATATTTGTGCTGTAGGTTCTGTGTTGATTTCATCTTCAACCTCGATTTCCCAAAGCCTACTTCTACACACCAAGCAGGTGGAATTGTGCACTTAGCAAGGTAAATTGTAGTCGTTTAATAGAGTAACCTGATTTTAACTAACTACTCACAAATAAAGAATGGATAAAGAACGGATAAATTCTGGGCAAAATTAGATCAGAAAATGGTTTCACATAACTCAGCTTTAAAAAGCTATATAATATTCATCTCTAGATTATATTACAGAACTTAAAATTGGTGACTTTTTAAAAGACTTTCTCATCTTCTCTCCCTTCTTGACAGAACTAATTCACGTTAGTGTACATTTCCATGTATGCTGACAACTGAGTATTTATTTTACTATTGTTTGAGCTCTTATTTGACAAATGTTTTGAAGTGAATACATACCTGAAATTATAACCAGGTGATAACACTGTACCAAAATGTTTGTCAAGTCGTTCAAAGGTATACTTTGGAACGCACTTAGATTCCGATTGATCTAGATTGCAATTCCACTCTATTAAAATACCCATCACTGCACCCTGAAAAAGAGACAATATTCCAGTATTAAATAAAAATTGAAATGGAGTTTTTATAACTTTTATCTGCTAATTCAATTCTGTGCACTATTGCTATCCAAAGATCTTCTGCAGCTGTCACTTTATTTTGGTAATTTCTTGAGATGAAGAGACAAAAATGGACACTCACAAATCCATACCAACTTGTCTAACCCAAGTAAGTTTTATTTGTTATCCTTGGTCTGTGTTTACCTCGTTTTTCTCAGGGCAGTGGAAAACATTTTCACTGCTCCAATTTTTCCCAGTGCATAGATTGCAATTTCCCATAAGCCTGTTTACCACCCTGCATTTTCCACTAAGAGTTTTTGTAAATAACACAAAGAAAGCATCGGCATCTGCTGTGGTGGGACCTCGTGGGAGATTTTCTTGTCAACAACAGTTTGGTGATCACTCAAATAATAGTCATCACAAATTAGTATAATATCAGCATCACACAAGTTGGCTGTTCTCCACATCCCATTCTGCAACTGCAAACAAGTGGGAAAATACAGTTATAAATTCATCAATTGAAAATTCAAATAGAGAAAGAGATGAGATTTAATTAAGATAGAAACAAGAAGTAAGAAAGAAAAAAAGAGGGAAAAAAGAGCATTGAAGTGAAGAGGCTGAGAGAGAAATAAAATTCAAGAATGATAGAGATTAAACTAACCTTTAGAAAGGCAAGTTTCCAGCATTTTGTCAGTGATAGCGTTTTTGCATGTGAGGGATTGAATTATTTGGTAGAACCATATTCCAGAATGATTAAATGCCTTCAAGAAAGACGAGGAGAAAAACGGCTGGGAAAGGGAGTGTGACTTATTTGACAATTTGTAGTTGTATCCTTTTAACCAAGACTTTGTGTGTGCAGCTCCCAAGGGAATCATGAAGTGTTCCTGTTTAGATCTGCTAAAACTGAAATCTAAACCCACAGACACTACAGTAAGCAACATCCTGTTTAGATCTGCTAAAACTGAAATCTACACCCACAGACACTACATTAAGCAACACTGTTTCAAGTCATTTAAAAAAAACACTGATCTTCAGGATTTGGCACTGCAGACCACCCAGGGAGTGAGTGCCTCAGTTGGAGACTCAGGGAAGTTGCCATTGTTTCGGGAAACGTGGCTAACAGGGAGGACTGCAGATAAAAGTGAAATGCAGAGCCATAAGCCTAAACCACCACCACCACCATCTTCTTGGCTAATGTTTGGTCTATGGAAAATAAATCTGACAACATCAGAATAAGATTGTAGTACCAGAGGGGCCCACGGGTGCAACACGCTCAAACTTGCTGGTCAATGGGAAACCTATGCTAACCGGCGAAGCTCCACACCAGAACAACTATCTGATGATGTTGCCCAGCTGGGTCTGCAAGCTAACAAGCCAGCTCAACGTAAACACAAAATAATCTGCAGATGCTGGGGTCAAAGCAACACTCACAACAAGCTGGAGGAGCCCAACAGGTCGGGCAGCATCGGTGGAAAAGTTCGGTTGATGTTTCGGGCCGTTTCCTGGCGAAGGGTTCTGGCCCAAAACGTCGACTGATCTTTTCCACGGATGCTGCCCGACCTGCTGGGCTCCTCCAGCTTGTTGTGAGTGTAACAAGCCAGCTCGGCGAGCCACTCAACAACAGCATCCTCAGCCCGAGATACAGATCTTTTCCAACATCTTAAAGTAACATATAGTAAATGACTCAAACTTTCTCAACCATAATGATCTTTTTAAAATACAATACTTCTTTAAATGCATATTTTATATAGTATACCAGTTGTTTAACAATCTTGTCACATTTTTGCTCCACTCTGAAAATGATCTTGCAAGATATCAGCCACTTAGTGCTGGGTATGCTATTACAAGCTATTAGATCTACAACTGTGTAATAATACATGATTGAGGTAATTATTACAAACCTCAACAGATATCGTCTGAAAATCTTCTCCTGCTTTTTGAACCATGTATCCCAAGCAGAAAATTGGACAGAATGGGTGAAATTCCTCATCGAAGCTACAAACCTTTAAGTAGCTGGCATTTATACTTGGCATTATATTTCTCCTGAGGTAAGAAAAACAGGTGTCTCTGAGTCTTTATACTGTGACGTCTGTGAGACTTTATACTGTGAGCTTATGATGTATAAATGAATGAACTTACCTTGAGAATTGAAACTTAGGGAAGGTAATACCATTTTTTATTAATACTGTGAAGTTCTCAGCTTTTCCAAGAATTGCAGGCCTGAAATGAAATATCATTTATAAGATTATATTAAATATCCTTTAAGTTTTATTTGGCCTTCTGAAGCTCTCTTATTTAGCTTAGTTTATTCTATGGAAGTGAAATTCCTATTGTTGGTAATCTATACAGTTTAAAAGTCTTCAAATTAATTTGCAACCAATGATTCATACTTTGATTTCTTTAATTAATGTTTTAAATTAAACATGATTTTTAATGTACTAATTTACATGCTTTTGATGAAAAATTGGAAATTGGCTTAGCTGTTCCACAGTGCTCTTTTTGAAACTGCAACTTGACTTTTTATCTCTTTATCTTCCCTATGCAGTCCCTTTATTTTTACAAGCACAAGAAATTCTGCAGATGCTGGAAATCCAAAGTGCCGGAGGAACTCAGCAGGCCAGGCAGCATCTATGGAAAGGAGTAAAAAAAATCAACATTTTGGGCAAAGAACCTTCATCAGGACTGGCAAAGAAGGGAGTAGAAGTCAGACTAAGATGGTGGGGGGAGGGGAGGAAGAAGTTCAGTGGGCAGGGTGATAGGTGAAACCGGGAAGGGGGAGGGGTGAAGTAAAGAGCTGGGAAAGAAAGAAAAGGCTGGAGAAGGGGGGAAACTGATGGATAGAAGACCATGGAAGAAAGAGAAAGGAACACCAGTGGGAGGTGACGGGCAGGTAAGGAGATAAGGTGAGAGAGGGAAACAGGAATAGGGAATGGTGAAGGAGGGGGCAGTTCCTGGAAATTTAAGAGATTGATGTTCATGCCTTCAGGCTGGAGGCTATTCAGAGGGAATATAAGGTGTGGCTCCTCCAACCTGAGTGTGGCTTCATCGTGGCAGTAGAGGAGGCCATGGACTGACATGTTAGAATGGGAAATAGAATTGAAATAAGTAGCCACCAGGACAAAGCAATCTCCCAATCTATGCCTGATCTTCGTTAAGCACTTTCTTTCTGTCCACAGCAAAAAGCGAGATTTTACCAGTGACATGAACATCAATTTCTCGAACTACTGGTCTTCCTTGTCTTCTGTCCTCTCCTATCAGGTTCCCCCTTCTCCAACCCTTTATCTCTTTCGCCAATCAACTACCCAGCTCTTTACTTCACCCCTCCCCCTCTCCCAGTTCCACCTATCACCTACCACCTTGTACTTCTTGCTCCCCTCAGCCCACCTTTTCAGCTTGACTTCTTTCCTTGCCAATCCAGATGAAGGTTCCTGGTCCAAAACGTTGACTGCTTACTCTTTATCATTTATTTTCATTTGCCCAACATGCTCTTTGTACTTGTCCTACTTTGTTGCATTTTCTACAAGCTTTGCCTTTAATCCTGCACTGGTCTAGTGTAGGTGAGCCACAATAGTAACACAATTTGTTTGGCCAGGCGGGTTTAGGTGTTGCAATTTTGTTGATGTTCACTTTCATTCCTGACTGCAACTCAATTTCATCTCCTGCTGCTGTTTCCATTAATAAAGGAATTTTAGCTGTTTTTTTTAAATGAGAGTTGCGCTTCAGTTTGGAGGCATTTTTGAATGCTTTCTTGTCAGATTCCACAAACTAAATGATCTCTCAGTGCATCATTAACCTAAAGACCCTGGAGAGACTTGTTCTGGAGCTGCTCCAGCCTATGGTCAGGCCACACTTAAATCCCTTCCAGTTTGCCTACCAGCCCCGACTAGGAGTTGAGGATGCCATTGTCTACCCGTTGAACCATGTCTACGCCCACCTGGACAAGCCAGCGAGCACTGTGAGGGTCATGTTTTTTGACTTCTCCAGTGCGTTCAACACCATCTGCCCTGCCCTGCTGAGGGAGAAGCTGACAGCGATGCAGGTGGATGCTTTCCTGGTGTCATGGATTCTTGATTACCTGACTGGCAGGCCACAGTACGAGTGCTTGCAACACTGTGTGTCCGACAGAGTGATCAGCAGCACTGGGGCACCACAGGGGACTGTCTTGTCTCCCTTTCTCTTCACCATTTACACTTGGACTTCAACTACTGCACAGAGTCTTGTCATCTTCAGAAGTTTTCTGATGACTCTGCCATAGCTGGATGCATCAGCAAGGGAGATGAGGCTGAGTACAGGGCTACGGTAGGAAACTTTGTCACATGGTGTGAGCAGATTTATCTGCAGCTTAATGTGAAAAAGACTAAGGAGCTAGTGGTAGACCTGAGGAGAGCTAAGGTACCAGTGACCCCTGTTTCCATCCAGGGGGTCAGTGTGGACATGGTGGAGGATTACAAATACCTGGGGATACGAATTGATAATAAACTGGAATGGTCAAAGAACACTGAGACTGTCTACAAGAAGAGTCAGAGCCGTCTCTATTTCCTGAGGAGAATGAGGTCCTTTAACATCTGCCGGACGATGCTGAAGATGTTCTACAAGTCTGTGGTGGCCAGTGCGATCATGTTTGCTGTTGTGTGCTGGGGCAGCAAGCTGAGGGTAGCAGACACCAACAGAATCAACAAACTCATTCGTAATGGTATGCTGGCATTTATAGCGAGAGGATTGCGAATGGTATGCTGGCATTTATAGCGAGAGGATTCGAGTACAGGAGCAGGGAGGTACTACTGCAGTTGTACAAGGCCTTGGTGAGACCACACCTGGAGTATTGTGTGCAGTTTTGGTCCCCTAATCTGAGGAAAGACATCCTTGCCATAGAGGGAGTACAAAGAAGGTTCACTAGATTGATTCCTGGGATGGCAGGACTTTCATATGAAGAAAGACTAGATGAACTGGGCTTGTACTCGTTGGAATTTAGAAGATTGAGGGGGGATCTGATTGAAACGTATAAGATCCTAAAGGGATTGGACAGGCTAGATGCAGGAAGATTGTTCCCGATGTTGGGGAAGTCCAGAACGAGGGGCCACAGTTTGAGGATAGAGGGGAAGCCTTTTAGGACCGAGATTAGGAAAAACTTCTTCACACAGAGAGTGGTGAATCTGTGGAATTCTCTGCCACAGGAAACAGTTGAGGCCAGTTCATTGGCTATATTTAAGAGGGAGTTAGATATGGCCCTTGTGACTACGGGGGTCAGGGGGTATGGAGGGAAGGCTGGCGCGGGGTTCTGAGTTGGATGATCAGCCATGATCATAATGAATGACGGTGCAGGCTCGAAGGGCCGAATGGCCTACTCCTGCACCTATTTTCTATGTTTCTATGTAAGGCCAGTGGTGTTGTGGGGATGGAACTGGACTCTCTGATGCTGGTGTCTGAAAAGAGGATGCTGTCCAAGTTGCATGCCATCTTGGACAATGTCTCCCATCCACTACATAATGTACTGGTTGGGCACAGGAGTACATTCAGCCAGAGACTCATTCCACCGAGATGCAACACAGAGCGTCATCATAGGAAGTCATTCCTGCCTATGGCCATCAAACTTTACAACTCCTCCCTTGGAGGGTCAGACACCCTGAGCCAATAGGGTGGTCCTGGACTTATTTCCTGGCATAATTTACATATTACTATTTAACTATTTATAGTTTTATTACTATTTAATTATTTATGGTGCAACTGTAACAAAAACCAATTTCCCCCGGGATCAATAAAGTATGACTATGACTATTAAGCCCTTCACTGAACTGACAATGCTCAGCCAACGTCTTCAGTTCAGCTATGAAAGCTGAAATGGAATCTCCTTCCTTTAGATTCCATTTATGAAACCTGAAGTGATCTGCAATCAACAATGGTTTTGGTTCTAAATGTTCCTGCACTACATTCACTATAACAGAAAAACTAATTTCAACTGGTTTGGTTGGAGAAGTTAAATTTCTAATCAAACTGTATGCTTTTCCACCTATTGCACTCAGTAACAGTGTCATTCGCTTTTCACTGGCTATTTCATTTGCTTCAAAATACTGCTCAATTCATTCAGTATACATCTTCTCACCCAGTTATCTGTTGTGCAATCAAACACATCTATCTTTTCAATAGCCAACCATTTCTGCATATTTATTTATTATTTTTAGTTTATTTATTATCATCTGGTATTCACTTATGAACCCATGAATTTTATCTATTTTCTACCCTTTTTTAAAACTCAAACGTCTCTCTCCCTTGCAAAGGAAAACATGGGAGTTGGGATGCATTTCTTTTCTTTAATGAGGCGCTCACATATGACATGGTGATGCATGCCATTCACATACTTCTTATATATAACCCATAATGAATTATGTAAACATCAAAGAACATTTCATCAATCTATATATTTATAATATTTTTCAAATATTACTGAAATATAAAATACATTACACTCTCCTCCTCTACAAGTCACCATGTTTCAGCCCCATCTAAACCTGTCCCTGCTTTTGCTTGTATTCTATTCATGCCTAACACTTTCCAGTTCTGATGATTAACTGAAAGATCATATGTTTCTCTCTCCACAGATGGTGCCATATGTGTTGAATATTTCCATCATTCCCATTTTATTTAAAATTTCAGCACAGTTTTTGGTTTTGCTTTTTTTTATATAAGTGACCCAATTACGCAGCATTAAAATTTACATGACTTAATAATGTTGTAGACAGAGCCACGAGGTAATGTTGCAGCTCTATAAAACCCTGGTTAGACCACACTTGGAATATCGTGTTCAGTTCTCTTCTTCTCCGCATTCAGTCACCTCATTATAGGAAGGATGCAGAAGCTTTAGTGAAGGTGCAGGGGAGAATTATCAGGATGCTGCCTGGATTGGAGAGCATACCTGATGAGAATAGAGCTAGGGCTTTTCCCTTTGAAGCAAAGGCAGATGAGAGGTGACCTGATAGAGGTGTACAAGATGTTAAGAGGCATAGATCTGGTAGATAGCCAGAGGCTTTTTTGCAGGGTGAAAATGGTTAATAGAAGGGGGCATAATTTTACGGTGACTGGAGGAAAGTATAGGGGGGGATTTTAGAGGTAAGTTCTTGTACAGAGAGTTGTGAGTGCTCTGCCATGGGTGATAGGAGAGGCAAATACATTAGAGTTATTTAAAAAATCTTAGGCACATGGAGGACAGTAAAATGGAGGGTTATGTAGGAGGAAAGAGGTTAGGACGATCTTAGAATAGGTTAAAAGTTCAGCACAAAGCCAATGGCCTGTCATTTTTAAAGTATGTATAATTAACACTATTTGTTCAGTGGTGAAGACGACATATAAAATGCTGAAATGCAAGTTAGATGCGCAACTTAAGCTAAAACCATGTTGGAGTTTTGTCTGGCTTGATTGGAGCAACCCGTGCAGCTTCAGTTACCATGTGTGGACTTATTTAGAGGGAATCCAAAGTTTTAAAGTCTCTCAAAACTGATAGATGAAGTATATCAGTGACTTTGGTAATAATTAGCAACACTGACTTAAAGGATAACAAATTAACATTTTACTAACTTGGGAATAACTGTGTCATTCTCCACAGGGCACCACCCATATATTTCACAGGTGTTTTTCTCTTTATTGCATGTTCCAGTTAAAATGCCTGAAGTAAAATGAAAACTCAGAATTAGTCATGTTAGTAATTGAAAACTAACACACTCATTTTACAATGGGTTGAACAACATTTGATTCAGTCCACCAACCAACATTCTGCCACATCTACAGTATCCTTGTGTAAAAACGCAAACCTATTGCCTGGGCATCCCAGTGCCGACCTCAGATGGCAAGGACTCACAATAGTTCACCTACAGAATACCCTGATAACATGGAGCTAGCTGTATTCTGTCAGTTTGTTGACCTGTAATTATTTCTGTCATGGGAAGACATTTTAACATTATTAATATTGTTTAAAATTATATGAAAAAATTAATAAGCAAAGCATTTTAAAAATATTTGAATGTACTATTTTCTTCCTAACACCCAGATCTTTCCAATATTTTTATTAGTTTCTACATAGAAGAATACAGAGTACAAGAAAGTATATATAAGGTCAAAAAAGATTTTTTAAAACTACCAATTACATCATATCTATTCATAATAACAATCTCATTACCCCTTATTCATGTATGTTAATCAATAGTTATATTGAAATATACTAATTTTTATTACAAAAAAGAGCCTAACTCCTACCAAGACCGAAGCTGTTTATTAAGGAGAAAAAAAGGTAAGATACCTTCTCATATAATAAAAATTAATAAAAGCCAACATCTGAATTTAAACAATGAATTGAAGGTTTTGAAAGTTTTGAAAATAATTTAGAAAAGGTCCCCAGAACGTTTGAAAGTCTTGACAAGAGTCAGAAATTGAAAAATGAATCTTCTCTAAATCTAAGCATGACATAACGTCGCATAACCATTGAGCATGATTAGGAGGAAAATCATCTTTCCATTTAAACAAAAGTGCCCTCCTAGCTATAAGAGAGCTAAAGGCCAAAATATGTAAATCAGATGTCTTCAGCTTGAACTCGTCCTGCAACAATACCGAATAGGACCGTCAGAGGATTAGGCTTAAAAAGTTTGATCAGGAATTCCCCATTCAAATGAATGCTTAGGTCTGACTTGCACAAGATAATGGATACAAATACCCTGGTATATGGCTTGGAAATCCCAGCATGAAATGGCTGCATCACACACAGTGGAGTTTTGGATGCAAGATCATTTGTGACTCTGCTCATTCCAGACTTATTGTGCAATCAAGAAAATCCAGTATATACTTACATGCAAGCACAAAATATCAGATGAAGGGGTAGGGTCAGGTAGAACAGTGGTGATCCCCATCAGAACTGCTAGCCACAACTTGCTTAATTTGCCCCAAATAAATTCTTGTCAAGTTATGAAAAAGTATCAAAAATATTTAATAAAAGCAACTGACAAAAAAAAATCAATGGAAATCTTCAGCATGATGAAAAATTCATACATCTGCCTATTTGATTTTAAATGCCCAATTTTTCAACTCAGTTATTTTCAGATCTTGGCCTCATGAACCAAATGCATGCATATGAAATGAAAATTTTTTGGCAAGCTTGATGTGCATGAAATTGATGTATTAAAGCAAAATATAATTCAATCAACTTTGTACTGCATTTGTCAATTTATACTATCCACCAATTAAAATGTGAATTGGTATTAACCTCCAGATTAGAAATTTTGATTTTGGATTAAATGATATTATTGCATCCTGTTGCCGCAGGATTTTATTCGTATTTTAAAAAGTCACAAGAATGTCATTGTATTATCACAGTTGGTTACCAAATGAATTTTACTGGAAAAGCAAATAGCCCTGAAATTTTTAGATCATATTTTTAATCTATGGGATCCTTCAAAATGATATTTTAAGCAGTTTAGATCAGTTATCTATGAAGATTTTGTGAATTTTTGCATGCTTTTCACCTGTCCTGCCATTAATTTTAAAAGGATTTCTGGCAAAAATCAGCGGCAACAATGAATGAAATATCCCATTTTTTTTTAAAAATCAGGAAATAATAAAGCATATTTTACATAATCTTAAAAAGATTAAAGAATGCAAAATAAATATTGGAACATAGCTATGAGATTAAGTATAAACAAACTGATTAAAACAATCTTAATTGCATAAGAATTGGAAGTATTTAAATAGGGAATTACATTGTAATTCACATGAAATAGAATGTAAAAAAAATAAAGATTAATCTGCAAAAAAAAATTAGTATATTAATATCACAAGTGAACCTATTACATTTGAACTTTTTGAAAAAAACAGACACTTGGTCACCTTTTTCTTATAACTATTTACCTCATCTATTTTATTCTTTTGAACTTTTATTACCCTGTGCTTTGGACCTCACTATAATTTTGTAATTTTTTAAAAAATTCTGTTTCATAAATAGAATGGGTTCAAAATGGAGTGCTTATACCTGTGGCCAAATTCTGCAACCCAGAACCTGGCCTTTCATTTTTTTAAATTGTGAAATGTTGGTTTACTTAGTAGTGCATAAATAAGTATGATATCACAATACATGTGCTGTCCGAGATCATTTTCCCTGCATTTAGCTTTTTACATTCTAATGTTACTGTACTAGAACGTGGATGGAAACATACGAATTGGGAGCAGGATCAGGGGCCACTTGGTTCCCCCCACAACAGAAAACGTCCTCTCCATAACTACCCCTTGAGGACCCCTCAGGGTTCTGTAAGAAATTAGGAACGCACAGTGGCAAACAGAGCAGAATTGAAGCAGCCCTAAATAGCAAGATCATTAAATATGTACTGTTAAAGCAAGAATTCCTCGGGAGAGCAGCTCAGACCCAATCCAGGTCTTTACTAAGTTGGGCAAATGTACTACTAAACATGAATAAAGAAAATTAATATTATCTAAAATTCGATATCCATAAATGACTTTATTCACACACAACGCTACTTTGTGGTGTAAAGTCAACACCTAAAATATTTTGAGCCACCACAGAAAAAAATAAACAAAATCATACTGCAAATATTGGGGGAAATATGCTCACATTAATTAGGGACATGTTAATGGACAGAAAATAGGATATTTTTGGATTAGGAGGTTGTTATTTGTGAGTGTTGTAGACACTGCTCTAAGGTTCCAGTTGCTCACAATCCATATCAATGGGTTGGTTAAGGCACTCAAATCTGGTGTCTGCAGGTTCTCTGCTGGCAAAGATAAATGGCAATGGGAAGAATACAGAAAGGCTTGAATGAATGGCTTAACAGAAAAGAGGCAGGAATGAGTCCCCCCCATCCCAATCCCATACTCCCCTCCCCTTCCCTTGGTGCCTTTAATTAGGAATCATAATGTCAAACCAAGGGTTCAGCCAATCAGAACACGTGTGAATTTTTATTTCATCCAAAGAAGAATGATTTTGACATTCTCTACTAAAGGGATCTGTGAAGCAAGGGCTTAAAACATTAGTTTTTACAGGAATCAAGAAGAATTGGATTAGTGAAAGAATATGATGTGAGGGCACGGTAACATAGTGGTTAGCACAACAGTACAGGCGACCTGGATTCATTTCCCAGCACTGTCTGTGTACGTTCTCCCCGTGACCGCATCGGTTTCCTCCCACAGTCCAAAGATGTACCAGTCGGTAGGTTAATTGGTCACTGTAAATTGTCCTGTGATTAGGCTCGAGTTAAATCAGGGGGTCGCTAAGCGGCACGGCTCAAGGGGCCGGAAGGGCTTATTCTGCGCTGTATCTCAATAAATAAAAATAAAATCAAAATAAATAAATAACAGATCAGACAGGAGTTTATTTACTGGTGAATAGCCTTCTCTTGCCCCTCTTTCTAGTTTTCTTGTTAAAAAGAATTCAATACTGGCCAAGTAATCATGATGACATTTTAAAAGTTTGGAGATATTCACCACAGAGGGGGGATGAAAATTTTGGAATACTTAAGGATCTTTGATAAGCAAAAAACTGCAACTGCTGAAAATGTGAAACAAAAACGAAATGCTTTCAAGAGAATGAAAGGTTACCAAACTAAATGAGAAGTTTTTTCCTCTCTTCACAGCTGCTGCCTAACCTGATTTGTATTTCCAGTACTTTCTGTTTTATTCAGGAGAGTACATGAATATAATAACAAAGTTCCGGGGAAAGAAGGAATTCTTTTTTTTTGCCTGAGGGCGGATGCAGATCGTCTGCAACTAGTCAAGGAAAAGATTCAGATATATTACCAAACGTGAGCCTTGATGGTACGACAGGTTTCTGCTGAACCTTGCAACATTACTGACACTGCTCTATCAACTGCTGAGGATGAATGAACCATGACAGTAGGGAAAGGAACAGCAGAAGACAGACAACTTCATAGGTAGGTCTTTGGATGTGATTCCTTTCTAGTGCAGTCCACCACAAACTGGCACACTAAAACTCCCTGATTCTGGAATCAGGGCAGTTATAAGACTTCTTTTTTCTCAAAAATTCATAAGGATTTGGACATGACTAGCAAAGTTGGCATTGATTCCCTTTCATAATTGCCTCCTTGGTTCAGGGGTAATTAACTCACACGTTGATGGGGCAGGACCTGAGAATAGGCAGTCCAGGTAAGCATGGTCGATATCTTGACAGAAGGGGGAAAAAAAAGTGAACCAGATGCACTTATTCAAAATGCCTTGGTATTTCCTTTAATCTATCATGTTTTACTCCCTTCTCCTTCCCAATTACTTCTTGTCCCTGCAGCATATACTGCATTTTGACCAGTATTTCACTCTATTATGCTATTTCAGTAACATACCATTGCTATGACGACTATGATGTCCCTTTGTACAATCACTGTCTGATTTACATCTAAATTTTTCACTTGGCAACTGAAAGAGAAAAATATTGAAAACTTGTCAACAGTCACTGAATTAATACAATAAAATGGTGTTCTGACAGACCATATACTTTTACAGCATTTACATGTTTGTTTGTTTATATATATACTGTAACTATTTACTTATTAGGTTTATTAAAATAAATTGTAAATAATTGAAGACCCATATCTGATGCTTCAGGCACTTTACCAGTAGTGTCCTTGTAGCCAGAAAGGGACCCATTTATTCCAATTCTTTATCTTAAGCAAATACATTATGAAAGCACCTTATGTCTTATCTTGCAACTAGCGTGGTTTGCCATCATTCTGTATATCATATACAGAAACTCCCAGAGTGAAAAAAAGAATGTTTGAAGCTCTTTCCCAGAGAGCTGTAAGTGCTTATATGTTGAGTGTTTTCAAAATTAATTTTTCAAATATGCAGAAAATAAAGAGAGAATAGATAAGCAGGAAGTGGATCAGCCCTAATCTACAGATTGACAGACTGGTTTATAGCCTGTATTAGTTCCTTTTTATGTCCTTATAACAAACACAATTAAATCATATTCTTGAAGGATTCTTATAGAGGAACAGGGCAATTATTTGGTGGGAAAGTTTAGGAAGCAGTCAACACTTTGTTACTTTACTTGGCAATCCTGCCAAGGCTAATCTGCATGCATTAAGCACCAGAATGTGAATATTTCTGCATGATAGTACTAACAATCCACAGAACACCGATCAGATCAGAGTAATGTGTTTGATGTAGCTCATCAAATTAAGAAGAGGTATGGTCACTTTGGAGGAAAGCAATCAAAAGCAGGAAACAAATGGGGATTATCAGTGTAATATTGACTTCTTGAAAATTTGGGAGACTCATGTGGAATAACCCATGGTAGATAGATGTGTATCTAAAAATGTTTCTTTGTGTAAACGATATACACTTCCAGCAAGGATTAGGTAAAGTTCCACATTAGCAAAAGGAGACTGAAGCAAATCTTGTGGCATGTAGAAAGTAAGAGGCAGGGTGTACATCTTACCAACCCCTACACTGGAACGTACGGCTGCCCCCAGTACTTCCTAGTTGTGTTGGTTGTTAATGCAAATGATACATTTCACTGTATGTTTTGATGTACATAGAATAAATAAAACTGAACCTAATATATGGTGTTCTTCAGGTTTCTATATAAATAGAAAACAGAATAAAGAAATAGAATGTTGTAAACCATGTTAACAAAGAGGCTGGGTAGGAGCCACAGTAGACGGGAGCAGGAAGTAACAAAGGAACATGCACCAAGTGAGAGGATAAACTATGACAGATAGTCTTCAATTTGGGTATGTGTGGGCTCATCTATTTTCTATCCAAGAAAGATAAAACTGAGACATTTTCTTATTAGTGAAAAATAAGGAGCTGTGGAGAAGAAGCAAGATGATCCATGTATAATAACCTTTGACACAAACCATAATCAAATAAGATCAGGGATTAGCTGAATAGGCTTAAAAATTCAACAATGAGGAAATTGAACTTCTCTTGTATAAAACCTTGGTTAAATACTATAGGTCTTGGAATGCCGCCACAGGAAATACATCTTGATCTGGTTATATGAGGATCTAGGAGTTTTTATATTTAATTATGGAAAGGTTCGATAGTTTAGGCAAATTATTTCCTTATCCAATGAATCAACACACAAAATTAAAGTTAGTCCTTTTAGGAGTGAAATTATGTGAATTTTTACTGTAGAACATAGAGTAATTCTGGAACTCACCAAAAAACTGTCAAATGGAATTTGCAAAATGAGATGAATGAAATTTGTTAATTGGAATAAAGGCATGGGAAAACATGAAGTACCTATCATTCATAATTAAACAAACATTAGGAAAAGTTTTTGAAGTTATAATTACATTCAGTGGCCACTTTATTTGGTACTTCTGTACCCATTAACGTGGTCACTTTATTAGTGTGTATTTCCGTGAATCCCATCTTTGACACAACACTGAAAAGAGTGACAATAGGGAAGTCAGAGATTAAAATTTGGTACATGTGGGAGCATGAAAGCAAGAGCTCTGGAACAATAAAAAACTAGAGTATTAAATTCCAAATATCTAACATTGAGTGAAAATTTGTAAAAGTCTTATTATCGATATTTTTCTGATGCTGAAACTAAAGGATCAAGGGACTTACAATGGTACAATACAAAGATAAATTAACTTATTGTAATGTGACTTGGTGATTAAATCTATGGTTTAATGGGCTATGATCTATTTGAATTGTAAATAATGTATGTTTAGATATAGAATCATCCACAGCAATTCATCATCTGGATTAACTGCTGGAGTCTCACCTCAGGGCATTTGCCTTGCATTTGATTCTTCGTCATAACAAAATTGGTCATAACAAAAAATGATGATTTTTGCTGTTGAGAGAATAAATGTTTTATTACATACATAGTCTTAAATAAATTACAGTCAAGTTGCATGCAAATAGGCCCTTCAGCCCACTGAGTCTATGCCAACCATCAAGGCCAATTTATACTAATCCTACTTCATATTTTATTATTTCCATATTTTCATCAACTCCCCCTAGACTGAGCTACTCACCCACACGCTAAGGACAATTTGCAGTGACCAATTAATCTTGGTTCCTTGAGGTTGTTATAGCTGGGGGTGGTAACGGAGACAAGCTCTCACTACCTATTAAATGTTCCCAATGGTGTGCGTCTCAAATAGCATCTGACAACCAAGTCCAGCTCCTGTCCTTAGCTACTAAGCCCAGCAGAGCCATTTCTACTGACATGATAAGGGCAAAGTGGGGGTGGGGGGTGGTGAGTAACATCTTAAAACTAGTCGCTTCAGGCAGGTGGGGCTAGTCAGCCGTGGTTGGCAGCTCATCTAGGAGAAGGAAAACTCTGATCTCAGACCAACTCAGCCACTCACACAAAATGTTGGAGAAATTCAACAGGTCAGGCAGCATCTATGAAAATTAATAGTCAATGTTTCAGGCCAAGACCTTTCTTCAGGACTGGAAAGGAAGGGGGAAGACCCAGGATTACTAAGGTGGGGGTAGGGAAGAAGGATAGCTGGGAGGTGATAGGTGAAGTCAGGTGGATGGGGCTTGAGAGGAAGGAATCTGATAGGAGAGGAGAGTAGACCATGGGTGAAAGAGAAGGAGGAGGGGCACCAGGAAGAGGTGACAAGCAGGTGAGAAGAGGTAAGAGGCTAGAGTGGGGAACAGAAGAAGTGAGAAGGCAAGGGAATTTTTCTTTATTGGAAGGAGAATGCGATGTTCATGCCATCAGGTTGGAAGCTACCCAAATGGAATATGAGGTGTTGCTCCTCCACCCTGAGAATGGCCTCATCATGGCAAAAGAGGAGGACATAGACCGACATGTTGGAATAGGAACGGGAATAGGAACTGAAAAGGTTGGCCGCTGGGAAATTCTGCTTTTGGCAGATGGAGTGGAGGCGCTCGATAAAGCGGTACCCCACTTTATGACGGGTCTCACCAATGTAGAGGAGGCCACATCAGGAGAACTGGATACAGTAGACAACCCCAAGAGAGTCACAGGTGAAGTGATGCCTCACCTCTAAAGACTGTTTGGGGCCCTGAATGGAGGCGAGGGAGGAGGTAAATGGGCAGTTGCAGCACTTTGACTGCTTGCAGGGCTAAGTGCCAGGAGGGATGAGTGGAAAAGGTAATCATGGAGGGAGCAATCCCTGTGGAAAGTGGAGGGGGATGGAGGTAAAGATTTGCTTGGTATTAGGATCTCCATGGAGGTGGTGGAAGTTGTGTTGTATGAGGATGCTCATGGGGTGAAAGGTGAGGACAAGAGGAACTCTATCCCTCTTAAGGTGGTTGGAAGATGAGGTGAGCACAGATGTACAGGAAATGGAGGAGATGTGGGTGAAGGCAGCATCAATGGCGGAGGAAGGGGAACTCTGTTCTTTGAAGAAGGAAGACATTTCTGATGTCCTGGAAAGGAAAGCCTCATCCAGGGACAGATGCAGCAGAGATGAAGGAACTGAGAAAAGGAAGTAGCATTCATACAGGAAATACGGAAGAGGTATAGTCCGGATAGCTGTGGGAATTGGTCAGTTTATAAAAGATATCAGTAGACATTTTGTCCCCAAGAGATGGAGACAGAGAGATTGAGAAAGGGGAGGGAGGTGTCAGGGCCAAATTAATTTAAGGGCAGGGTGGAAGTTGGAGGCAAAGGTGATGAAATTGACAAGCTCAGCATGCATGCATGAAGCAGCACCAATGTAGCAAAGGAAGCGATGGAGAACATTACCAGGGAAGGCTGGGAACGTGGACTGTTCTATGTAGCCAACAAAGAGGCACGCATAGCTGGGGCCCACGTGGGTGCCCAGGCAGCCCCTTGAATCTGGAGAAAGTGGGAGGGCCTGAAGGAAAAATTGTTGAAGGTGAGGACCAGCTCTGCCAAACAGAGGAGGGTGTTGGTGGAGGGGAACTGGTTGGTTCTTTTGTTGAGAAAGAAGTGCAGAGTTTTAAGGCCTCTTGATGGGGATAGAAGTGTATAGGGACTATAAATCCATGGTAAAAATGAGGTGGTCAGGGCCAGGGAATTGAATTTTTTAAAAGTTTTTGTTTTATTCATTAATAATTTTCTACCTAGACTGAAGCCATAAATAGCTACAAAATTGCTTTTAATTCCTGAACATTTTGAGACATGACTGTAATGATGTAATCTACCAGTGCAGAGAGAGAGAGAGAGAGAGAGAGAGAGAGAAACAGTGAAACAGAACTTCCTTACTCCCTATTCTACAAATTTGAGATAAGTGATTGAAATGAGTGTAGAAATACATTTTAAGCAGAGAAACAGATTCCCGTTGCAGCCAAATTGAGAAAAGCAGTGATACGATTTTAATTCTGTTGCCTGAATGTTAAGTGATGAAGGATAATCAATAATCCGATAGGGATCCAGTTCAATTCTTATTCATTGAAATAAATGTAATGTTAGACTATTCAGGATCTATAAATCAAAATAACTTTACTAGTTTACTGACCAGCCAGTGAAGGTAAGTCACCCTTTAATTTACTGTGTAAACCAGTCAAACAAACCACTTCTTGCCTACACCTTAGATACCAGTTTATATATATGCCTCCAGCAGCAGAAAGAATGATTGTATATGCTTCTTAAACTAATGCAACCAACTTCAGCTGGAGAAAGTTCTAATTCCCTTAAAAACCTGAAGACACTCAAAGTTCTGAAATGTAGAGATCTCACGCTCAGAAGAAAGGCACCCAGTTTACTATTGCCAACGAATGACAAATGAAAGAGTAAATGCTTTCGCAAACAGAAATGAAATGTTTCACTCAAAAAAATCTTTATGACATAGCACAAGCTGCTTCCCGCAGTTTTTGATTAGTAACCTGCTACTGCAAAACTGTAGGTGCCTAAAATATTCACAATCTCATTAAAGTATTCCCTTTATTATCATCAACGTTCATCAGCTTTTAGCCTTCGAGATACCTTGGATCCTTCCAGCAGCATGATATCATGGTGTTGAAAGAGCAACCGATCACATTGACTAATCTTCACAGCCGGAAAACCAAGAAATAAAAAGCTCTATTTCTGGAATCATACGGGGATACAACACAGAAAGTCAGGTCAGCTCACAGAGTTCCAACACCCATTTACACTGTCCTACATTAACTCTACCTTTTACTCTCTGTCCACATTCTCATTCACTCCACCCAGCCTCCATCACTCACCGACGACACTAGGACAATTTACGGTGGCCAATTGACCTACTGAACCACATGTCCAAGGACCTAGAGTAAACCCATGTGATCACAGGGAGGAGATACAGTAATGCAAATTCCACACAGATAGCGCCCAGCTCTGGCTGGAACCTGGATTACCGAAAAGAATGAAAAGGTTCAACTGGCTACATGCCACCCTTTTGAAACTAAGTTTTTAATCATTTACAGAGAAGCCAAGGATTAAATCATGCAATATTAATGTGTGGTCTGAACCAGCATAAACTCTTTAAAACCAAATGAAACATGGAAATTTGAAATAATTATTGGAGGAAGTTATAGTGACACATATAAAATGAGTGTTTTAGAATTAGATAGGTTCTAAGCAGTTAACATGATTTAGTGTGCCATTAAAAATTAAGGCTACCTCTAGACTTCATTTTTTAAAAAGTTGATTTTTCGTATTTCTGCTGATTATACCAGGGAAGATTGCAATGGTGAAATCAATGAAATTTCTAACATCAACTTCTGAATTTTTGCACTTAACTGCTCATGTACATATTCCAAAAGTTGATTCCCTCCATTATAAAAATGGGTAATACACTCATTGTTATTTCCCTATAAATCTGGTGCATTCCCTCTGCATTTGAAATACATCCAGTTGTATAGCTTATAATGGAAAAATAGGTACCTTATTAAAGATTTTTTAATTAATTAAAAGCAATTTTGGTAACTCAAACCACCATCATATTAAACACACATTAATGTTCACAGAAGTATTTGATTGTTATGGTACAGGCTGACACTTAACTACAAAATACTTTTACTTTTGTTAGGATTTGGATTGTCTGAATTAGTATTGTATTTAAATTACTTCTTCAGCAAAATGCATATTTGTTTCTTGACCGAATGATGAACGTACCCTACATTGAGGGACTTATTTGCAACCAGCACCCACATACTGCTTCTTAAAATCGTATATATAGAAATCTGACAAAATTGCATTAGAAACTGCATTAAAAGTAGCAGAGAAAAATTTCAACCTCAAATAGCCATACTGGGCATTTGGAACAGGAACACATTGACACTTTTAAAATGAGTTTGATACATAATGGAGCCAGTGTTAAGTATCTAATAATAATAATTTCCTTTCTTTACTCAGTCTTTCCATCCATACACTTATGAATAAAATTAAAGGTGCTGTGGAAAGGGGGGTGACTCCTCTCTGTCCCTTATTAGGGAGGGGTGGGGGAGAGGGAGAGGGGGAGGGGCAGTGACATGTCGGGTGAACAATTGTTCTTTTTCTTGGACTGCAGATCACGGTCTCCCTTTGGGGGCTCTGCTATTGCTTGCTTGGTGGCTGGTGGCTGCTGATGCTCCCTGCTGAAACGTGGGGAAGGGGGAGGGGTGGGAAGGGTTGATGCTTTGCTACTGCTTGTGCATGGGAGCTGGGAGGGGGGAGGTTTTGGGGGTTCTAATGTTTTACTGCTATTCATTCTTTAGGGTTCTCTTCTGTTTTCGTGGACGTCTGTGAAGAGTACGAATTTCAGGTTGTATACTGTGTACATTCTCTGATGTTGAATGGAACCATTGAAATCGCTGAAGTTCTTGTTACTAGGATTTCTGAGATCATTACAAAGTTAATCTATTTCACAGGCATTGAACTATCCTGAATTTACTTAACTAGAGGGAGCCATTTTAAGATGCAGAAGTTAAATGTTCATATTCACAATCTCAATAAGTTCTTCGCCCCCCTCCCCCCAACGTTTGAGACTGTACCTGTGGAGGAATAACATAATCAGCTGCATCCCAAAGATGTTCTCCAAACTCAGTTGAATTTGTAAAGGCAACACCTTTCACTTTGGTGGTGACTGAGGAGAAGGGGTAGTCAAATTCTTGGTAGCCTTTCTCCCATATAAACACCCATCTGAAAAACAGTAACAAATCAAAATGGTCTGGTCAGCATTCGACAAAAATAGTGGATGTTTGGCTACTCTAAGGGAAATGAGTTATGTGTCTATGTACTGCAATAGATTCTAAAAGGAAATGAGTTATGTGTACAGTAAACCTTTAGCCCAATGCATTTGAGATTTTGGCAACGCTGGAGTTAAATTTTTTCTGGACTATTAGATGTTGTTGGGAACTACAAAAGAGATTTAATTCACTTTTATTTAAGATTCTGCAGAGTACTATAATAAATTTTTGTGTGAACTAGGGCCCTGGAGTGTTTAAAGGGAGTTCAAAGTTTAAAGTAAATATATTATTGAAGTACATATATGTAACCATATAGTACTTATATGTCACATTTTCTTGTGGGCATACACAGTAAATCCAAGAACAACAATGGAATCAATGAAAGATCGTGCCCAACAGGACAGGGAAGTAACCAATGTGCAAAAGACAACAAACTGGAAATCAAAAAGAAAAGGAAAAAAAAAAAAGATAAATAAATAAATATATAGCAAAAAATATCAGGAACATGACATAAAGCTGAGTCCATAGGTTGTGGGAGCAGTTCAGTAATGGGGCAAGTGAAGTTATTTCCACTGGTCCAAGAGCCTGATGGTTAAGGGGTAATGACTGTTCCTGAACCTGGTGGTGTGGACCTGAGGCTCCTATATCTTCTTCCTGATGGTAGCCGAGAGAAGAGAGAACATGTCCTGTATGGTGGGGGGGGGGGGGGGTCCTTGATGAGGGACGATGCTTTCCTGCTATAGCACTCCATGGTGTTTCCATATCAGGCTGTGGTGCAACCTGTCAATATGCTCTCGACCACACATCCTTACAAGTTTGTCAAAGTTTTAGAAGTCATGTCGTATCTTTGCAAACTTCTAAAGAAGTAGAAGTGTTGCCCTGCTTTCTTTGTAATGGCACTTAAGTGCTGGACCCAGGACGGATCCCCTGAAATGGTAACACCAAGGAATTTAAAGTTGCCGACTCTCTCCACCTCTGACCCCCTGACGAGGACTGGCTCACGGACTCCTGTTTCCTCCTCCTGGTCAATAATCAGCTCCTTGGTCTTGCTGACATTAACAATGAGGTCGTTGTTGTGGGACCACTCAGCCAGATTTTCAATCTCACTCCTATATGCTGATTCATCAGCACCTTTCACTCAGCCAATGACAGTGGTGTCATCGCCAAACTTAAGTATGGGATGTGGGATCTTGGGCCCTGGTTTGTTAGACGTTGCACAAAAACTGAAACCCAGTGCATTAAAAGGAATGTGGGAAC
Source organism: Mobula birostris (assembly GCF_030028105.1). Lineage (NCBI taxonomy): Eukaryota > Metazoa > Chordata > Chondrichthyes > Myliobatiformes > Myliobatidae > Mobula > Mobula birostris. Next base: position 19,935,642 of record NC_092400.1, read on the forward strand.
TAGTTTCTGGTTCCTGTACACGTTGCAACATACCAATGCCCTGGTTTGTGAAAGGGAGAGCAGGAACAAAGGCCTGGTGAGCCAGATGCCAACCAGTCAGTATTTCCAAATAGCTGGAAAGCAGGCTATTGAAGTTTTATGGTATTATCTACGTAGAATTGCTGTGGCTTCTATACACAATGAAATATCAATCCTAGTTGTACAATCAGAGATATGCACAGAGTTGTCATGAGTATGGCCTAATGGTTACACATGGTACTGGACCAATAGCCCAGATATCTAAATTGAAATTCTATAGTAGCAAGTTGTATTATTAAATCTAATAATTTATTCATCATAACCTCACCAGACAACCAAAAAAAAGACCATATAGTAATTTATCCCAATCATCTTTTTACAAAGGCAATTTACTATCCAAGTCCTGCAGACAATGCAGAGATCACAACTACAACAGACAGATGCGTCCCCCAGGGGATGGGGATGTAGGTTTATCACTCTTGGTCAATCGCTTACCACATTTGCAGGCACAGTAAGATAGAGTTATTCAAGACTCGGCTAGCTTGGTCAGAGGTGACGCTATGGAGCAACCTGTGGTTATGAACACTGGTGTCCCCTACTGAGAGTACATCTTCTGTCTGTGCTATTTTTAGTGCCGCCTTTATTAGGAGGCAGAGGGTAGTGGTGGTTTGAAGGTCGCTTTTTTTCTTAGGATGGGTACATTGCACAAGGATTAGTGCTGGGACCCTTTATGTCAGTGATGTACCTCAATGACTTTGATGCATATGTATGAGGTATAATAAATAAGTTTCCAGATGATGCAAAAGTTGGTGGTGGTATAGGTGGCAAAGGAGGTTGCTTAAGGCTACAGCATGCTATGGGTCAGTTGGAAAGTTGTGTGGAGCCATGGAAAAGGGAAATTGATCCTGACAAAGTGATACATTTTGGGAAGGCAGACAAGGAAGGATGTACACAGTAAATCATTGGGCTCTTGGAAGTGCTAATGAACAGAAGGACTTTGGTGGCAAGTCCATTGATCTCTGAAGGTGACAGCACAGGGGATAAGGTGATGAAGAAGGCATATTGGATGTCTGCCAAGATTGGTAAAGATTACAAGAGCTGGGATGCCAGGTTACAGGTTTATAACACATCGGTTAGGCCTTATGTGGGATATTACATGTAGTTCTGGTCACCACTCTCTCAGAAGGATATGACTGCGCCGGAGAGGACAAGAGCTATCAGGCTGTTGTCTGGATTGGACATATGATTATAAGGAGACACTGGATAGGCAGGGTTTGTTTTCCCTGAAGCAGAGGAGGATGAGGGGTAGCCTGGTGCAGATATATAAAATTATGAACTGGGTAGATGGTAAAAATCTTTTTCTCCTAGTGAGCATAGTTAAGAGGTCATGGACTTAAGGTGAGAGGTAAGATACTGAGGGAAAGTGACAGGAAATTTTCACCTTTCAGATGGTGATTGAAGTATAGATGCATTTTCTGAAGCAGTGAAGCTATAACTGTTTTTATGCCATGGACCAATACCATTAAGCAATGGATCTGTGGACCCCAGGTTGGGAACCCTTGATCTAGAGAAATATTTGAATTGCAAAGACATAGAAGGCTATGAACCTAATGTGGTAAATGATCTAAGTGCAGGTAGGTATACTGGGTGGCATACAGTGGAAGAAAATGATTCTGAGACTTACTCAACAGCAGAGAAAAGATCATCGGTGAAAATAGCAGGAGATTCCCTTATCCATTTGTGGAATTATGTTGAGGACTTCCAGGGCCATTCCTTCTTCCAGTATCCCATTGGAACAGCATTTTTACTGGGTCTGAAGGTTTGATAGATAGAAGGGTTGACTCAGGAGGGTAGGTTGAGAAGGGGTCCATACTCATTGGTGTTTAGAAGAATGAAATGTGATCTTATTGTCATATAATATTTAGAGGAGTTTTGCAAGGCAGCTGCAAGAAGGATGATTTATTATTTTTAGCTCACCTAAAACTAAAGTACAAAGTTTCAGAGGCCATTGCTATCTCCTAGCGATGCGCATCAAGAGTCTTCAGTGAGATGTGACAGACAAAAAGGTGTGGGATTTATGTTACATTGAAGATGGGCAAGACTTAGCTTTTAATTTTTTTTTAATGTTTAGTTTGTAGTGATTTTCTTTCACATTGTGAGATGGATAGGTGTTGAGTGGTTCCAATGGGGAATTGGAATTGAAATTGAGGCTTCTGGAACTCTATTGTTTTTCATGTAAAGCACAAACAAAAAAGTTTTGTCTTTCTTCTCCTTCACTTTCCTCCTTACCCGTCCAACCATCTTGTTATCATGTAGTGGGTAGAATTGGCTGTGCCCTTTATGAACCACAAGGTCACAAATTATGACATCCTCTCTGTTGAGTATAATGTTCCTTCAAATTGGTTCAAGCAGAATATGCTAAGAACAAATAAGGTTATCCGTTTAGTTTGCTCTGTTGACTTAAATGCAAATGCACAGCAAAATTTCCTCAAAATGAAAGCATCATAACAGCATGATTTGTTGCCTAAAGTCACAAATCAGCTAGAAATTAAGGAACTGGAATTCTTTCAGTTCCCATATTGGATTCATTTTCCCTATCATGCTCAAAAGCATCAATAGCAACCTGCATCTCAGAGAGTTGGATTTTTCAGGAATCCCATGTACTCCCTCTCTCTCTGCATAATGGAATAAGATACCTTTGAAATGTTTGAAATTTCTCATCTTATATTATCTAAATCTTACCAGTAAAAAAAGTATCCAGGTCTCATCTGTGAATTCTTCTCTGAGGTTGCAATTATGGTGGTAGTAGGTGGCCGACCAAGGCTCCTATTTGCCCGCATTTGGCCATATCCTTTGAACCTTTCCTATCCATGAACCGGCCTAAGTATCTTTCGAATGTTGTTAATGTAACTGTCTCAACCACTTCCCCAGCAGTTTGTTCATTGTGCTGACTCAATGCCCTCTCACAGTTCATTTTCCCATTTACTTTTGAATCAGCAGTAATTTTGTACACATTGCAATGTTCATTTATTTAAAAACATTAGGACAACTAAGGACCCAAGATTTATCCATGGTACCCTACATAACATTATGCCAAGCTTACAATGACTCGTACTGTATATACCTACATTATTTTGAGTGGTACCTGAACAGAATGCCTTTTTAAAAGTCTAAATATACACTTGCAGGTCCTTATGTACCCAGCTAGCTATATTCCCACAATGAAAATCATTATATTTTTGAAACATTATTTCCCTTCATTAGGTGAAGCTAATCATATTATAATATTCCAAGTGCCATTTTAATGCCTCCCTTTATGATAGATTTTAGGATCTTGCTTACAGCAAATGCAAGACTAACTGGTCCATAGCTTTCTTCTTGCTCTTGCTTCTTTCTTAAAATTAGTGTTTACACATCTTGCCTTTGAACTCACTGAGTGTGTCTGAAAATCTACAGAATGTTGCTTTCTCTAGAGCAACCTCTGTTAGAATTCTATGATGCAAACTGCTAGCTTGAGGAGATTTGGTTAGCTTTAGCTCCTCCAGAACTTCATTAATTACATCAGTAACTTTTTATTCTTGGCATTATTAGCCCCACTTCTGCCACATTTATTGCATCTTCTACAGTGAAGATTGTGGAAGTTGTAGTAAGGCAATGGCTGAAGACAACATCCAGGCAAGAATAGACTGGGGCAGTTGTGGTCGAGTGAGACCTTTGATGCGAGACTGCTGGAGCCAAACTTGTTTACTAGAAAATGTTCAAAGGTTCATTTTATTATCAGAGTATGTATGCAGAATACAGCTCTGAGATTCATCTTCTCCAGATAGCCATGAAATAGGTCATTGAAAGAAAAGCATCAAACTCCTCCCCCACTCGCACAAGAAAGAAAAAGGAACAAAACTTGCAAACCCCCAAACCCTGCAACCCCTCCCTCACACAAAAACTGATCAATTGCCCACCTGGAAAATGGTAGCTAGAACATCAATACCAAACCCCCAACCTGCTCCCTCACAAAAAAACTAACCTATTGCCCACAAGGAAGAAAAACAGCAAAAATAACATCAACCCCTCAAATCCCTCTCTGGCACACAAAAAACTAACAAAGCTCCTCACGGAAAAAACACCAACAAGAACATCAGACCCCAGATCCCCAATCCCTCCCTCGCACAAAAATTAACATATCCCCCACCAGGACATCAAACCCCCCCAAACCCCTCTCTGGCACACGAAAAACTAACAAATGCCCCTCACGGAAACACCAACATGAATGTCAGACCGCAGATCCCCAATCCCTCCTTCACACAAAAATTAACATATCACCCAGCAGGACATCAAACCCCCAAGCCCCTCTCTGGCACACAGAAAACTAACAAATCCCCCCATGGAAAAAAAACACCAACAAGATCATCAGACTCCAAATCCCTAGTCCCTCCCTTGCACAAAAATTAACATGTCACCCACAAACCCCTAACCCCCAACTCACCAATTGGCAACTAGAAGGAAAACACAGAAAATTGAAGGAGACCAATATAAACTACAGTCCACACCAATAATCACATAAATCTCAGAATTGTGATAACATCCTCTGACAGCATCAAGGTAAGTGAGAATGACTGTGACAGTGTGAAATCAACCTAGAAGAACGTAGCTTCCCTTTACACAGTAAAAGGTGCCAGAAACAGATGAGATACAAATAATGTAAGGATGAGAATTACACCGAACAAAGGGACAATTCCTTTACTAACTTCAAAGTATCATCGGTTGTCAGCTTGTAGTTTCTATTCATTTTTAACACCTCTACTGTGAATGGCAATTGATTTTGCAAGTAACGAATTCAAACGTATACAATTTACCAAATGGTCAATACCCGTAAATGATAAGCCAATAAAAATAGCAGTTTTCTCTCCTGGATTCAGAACAGTGTGGGTGACAGGGGCCATGCTGGTCTCCTTGTGCACAAATAAGTAAAGTATGTTTAAGTCATAAGAGTGCATGTGTTCTGGGCCCAGCTGTTTTAGTTGTTTTATTTTAATATTGGGGATGACAGTTATTTGGAGGTTCCATCAAGATGACTAACACTTGGCTTCATTATAAGGGGGAAAGTAATTCAGCTGCTGTAGCCAATCGATCCTAGATCCTAGGCTGCTCATGTTTGGGTGAGGGTCTGAGCCTGCTGCTGGGATACATATTTCCTATCGTGGAGTCATCAAGGTACACCAGCACCTTAGTCAGCTGCCAACATACGAAAACTGCAGCTGTGGTCGGGTCGCAGCCCGTATTAAGTTGCTGTGGTCTGGGCCATGTCCCGCACGAGGTCACTGTGGTCCAGGTTGTGTCCTGCACAGAGTTGCAGTGGTCTGGGCCATGTCCTGCACAAGGCTGCCTGAGCCAGGTCATATCCCCCGCAGAGAGTCCTGGTCTGAATCAAGTTCCAGAGGGAGCACAGGAACATTTGGTAAGGGTGTGGCTTTTAAAAAGAAGGAATTCCAAATTGTGTTTGTCTGTTTGCATCTGTGTTTGCACCTTGATTTTGTATGCATAAGTGGCAGCGTAAAAATCACCTGCCCGGACCTTTAACAGACTCCGGTATCATGTATGTTTGTACATTTTGGACCAGAAAGCATTAAATAGTTTGAGAAATATACTGTATTGACGGAATGGACTAAGTGAGTGTCTGCAGACGTGTTGTTAGAGAAAGGAAAATGTGAGAAGAACGTAGGGTGGCCTGTGATTGTTCAAGGTAGATGTGAAATGCAAAAATTGTTAAGATTAATTCTGTAAAAAAAGCAGAGAATGTGAGCAAAAGTTAAAGAAGAAAATGACACAGAAAGAACAGGCAAAGGATAACAGTGTCTATCTCTGTGTGAGACAAGAAACAGTTGGCACCCAGAGTCTGAACTAGGTGCTGAGCCCTTACCCTCCCCAGGCACGGTTTCAACAAGGCTCGTGCCAAATGGTGCCTCCTGAGTGTTCGGTGAGTTCAGCACCAGCCGGTGCCCTGCCAATAGCATTACAGGAGACAGGAGGCGAAGGGGTGCAGAGGGGATGAATGAAATTGATTCAAATGTACCTTGAACTGATCTAGTCGGAACTCTAAGAAAATGTTTCCCTCGCACAGTAGATTGGCATAAAAAAGTGTCGGACAGAAGACAATGGTGTTAATGAAATGTGGAATGCATATGTAAATGTGTTCAAAAGTATTCTGGATTAATTCTAGAAGTAGGGGTACCTACCTTAATAAATGTTATTGTAAATAAATTGCAATCTCGGTTAAAGGAAAACATATACAGTACTGTTACTTGTGTGAGATGAGAAGAGTTAAGCAAAATTATGACTATTTTACAATATTGTCCAAAGAAATTCCAACATGAAGGGGTTAAAACTGTTGAGGGGAATAGGGACAATACTTGTATGATAATTTCTGGCTCCTCCACCCTAGCCTCTGGGCAATATTGTACTTTGCTTTAAGAGTATTGCGAAAGCTGTACCATAATATTATTTTAATTTACAGCTTTGTTTTATATTTAAATAAATTGACAGTAACCAAATATTAACTAATCATTACCATTTTACACTCCTGATAAAATGGCAGCATGCTTGGACGTAACAGCTTCTAATGGGCCAACCAAAGGTGTTAGTATCTTTTTAAAACATTTTTTACAATTGCAAGGCCCTGCTAGACATTAAGAACTTACAGTACTACAGGTCTACCCCATCACTGTGCTGCTTGTTGGCAGAGGGAACGAAGGAGCTGGACTTGGTGTGGATCATGCTGCTGCCTGCACCAGAGAGGTGTCAGAAGAATCGGTGTGTGAAGGCAGTGACCAGTCCAACAGCGAGTGATCATCTTAGTCAATTTTCTTGTGATCACAAGACCCTGTTGGACATTATTAATGTGGAATGCTGCAAGACATATTCACTGGTCTATTGGTAGATGGTGGGAGGCTGCGTGGCCTCAATTGTAATGAGAACTAAGCCTCAAACCACAGTGTCGCCTGATTACAGTCACCCAGGAGCGAGGCATCGGAGTTGGTATGCCCCACCAGAGGCAATGTGGTTCGGTGTTCAAACTGGATTCAGTGCTTGCCTCCCCAGTGTTAACTTGGCAAAGGACAAGCCATATTGTATTCAAATGCAGACTGTTGCAACATTCATGAACTCAGGGTCCTGGACTATATTTTTTTGTGTGACTGTATTTCACTGCTGTCTTATATGTGTCTTGTGATGTGTATGACTGTTGGTACTGTGTTTTGTATCTTGGCACCAGAATAACATACGGCTGTATTCATGGGTATTTACGTATGGTTAAATGACACTTAATTTGAACTTCAACTTGATTAACTTCTGTTTAAAATTTCACTGTAAACTTTAACATTACCTGCTTTATACATGTATGGCTCACGTAACCACCTGTGACTGGTAATATTTTTGTTTTGAACACAGTAGATATATTTGATGTTGCGGTGTTTGCCGAGCTTAGCAATTAGCTTACAGACATTTCATCACTAGTCATAGTGACATTGATATGTCTTAATTTTTAGGTAGCTATATTATAGATAATGATGTTCTAAATGTATGATTTTATAGTCCTTTGATTCACATCACCAAACATGGAGATCGGATGGTGGACACGATAGGGGATGGGGATGTCCACGAGGGGTATGCTTTTGTTTGTAGACAGCCAACCTCGTTATGCCAGTGGACAATTATGGAAACTACTTGGGTTTCTCACCTCTTCAGAACTCCAATAAAATATAGTGAACTAACTATGAACCTTTCCCTGCTTTCCAATTATTTGCTGCTATTGCTGTTATAAATTATGTGGCTCATACTAACAGGAAGGATGACAGAGCAAAGGTTCCCAGCCTGGGGATTGTGGACCCCTCAGTTAATGGTAGGAGTCCATGGCATAAAAAGATCAGGAACCCCTGGACAAGTGGGAACAAACGAGCCGACTCCTTTGCTAAGGAAGCAACAGCAGATCCTTACGGCCACGTAGCACTGCAGTGTGATCAGGCAGGCTGCCAAAACTTTTCAAGTTCTTTTGACGAACTAGCACAATTACAGCGTGATGTTTCAGAGGCTGAAAGAGCTTTATGGACTAAAGCACACTATGTGCGAGACTATAAAGGATGGTGGGCATAATCAGAAAACAGGTTTGTACATTTGCTCCCGTGCATGTGTGGGTTTCTTCCGGGTGCTCCGGTTTCCTCCCACAGTCTAAAGACATACCGCTTCGTGGGTTAATTGGTCATTGTAAATTGTCCCGTGGTTAGGCTGGGGTTAAATCGGTGGGTTGCTGGGTGGCGTGGTTCAAAGGGCCGTAGGGTCTGTTCCGCACTGTATCTCTAAACCAATAAAATGAGAGATTCTCGACCATAGCAGGAAAAGTAGCAGCAACCTTTGATTTGCCAGAGACATTGCTGGTACCTGCTGCTGCTGTGCTCTCCCACAGGCCTTTTGTATATTGTGAAACCGACTTCATGCAGTTACCTAAATGTATGGGTTGTGATTATGTACTTGTTATTTTGCTTGTTGTCTCCATGAGTATAAGTTTATCCAACTTAAGGAAATGATGCTGCAACTGTAGCTAATTTTTTTTATCATGAGAACTTATTCCTAGGTTCGTGATCCCTGACAAATTCTCAAGTGATGATGGTCTTTGCTTTACAAGTTATATAGGAGTTGACAAAGGTCTGGTAGGGTAAACATCATTTCACGTGTCCTTACTACCCTCAATCTTACAGGGCAGCTGAAAGACAGAACGAGGCCCAGAAATGCAGGTTATCTGAACTGTGCAATGCGACTGAGCAAAGGTGGCCAGCGCTGCGCTCCAGGCTGTGAAACAGGCCTACCTCCACATCAGACAGTTTTGGGATGTCCCCATGCGCTTGCTAGTCACCCCTCCCTTTTTAATTAGACAAATGGGCATCCATATTATGAGTGAAAGCATGTTGCGTTATTGTATAGATCTAATATAAGTTCTTAAAGGTTTCCGTCAACAGTTACCTAAAGCTGGAAGATCATGCTGGCTGCAGTGTGTCACAAATTCCAGCTGGGAGATTGGGTGCTGGTGAGAGCCTACTGACAAAAGAACTGCCTGGAACTGCCTGCTGTGAAGGTCCATTCCAAGTGACGCTGACCATATATCCTATTTAAAGGTCCGAGGAACACCCTGTAAATTAAGCCAGCAGACCAGGGAACAAATGGCCAGAAGAACATTGATGATAAGGACTGATGGACTAAACTCTTGATTTGTGCTGTTTGCCACCATAAGTAATCACTATGCATCATAATTTTTGGGTAACCTGGCTAAATGTAGAAGTATCTCACAACACTAACACTCCTAACACTTTTCTTCGCCTTAGTTATCGATATGCGTTGCATACTAACCAGTCAGCATGGATGTGCTCCAGAGGTTGTCCATACATTTGGAAAGAGACTTGCCAATGTGGGCTGTACCCCTGAATCATGACAAGTTTGTTTTAAGGGATAGTATTCTGTTTTGTAACTCCAAAATATTAAGCTAATTGAAAGCAAAAAGATGGGAGCCCAGGAAAACTTATGTACTTTCTTTTTTACTTTAAGCAAGACGTGGTAGCATCATTACGTACACAATTCACTTATTTTTACATATAACCCGTAATGAATTATTTAAACAACCAAGAATGCTTTACAATATTACTTGAATTGTACTGAAATATTAAATACACAACAGATAGTATCAAATGACATACAAACGTACAATGATTGCAAAACCTCCCCTGCTCTGAAGCTGCTACATAGAGATAGGGGTGAAGTATGCTTCATCATAGGACTGGACTAGATTTGGTAACAGTATGTGCAATATCTATACAAGCGATAACTTTCAAATCCGTTACTGTTATGTAATGGGTATGTGGCTGATAAGCCTATCACTAGTGGCTAGGAGTACTCCTAAAATGGGATCTATGACCTGAACCAAAGCCATGGAGGGGTTGTTGTCATCTGGCCTACGTGGTACCATAGATGTACTAGCTGCCTCCTCCCTCTCTACATCCTGCTGTGTGGAGCTACCTTCGAAAGACTATGGAAACCGAGTGCTTCTGGATTGTAGTGTTCCTGTTCTGGGAACTTACCAGACTGGTTTGTGACAGCATTAATGGGGGCTCGGTGCTGCTAGAGAAATTGGCTAATGATACACCCTCAGTGCTACATGATACAAGTTAGGCTATCAATGACATTATTGCCAAGATGCTGGCAATCTGCACCGTGACCCTTCAAAATCAACCAGAGCTGGACTTCCTGTTGCCTAAGAGAGATAGTACTTGTCCGTTATTAGACAGGAGTATCGTACATATGTCTCTGAAATCAACAGCCAACAGTCCCTGAGTTTCAGAAACTCAGCACTGTTGAAATTAAGTAAGATTTATATTGTCCTCTACAGGACAAATTGGAGGGAGTTTGAAAGTTGTGGTAAGGCCAGGATTAAAGACAATGTCCAGGCAAGGATAGCCTGGAGAAGTTGTAGTCAAGTGAGACCTTTGAATTGAGATGGCTGGAGCCAACCTTGCTTACTGCAGACAAGGTAGGTGAGAATGATTGTGGCAGTGTGTAATCAATCTAGAAGAACACAGCTTCCCTTTTACACAGTAAGGGTGCCCGAAACAGATGGAAATAATGGAAGGATATTAAACACACCCAACAACTAAGGGACAATTGCTTTACTAACTTCAAAGTATCATCAGTTGTCAGTTTGTAGTTCCTGTTCAGTTTTAACATCTCTCCTGTGAATGGCAATTGATCTTGCAAGTTAAAAACTCAAACATATACAATTTACCAAATGGTCAATATCCATAACTGATAAGTTAATTCTGTATACAGTTTTCTACCCTGGATTCAGAGCAGTGTGGGTGATGGGAGCCATGCTGTTCTCCCTGTGCACAAGTAAATAAAATATGTTTGAGTTGTAAGAATATGTGTGTTCTGGGCCCAGTTATTTTATTTTATTATCGCCAGTGACAAGACAGAATCCAAATAATTGTTTAATTTCTCAATATTTCATTTATTTCCCCATTATAATTTCTCCTGTTGCTGTTTTCCATGAGTCCCAAATCTATATCATGCTTTATACATTGTAGCAGAATTTCTTACACTTACGTTTCTTACTAATTTACATTCAATCTATACTTTATCAACTTTTGCTGTCAATCAATGCTACTTACTAAAACATTCCAAGCCCTTTGGTTTATTACTCTTGGTGACAAGATTTTAACTGCCTTGAATTATCTGTTAGTATCCATGATTACCATTTGGATGCATCACTATAACTTGCCAGCAACAAGATCCTTAAGTTATGAATAAATTATAAGACATTTAGATCCCACATTAACTGTAGGCATCCGTTAGTCTTGCGAGACCATGGATCTGCACCTGGAAAGTCTTCTCTCTCCAGGGCGCAGGCCTGGGCAAGGTTGTATGGAAGACCAGCAGTTGCCCATGCTGCAAATCTCCCCTCTCCATGACATCAATGTTGTCCAAGGGAAGGACATTAGGACCCATACAGCTTGGCACCAGTGTCATCGCAGAGCAATGTGTGATTAAGTGCCTTGCTCAAGGACACAACACACTGCCTCGGCTGGGGCTCGAACTCACGACCCTCAGGTTGCTAGTCCAATGCCTTAACCACTTGGCCACGTGCGAGCTTGAATACCTGAATTGTGTTTGTGGACAAGACCATTAAGATAGTGAAAAATATTGCCTTTTCTTAATAGCAATAATATACAGTAGGCATATTTGTTTCCGGGGGGGGGGAGCAACTTAAGTTACATAAACTTCATAATTTTTAAAACATTATTACCTGCAAACAAGGTTGTTGTCCTATAGATCCTGTGGAAGACAAGTTGCAATCCTTCCATCCTTCATCAGCAATAGGGGAGGAAGTACACAGCACTTTGCACTGATTTCCCAGAATCACCTATTTTACTCTGTCTCGGAGCTAAAATGGAAGAGACATTGCCAAGCCGGCTCCATGGCAAGTCCCATTAGGCTAGTTAGTGGTCTTCACTGGCAGCATGGATTAACTCAGCAAGCTATTCACCAGACCTACCATTACACCCTGTCTCCACTCTCTAGCAGATGTTGGCCTGGTTTCTCTGCATCCTATTCCTCTTTCCACCCTTATTTTCATTAACTCTGATCCTCCTTTCTCATTCCTGTTGGACTTAGAGAAATAACACAATTTTTAAAGTTACACAATAACTGTATACGAGGAGATGGTCAGCAGCTGCTGGAGGCAGGGGTAGAAGGCAAGGTGCGTGCCCATTGAAGTGGGCTGCAGGGGCTCCACTGGACAGTCCCTTCACACAGAGCCCTCAGCTCACTGGGCTTTGCTGGTACACGGAGGCAGCAGAGAAAGCCTCAAGATGGCCCTGGATGAACTGAACAAATCCATGGGGGTCTGCAGCACGTGCATCTTGAAGGCAATTCATGGCTTGATCAACCACAGCTGGGTTGCTTGGGTGAGGGTGAAAGATCCAGAACACCTGATCATCCCAGGTTACGTCACTGACGATGTGTTCAGAGCTCTGTGAGATGTATTCTTCAGACATCAGCTCCGAGTTAAATCTAGAATAGAGAGGCAGCACATAGACAAACGCAGATGCTGGATGACTACGGCCATCATTTTAGTCCACAAGGAAAGTAATGTGTCCTGTCTCAAGGAATACTAACCTGAAGCTCTAACATCAAACAGAATGAGGTGCTTTCTAACTTCTGCAGATGCTGGAAATCCAAATCAACACACACAAAATGATGGAGGAACTCAACAGGTCGAACAGTATCTATGGAAGTAAATAAACAGTTGACATTTTGGGTCGAGACCCTTCTTCTGAACTTCTTCACAAAGTGCTTTGAGAGACTGATAATGGCCCACATCAGCAACAACCTCCCAGACAATCTACATCGCCTGCAACTTGCATACAAGATAGAAAAGATCTATAGAGGACACCATCGGATCTGGATCACTTTGACAATAAAAATACATATGTCAGGCTGTTCATCATCGTGGCTATCCCTCGAGGTCGAGGATGATGGTCTTCGTTCTGTTGATCTACTTATGGGCTCTCAAGTGGCTTATGAGTCCAGTCTTGGCTTTGAAAGTTCTTCTGCATTCAGGACAGGTAGTTCCAGATGGCAGATCGGGCTTTGGTTGTTGCTGCCTCTTTTTCCATTTTCTTCTCTTTTCTTCTAATTCTGCACATCTGTTGGCTTCGAAAGTTGCAGTTCCTTCTCCGATGATGGCTTGCCAGAGTTTCCTGTCCTTGGCATTGGTTTCCCAATTGTTGATGTCGATGTTACATTTCTTCATGTTGGCTTTTAAGATGTCTTTGAATCTCTTCTCTTGTCCACCTCTTTTACGTTTGCCTTCTTTAAGCTGAGAGTAGAAGATTTGTTTCGGCAGACGTTCATCTTTCATCCGCACAACATGACCGCTCCACCTTAGTTGGTTCTTGATGACGCAGGCTTCAGTGCTTGTTGTTTTTGCTTCATTTAGCACACTGACGTTGGCTCTTCTATCTTCCCAGCTGATATTTAAGATGTTTCGAAGACAGTGTTGATGGAACTTTTCAAGTGCCTTCAGATGTCGTCAGTATGTTGTCCAGGTTTCTGATGCATACAGGAGCGTTGGGATTACCACTGCTTTGTACACTAACATTTTGGTGTCTGTTCGGATGTCAGGCTGATATTCATTGATGGAAGCTCAGTATCAACATCCTAATACCTAATAAGGTCATCTCTTAAACCCTTGGACCTTAGCTGGGAGTGGGGTTGGAGGAGGGTCTACCACTGGCTTCCAGATGTTGACTGGCAAACCTCAATCGGTTTGAATTGGTTGTAACATTTCATCTATCCCGACCCTGCCCCATAGGCTTGTCTGTTCAGTCCACTGCTCTACTCCCATGTCTGAGTGGCCAGATACAGTGCCAACTTGACCTTCAGGTTTGGTGATGGCTCCACGGTTGTATGCCAATTATTAACAGTAAAGAGACGGAGTAGAGGAAAGTACCCTCCCCTCCCCCTCTCACAAGTTGTTGAGAAAGTGATCACAACACCTTGGTCATTCATGCTGGCAAGAGGAAGAGTTGGCTGTTGACCTAAGGAAGTTCAGGGGGTTAGTGTGGGGGGAGTGAACACAACCTGGTCCTCTTTAATGTTGCTGGTAGTCACAGCTTTTATTTCCTAAGCATCTATTTCACCAGCAATCTCCCATGGTCTCTCCACGCTGATGTGGTAACCAAGATAGTGCACCAGCGTGTACAATTTTTTAGGTATCTGAGAGAATTCAGCTGGTCCACGAGGATTCTCTTGAAGTTCCACAGATGCACAACAGGAATCATCCTGACGGGTTGCAACTGCTCTGCTCTGGCCTGACAGAACCTGCAGAAAATAGTGCGTTACAGACTTGTCACCTCCTTCCCTTCAGTCAGTCGTCAGGGTGCGTGGTACCAGGAAGGCAGTATGGTCAAGGATGCCTGGCACTCTGGCCATTCCCTCCTGTCTCTCCTACCCCCTGGGAGCTTGAAAGCCTGGAGGACCACACAAAAACAGTTTCTTCCCACACAGCTATCAGAAATCTAAACCTATCACTTCTTTTACATCCCCATCTTCATTCTACCCCATCAATAATTCTGTCATTGAAACTTTCTGTTGTTTTGAACTCGCTGTGCGTTGCATTTCATATTAATAGTAATAAATACAAAGTGAGCAAACAATTTTATTTCATCCTAGAATACAGTACATTGCAACAGGCTATTCTGAAGCAACATGCAGCACTAAAAAAGCTAGTGTGAAGGGTTTAATATTGTGAAATGCATAAACCACAATATAGGCAGGTAGGTAAATTATTGAATTAAAATATGCCACAACCCCACAACCGGACAGAATTTTACTCGCAAACACGAGGAAATCTGCAGATGCTGGAAAATCAAGCGACACACATCAAAGTTGGTGGTGAACGCAGCAGGTACTTTTAAAAAAAATTTAGAGATACATCACAGTAACAAGACCTTCTGGCTCAACAAGCCCATGACTCCCAATTACACCCATGTGACCAACTAACCACTAACTCATCTGTACATCCTTGGACTGTGGGAAGAAACCAGAGCACCCAGAAGAAACCTATGCAGTCACAGGGAGAATGTACAAACTCCTTATAGTCAGCGGTGGCAATTGAACCCATGTTGTTGGCACTGTAGTAGTGTTGTGCTAACCACTACGCTACTATGCTGCTCCTATTTATTTACCACTGATGCCTACACTGAAGAAGTTTAAATCTTCTCTTCGATGGGAGTTCAGTGAAACCATCTCTCACTGCTCCCCATCTGTAATTTCTTCCGCTCTTCAACTTCTCGCCCACATTTTGACGCAGACTCGCTTCCCCTATCATTTTGAATCTCCCCCTTCACCCTCCCACTTTCTTATCTCTTACTAGCTCAGTTAGTCCCGACGAAGGGTCACGGCCCGAAACGTCGACTGTACCTCTTCCTAGAGATGCTGCCTGGCCTGCTGCGTTCACCAGCAACTTTGAGGTGTGTTGCCAGAATTTTACTCCACCAGTGCCTCTAAGATCTCATCCAAGTGACACGCTGAACTGTTTTGTAAATATACATAGATTCATTCCTTCTTATAGCAGGTCAAAATCCTGGAATTCCCTATGCAACAACGCAGAGAAAGTAAACTCACCGCTGTCCAGCCCCACCAGTCGTCACCACCGCCGTTTCTACTACATTTAGAGATGGACAAGAAATGCTATCAAAAGGAGCATTCATAAATGAACAAAAATATATTCTAAAATCCGCAACGGGAACTCACAACCATCTCAGAGGTAAAAATTGTTCCAGCTGACAACCCACCAAAACTACATGAGGCGATTTTTTTAAACCGCTTCATTAAAAGTTTCACCGAAATCCGGAGGCGCTCTTCATAAATGTGGATCGATGGCCGAAGTCCATAGGGATTTCGTAAATGATAGTTATTATTCTATCATTAGAAAATCACATTATGCTCATTGTTACAAACACTTTTAACAGGTTATGCGACTGAAAAGTCCGAATGCGTTTCAATATGTGCTCACCCGATAACGTAGGCGAGGATTATTAATTGAACCAGCCTGTTCAAGACTCCAACGGTCCTGTTGTTGATAAGTACGACCCTGGGAGTATCATATTCCAGAACTGCATCACAAACTACGGCGCAGCAGTTTTTCATTGTTCCGTGTCGGGTTAAAAGAGACTTCAAATCCGTCGAACGACTGTGGTCTTAAGTACTTCCCACTGAACGGAACTATTTATCATGTGATTGCATTACTTCGTTCCTCACTGAGCTGTCAGCAACAGCTCAAATTATAATCGATCCCTTTAAACCTTTCATCTGACACCCCTCCCCTCTTAAGTCTGGGGGAAATCGGTCAGTTTTCCGAACAAGCGATTTCATCCAAAGTAAAAACAACTTTTGCTGCAAGTGCTCAACTTTGGAGGTAGCATCTAGGGAAACCTATCCGTTTCTCCTTCCACAGATACTGCCTGAACTGCAGAATGTTTCCAACATTTTCTGATTTTCAGATGTTTTGGGTTTCGGTACCAGACTGTCACCTGGCAACTTATTTTCACTAAAGCAAAACACACAAGATGCTGGAGGTAACCCTATGGAAAAAGGTAAACAGTCAACGTTTGGGCCGAGACCCTTCTTCGGGATTGAAAAGGAAGGGGGGGAAGATGCCAGAACAAAAAGGTGGGGGGGGGGTGGAAGAGGCTGGCTGGAAGGTGATAGGTGAAGCCAGGTGGGCAGGAAAGGTCAAGGGCTGGAGAAGAAGGAATCTGATAGGGGAGAAGAGTGGACATTAGGAGAAAGGGAAGGAGGAGAAAACCCAGGGGGAAGTAATAGGCAGGTGAGAAGAAGTGAAGTGGGAGGGGGGTGGAAAGAATTTGTTCACCGGAAGGAGAAATCGATATTCATACCATCAGGTTGGAGGGTACCAGATGGAATAAAGTGTTGCTCCTCCACCCTGACGGTGGCTTTGTCTCGGCACAAGAGGAGGCCTTGGATTGACACGTCGGAACGGGAAATGGGAATGGAAGTTGAAATGTTTGGCCACTGGAATGTCCCGCTTGTGGCGGAGGGTGTGGAGGTGAATGACGAAGTGCTCCCCCATTTTGCGATGTGCCTCACCAATGTAGAGGAGGCTGCAACAGGGGCACCAGCCACGATAGACGACCCCAGCAGGTTCGCAGGTGAAGAGCTGCCTCACCTGGAAGGACTGTTTGGGGCTCTGAGTACTATGATTGCTTTTACCGATACAGTCATTAAGACTATGAAATTAAGAATAGCAATTAATAATAAAAGAACAATGTAATATATCTTGCTTTAAGTGTGATATTGACAGCAATATATAAGACTAGGTTGAACACTAGTTAAATCAACAAAAATAGCTTAGAATAGGAATAAATTGGGCTGTAACCAGTGGGGTGCCAGAAGGATTGGAGCTACTTACACACTTTATTTCTGTTCTTCCTCGCACCTTGTGGTGCACTGGGCAGCAACCTTGCTGTTAGCATTTGTCTGTTGCGTTTACAAGCCGAGCTGCTAGCTCGACTGGAGAAAGGGCGGGTTGCCAGCACGGATGGAAAGCGTGCAAGGCAGCGGCCGGATTCGAACCTGGGGGGGGGGGGTGACATTCCCCTTGAAGTCCGGTGCAAATTCCACTACACCACCAGCCAGCTTGCACTGCTAATGAATGACTTCAATGATAGGATTGAGTGTGATACCGTATATCCAGGTTTGCTAATTACATAAAACTAGATTGACTGTGAAGAGAATGCAAGGAGGCAGAGGGAAGCTGGGAGAATGGACACAGACGAGCACATGGCAGAAAATAAGGACAAATTGAAGGTCATCCACTTTAGTAGAGGGAAAAAAATGAAGTGTTTTCTTTCATGATGAAGGGTGGAATAATGTTGGTTTTGACAGAATCAGAATCTGGTTTATTGTCACTGACATAAGTTGTGAAACTTGTTTTGTGGCAGCAGTACAGTAACGACTACAAATTACAATAATAACTAAAAAAGACAAATAGCAAGGTAGTGTTCATGAGTTCCTGGACCATTCAGAAATCTGACAGCAGAGGGGAAGAAACTGTTCCTCAAACATTGGGTGTGGGTCTTTCGGTCTCCCAGAACTGCTCCCTGATGGTAGTAATGAGAAGAGGGCACGCGTCAGATGGGGAGGGTCTTTCATAATGGATGCCGCCATCATGATTTCAGTGTGTCCCTGTAAGCCCATAGCATGTAGGTATGACAAACAGTTAGGATATTGTTTTTTTTTCACACACACAAGATAACTTGAATACAATAATGGAGACTTATTCAGATTACACACCCATTTCTTATTGTATTCTATCCACCAAATATTTACCGACTCTTTTTGCCAAATATTTACCTACTCAATTTATGGTTGGCTGGTGGTGCAGTGAGATCAGCGCCGGGCTCGAGGATGGAGGTTCCCGAGTTTGATCCAGTGACAGACCGCTCCCGTGCGCACTCTCCATCCGCGCCGGGTTGATGTCGCGCTCGCAACTCGGCCTCGTAAAATAATACTGCGATATGTCTGTGCGAGGAGTGGCGCCCCACACAGCCTTTCGAACTGTGCCTTGTTAGGCATGAAAATGCCCAGTGCTGGCCTCTCAGGTCTGAGTCAACGTCATCATTAACTTATGGACTACTTACATCGTCTCCACAGATTGTTTCCCCATCTATCAAACAAAGGAGGCTATAATACACTCAGTCTTGTATGTAAATCATCAAACAACACACACAAAATGCTGGTGAACACAGCAGGCCAGGCAGCATCTATAGGAAGAAGCACAGTCGACATTTCGGGCTGAGACCCTTCGTCAGGACTAACTGAAAGAAGAGCTAGTAAGAGATTTGAAAGTGGGAGGGGAAGGGGAGATCCGAAATGATAGGAGAAGACAGGAGGGGGAGGGATGGAGCCAAGAGCTGGACAGGTGATAGGCAAAGGGGACATGAGAGGATCATGGGATGGGAGGCCTAGGGAGAGAGAAATGGGGAGGGGAACCCAGAGAAAGATGGAGAGCAGGCAAGGAGTAATTGTGAGAGGGAAAGAGAGAGAAAACAGAGGGAGAGAAAAAAGGGGGGCCAAATAAATAAACAAACAAACAAATAAATAAATAAGGGATGGGTGAGAATGGGAGGAGGGGCATTAATGGAAGTTAGAGAAATCAATATTCATGCCATCAGGTTGGAGGCTACCCAGACGGAACATAGGGTGTTGTTCCTCCAGCCTGAGTGTGGCTTCATCTGGACAGTAGAGGAGGCCGTGGATAGACATAACAGAATGGGAATGAGACGTGGACCCTTGTCCATTCGTCCCCCCCATCCTTCCCCACTGATCTTCCTCCTGGCACTTATCCTTATAAGTGGAACAAGTGCTACATATGCCCTTACACTTCCTCCCTCACCACCATTCAGGGCCCCAGACAGTCCTTCCAGGTGAGGCGACACTTCACCTGTGAGTCGGCTGGGGTGATATACTGCGTCCGGTGCTCCTGGTGCGGCCTTCTATATATTGGTGAGACCCAACGCAGACTGGGAGACTGTTTCACTGAACACCTATGTTCTGTCTGCCAGAGAAAGCAGGATCTCCCAGTGGCCACACATTTTAATTCCATGTCCCATTCCCATTCTGATATGTCTATCCACGGCCTCCTCTACTGTCAAGATGAAGCCACACTCAGGTTGGAGGAACAATGCCTTATATTCCGTCTGGGTGGCCAACAACCTGATGGCATGAACATTGACTTCTCAAACTTCCGTTAACGCCCCTCCTCCTGTTCTCACCCCATCCCTTATTTATTTATTTATTTACCCCTTTTTTTTTCCTCTCTTTGTCCCTCTCACAGTTACTCCTTGCCTGCTCTCCATCTTCCTCTGGATTCCCCTCCTCCTTTCTTTCTCCCTAGGCTTCCTGTCCCATGATCCTCTCCCTTCTCCAGCCTTGTATCCCTTTTGCTAAACAATTTTCCAGCTTTTAGCTCTATCCCTCCCCCTCCTGTCTTCTCCTTACATTTCGGATCTCCCCCTCCCCCTCCTACTTTCAAACCTCTTAACATCTCTTCTTTTAGTTCGTCCTGATGAAGGGTCTCGGCCTGAAACGTCGACTGTGCTTCTTCCTATAGATGCTGCCTGGCCTGCTGCGTTCCACCAGCATTTTGTGTGTGTTGCTTGAACTTCCAGCATCTGCAGATTTCCTCGTGTTTGCGTATGTAAATCACCAATGTAGATTGTAAATAATTGAAGACACAGAGCCAATCCTGTGGCCCTTCAATAGCTATAGCTTGCCACCCAGAAAAGGATTTCTTTTTTCTAACTCTATTTTTGTGCCAGACAATCTTTTTCAAAATCTAGGGAGTTTTGATTGATCACAACCTATGCGTTCACTGTATTTCCAGTCACTTTTCTTTACAAGATCTTTGGATACAGAGCATCACTTTAGAGGAACAGTTAACTTTGAGTCATAGAGTCATCCAGCACAGAAGCAGGCCCTTCAGCCCATCGAATCCATGCCAAACAATTTAAACTGCCTAGTTGTATCAACCTGCATCCAGACGATAGCCCTCCATACTCCTACCATCTATGTACCTATCCAGACTTCTCTTTAAACATTGAAATTGAGTTTGCATGCACCACTTATGCTGCCATCTCATTCCACACTCACGACCTTCTGAGTAAAGAAGTTTCTCCTCATGTTCCCCTTAAACATTTCACCTTTCACCCTTAACCCATGACCTCTAGTTGTAGTCCCAGCCAACCTCAGTGGAAAAAGACTACTTGCCCTATCTGTACTCCTCATAATTTTGAAATCATCTTTCAAATCTCCCCTCAATCTTCTACATTCCAAGGAATAAAGTCCTAACCTACTCAATCTTTCCTTATAACTCAGGTCCTCCAGTCCAGGCAACATCTTTGCAGATTTTCTCTGTACTCTTTCAACCTTATTTACATTTTTCCTGTTGATAGGTGACCAAGTCTGCACACAGTACTCAAATTAGGTCTCACCAATGTCTTATGCAACATCAACATAACATTCCATCTGCTGTACTCAATGCTTTGATTTATGAAGGCCAATGTGCCAGAAGCTTTCTTTATGACCCTGTTGACCTGTGATGCCACTTTCAATGAATTACGGACCTGTATTCTCAGATCCCTTTGTTCTACCACACTCCGCAGTGCCCTACTGTTCACTGTGGAAGACCTACTCTGGTTGGTCCTGCTGAAGTGCAACACCTCACACTTGTCAGTTTTAAAATCTATCTGCCATTTTCAGCCCATTTTCCAGCTGTTCCAGATGCTTCTGCAAGGTCTTCCTTGCTGACCACTACACCCTCAATCTCAGTGTCATCTGAAAATTTGCTGATCCAATTAGCCATATCATCATCTAGATCATTGATGTACTGTAGATGACAAAGCACAATGGACACAGCACCAATCCGTGTGGTACTCCATTACTCACAGGCCTCCAATCAGAGAGGCAACCATCTACTACCACTCTCCAGCTTCTCCCACAAAGCTAATGTCTAATCCAATTTACTACCTCATCCTGAATGCCGAGTGACTGAACCTTTGTGACCATGCGGGGCCTTGTCCAATGCCTTACTGAAGTCCATGTAGACAACATCCACTGCCTTTTCTTCATCAAGTTTCCTGGTAACTCCCTCGAAAAACTCAATAAGATTGGTTAGGCACAACCTACCATGCACAAAGCCATGCTGACTTTCCCTAATTGGTCCATGCCTGTCCAAATGCTCATATATCTGCTCCCTTCGAATACCTTCCAATAACTGATGTCGGGCTCACTGGCCTGTAATTTCCTGGTTTATTTTCGGAGTCTTTCTTAAACAGTGGAAGAGACTGTTCTCCAATACTCTCGCACCTCATCTGTCACTAAGGAGATATAAATATCTCTGCTAGGGCCCCCGAAGTTTCTGCACTTACCTCCCATATGGTACGAGGGAACACTTTATCAGGCCCTGGTTTTTTTCTCCATCCTAATTTGGCTCAAGATAGCAAACACCTCCTCCTCTGTAATCTGTATAGAGTCCATGAATTGATGCTGCTTTGCCTCACACCTATAGACTCTGTGTTTCCCTCCTGAGTAAATACAGATATTTAAAAAATCCATTTAATTACTCCCCTGTTGATTTTGGCTCCATGCACGGATTACCACTCTGATCTTCCAGAGGACCAATATTGTCCTTTGTAATCTTTTTGCTCTTAACATATCTGTATAATCTCTTAGAATTCCCCTTCACCTTGTCTGCTAGGACAACCTCATGCCTTTTTTAAGCCTTTCTGATTTCTTTCTTAAGTGTTCTCTTGCATTTCTTACACTCCATAAGTACCTAATTTTTTTTCCTACCTGACTTTACCCGCTATGCATATTCTTTTGTTTCTTAATCAAGGTCCAAATATCTCTTGAAAACCAATGATTCCTAAACCTGTTATCTTTACCTTTTATTCTGACAGACACATAGAAGCTTTGTACTCTCAAAATTTCACTTTTGAAGGCTTCCCACTTACCATGTACACTTTTGTCAGAAAAAAGCTGGCCCCAATGCGCACTTGCCAGATCCTTTCTGATGCCATCAAAATTGACCTTTCTCCAATTTAGAATCTCAACCCAAGGACTAGACCTATCTTTTTGTATATTTACTTTGAAACTAATGGCATTACTATCACCTGTTGCAAAGTGTTCCCCTACACAAACTTCTGTCACCTGCCCCGTCTCATACCCTAATAGCAGATCAAATATCTCCCATTTCTACGAACTGATTAAGGAAATTTACCTGAATACATTTGACAAACCCAATCCCATCTAGTCCTTTCACAGTATGGAAGTCCCAGTCAACATGTGGAAAGTTAAAATCACCTGCTATCACCTTATGTTTCTTGCAACAGTCTGCGATCTCTACAGATTTGTTCCTCTAAAGACTGCAGACTGTTAGCTGGTCTGTAATATAGCCCCCATTAAAATCGTCATACCTTTCTTATTCCTCATTTCCACCCATAACACCTCACTAGACAAGTTAACCAATCTGTTCTGACTGAGCACTACCGTGACATTTTCCCTGACTAGTAACGGCACACCTCCTCCTTTAATCCCTCTCGCTCTGTCACGTCTAAAACAACGGAATACTGAGCTCCCAGCCCTGCCCCTCCTGCGACTAATAGCTATAATATCATAATTCCGTGTGTTGATCCATGCCTGAGCTCAGCTGCCTTTCCTACGATTCTTCTTGCATTGAAATATACGCAGCACCATGCTCAACATTTTGCTTCCTGTCTTTGAGGTCTTTAACAACATGTCTTCACAACCTCTCCGCTATCTGTTCTGGCACTCTGCTTCCCAACCCCCCTGCAGCTCTGTTGCGGTCCTGTGAGTTTGCCCAATATCTTTCCCCTAGCGATAGCAAAGTGCTTTAAGCCAAATTTCTCCATCTCGTGTACTGGACTTCCACTTCTATTCAAAAATGATAATTGTTTTTGTGTCACGATAACGAAATATTCGTTCTCTGCCCTTTCCTTCCTTCCCATTACTAATTCCACATTCTAATACTCTGTGGACCAACTTCTTCATTGGTTTCTTTTACATAAAACGCCCCTACTATATGTTTTTTTAAAAATATTTTTTTGCTCGTTCGCTCTAATAATCCATTTTCTACTTATATTAATTTTATTATCATCCTTCCGTAGGTTCTCACAATTTTTTCTGCCTTTTGACCTCGTTCTGCACAACATGGTATATACCCTCTTTATAAAATAGATAGATCATCTTTGTTTCACAGTGTTTATCACTTCTCATTTTCAAAGGAGCAAACGAATCTCCCTCTTGCCCATTTTTTTGTAGACAATAAAACTGCCGCGCAGAGATAGGCGAAGCCATACGAACTGTATTAGTTAATAACGTCCTTGGGCCATCGGCCTGGGCTTCTCCCGTTGCTTAGTTACACCTCCTTCCGCTTGTTGTAACGTTACTTCCGGTTAACAACTGATGGTCTCCAAGCAGCTCCGTTTCGAAGAGTGTTTGGTTGTCGTGTCGAAAGATTTGCGTGTAAGTTGTCTCTCATATTTCTTTCTTTAATCTGGTAACCTTTTGGTTATATTAAAACAATGCCGTTAAGCCGCTATTTCGCCTCTGGTAACGGAGGCCTCAGGTACCCAATAAAGCATCTGATTTAATGTGCATCGTGAAGGAGCGGCAGATGCGGTTGTCCTGTCAAGACCTTGCAATTCTACACACGATCTCAAACCCGCTGTTCTTTTGACCCCCGCCTTTTCAGTCAAGATTGTTGAGACCCCTGGTATTTCGCCGAAGTCCGACGTTGGCCTGCATTCAATTCCACCATAAATTTGAAATTGTTAAACATTCCTTGTCGAAGTAAAACAATTATGTGAGCTCGCAAATGGCAGGGGCCATTGTCATTAATTGATGCTAAAATATTATTTATTTAATCCGAGTCACAGTCAGACACAGTTATGGACCATGTTCTGTCTACACTAATGTACTCCCTCCGATATCAGAAGCTCTTTTTCCTTGCAACAATAACCTAAAATTTTAAGCTATATTTATTTTGTTTAAAACCCTACCATTTCAATTCGTGTGAGATTAATTAACTATATGAAAAATAATGACTGTTTAAGTAAGTACACACATGATTAAGGTGTAAGGAGGAGGGCTGAAATCTCAGGAACATATAGTCTATAGGTTACTGCTGACCGTGAATTTTGTGTCAGGTTCGCGGTCTTATTTTCAAACGCTCGTTTTATTTAGTGGGTCAAAGGCTGTGCCGGTATACTGAAGGAGATGGTGAATTTCTTTCGATTACTTGCTTTGCTGAACTGGTATCTCAAGGCTGAGGGTCAAATAGAATGCTTTGTCTTCTTACTTTTTAAATTCTGAGTGAATTTAATCTTCACCTGCTGGATTTCATCCCTGGACTACCAAGTGGGTTTTTGTGACAAAGTATAAAGTTCAAAGTAAATTTATCATCAGAATCAAATTTAATATCACCGCCATGTGTCATGAAATTTGTTAACTTTATTGCGGCAGTACAATGAAATACATGATAAATAAATATAGAGGAAATAAACTGAGTTACATTAGGTATATATATCTATTAAATAGTTAAGTTTAAATAATTCTTTACTCAGAGAGTGGTAGCTGTGTAGAAGGAGCTTCCAGCAGAAGTGGTTGAGGCAGGTTCAATGTTGTCGTTTAAAGTTAAATTGGATAGATATATGGACAGGAAAGGAATGGAGGGTTATGGGCTGAGTGCAGGTCAGTGGGACTAGGTGAGAGTAAGAGTTCGGCACGGACTAGAAGGGTTGAGATGGCCTGTTTCCGTGCTGTAATTGTTATATGGTTATATATAATTAGTGAAAAAAGTACTTGTATGTCACCATATACAACCCAGATTTATTTTCTTGCAGGCAATCGCAGTAAATACAGGAAACTCAATAGAATCGATAAAAGACTGCACCCATCAGGACAAACAACCAATGTGAAAAAAGACTGTAAATACAAAAGAAAAAAATGATAATTAATAAATAAACAATAAATATAAAGAACATGAGATGAAGACTAAGAGTTCTTGAAAGCGAGTCCATAGGTTGAGGGAACAGTTCAGTGACAGGGTGAGTGACGTTGAATGAAGTTATCCCTTCTGGTTCAAGAGTCTGGTGGTTGAGGGGTAATAGCTGATTCTGAACTTGGTGGTGCTGGTTCTGAGGGACCTGTACCTTCTTCCTGATGGCAGCAGAGGGAAGAGAGCATGGCCTGAATGATGGATGCTGCTTTCCTGTGACAGCACTCCTTGTAGATGTGTTCAATGGTTGGGGGGGGGGTGCTTTACCCATAATGGGCTGGGCCATATCTACAACTATTTGCAGACTTAATTGGATAAGTTTATGTGCATCATCACTAGTGATGCAATTTTTAAAACATTTCAGGCAACCTCTAAGAGAAACAGAATTAATGGTTAATTTTCCAGCCTAAAATATTGTTGTACTATATTTGAACATTTGTACTGTTTCTACAAATAAATAGTTTGTTGATGCAAGTGAAATCTCTTTCTTGCATCTTTGTAGTTGTCATATTCTAGATAGTTTGCAAAAAGCTAATTTGATACCAAAAAAAGGTTGAACCACGTATGAATTAAATGCTTTTGTTTTCTTTCAGGACAAACTAAAATGAGCGAACAGATCAAGTTCATTGTAGAGCAGCTCAATAAAGAGCCCTTCAGGAAGAATTTTAACCTAATCACCTTCGATTCCTTGGAGCCGCTGCAATTGTTGCAGGTTCTCAATGAGGTTCTGGCTGAGATTGATCCTAAAGTATGTATATATGTATAACACGGCTGCTGTAATCTTAACAGGTACACTGAAATGTTCACAAGAGCAAAAGTGCCAAAGGATTAGCATAATATATAGAGAGATGTGTTACTGAAAACGCTACTGTACTGGAAACCTTTCATACTCTGTTGCATTTTCCTGCACTTATTGTTGCTTTGTGCTGCTACGCCCAGAACCTGTGTGGAAAACCTGCGGTTTCCATAATGTTTCCGTAATTTAAACATATCCTGGAAATACCATATTTAATATCAAATAACAGCATTTTTGTCTTTTCTGCCAGCATAATATTGACATACGTGAGGAAGCACCAGATCAAACAGCAAAGCGAATGTTTAGTCTTCTGGGAATTCTGAAATACAAGCCTCCTGGAAATCTTTCTGATATGTATGTAGCAATATACTGCGTTGTTTTGAGAATAATACTTCTTTCATTATTTTTCTCTGTAGCTTTCTCATTTTAGTCTTCCCTTTTCTTAATTGGTGAAATTGGACAAACTATGTATTTTTATTCTTTTCTCCTGTATATGTCCTGTTTTCCACTGTATATTAGCTAATTGTGCATTCACTGTCAATTCACAAGGTGATCTTCTATCTGTGTTGTCAGCATTTAGAATATATACCATTATAGAAAAAAGGAAAACTAAGTCAGCAGTCTGGTTAAAAGAAATACTTTGTTTTTATCAGATCTCAATTTCGGATCTATTTTTTTACTGTAAGGTGTTTCATTTACTAAGTGTTATATGCCAGTTCTCTACCAAGAATCTGGACAGACACTTTATACTGACCACTTAATTGTATTCAGTAGTTTCCCTTGTTATTTTATTAGTACCTATTTCTTTGCCTATTTTTGGAGAAGCACAAAATAGTGGGGTTTTTTTTGACATTAATTGGGCTGTTTCCACAACCAGCCCAGTTGAAAGAAATTAGGAGGAGGGTGTCAATGTCTACCCAATAAGTTAATTGAAATGGCCACATGGCCACAATTTTGCAGTGTATTCTGGCAGTGTGAGAGTGACTGCAAATTTCATCCTATAATTTGCCTGTAATTCTTCTGGATTGTAGAAGACATTTGTTGTATAACCATATAATATATAACAATTACAGCATGGAAACAGGCCATCTCGGCCCTTCTAGCCCATGCTGAACTCTTACTCTCACCTAGTCCCATTGACCTGCACTCAGCCCATAACCCTCCATTCCTTTCCTGTCCATATAGCTATCCAATTTAACTTTAAATGACAACTTCGAACCTGCTTCAACCACTTCTGCTGGAAGCTCGTTCCACACAGCTACCACTCTCTGAGTAAAGAAGTTCCCCCTCACGTTACCCCTAAACTTTTGCCCTTTAACTCTCAACTCATGTCCTCTTGTTTGAATCTCCCCCACTCTCAATGGAAAAGCCTATCCACGTCAACTCTTATCTATCCCCCTCATAATTTTAAATACCTCTATCAAGTCCCCCCCTCAACCTTCTACGCTCCAGAGAATAAAGACCCAACTTGTTCAACCTTTCTCTGTAACTTAGGAGATGAAACCCAGGTAACATTTTAGTAAACCTCCTCTGTACTCTCTCAATCTTATTGACATCTTTCCTATAATTCGGTGACCAGAACTGTACATAATACTCCAAATTTGGCCTTACCAGTGCCTTGTACAATGTCAATATTACATCCCAATCCCAAATTGTATAAGATAACAAAGCCTGTATTGTATAACTTTAATGAGAATTTTTGAAAGATAATTCAATTCTTGTTACCATGTAACATAAAATGTTGGAGGCAGCATCTATGGAGAAGAATAAAGAATGTCCTGATAAAGGGTCTCAGTCTGAAATGTTGGCTTTTTATTCCTTTCCTGAGACATTGCCTGATCTGCTGAGTTCCTCCAGCATCTGCAGAATCTCTTTGGTCTTGTTACTATGTTGTACTTCTGTTTAATATTTAAAACAAAGTTTTTTTTTAAATACTCTGCTTTATTTCATTATTTCAGTATACTTTAGAAGTATATCTGCAGCATTTTATTAGCAATATTGAAGTGAAATATTCAAAGTTTTCAAATCAATTTCAAGTTTAGATATCATTCAACCATACATGAATACAGCCAAATGAAACAGTGTGCAAAACGTACACAGCACATGAATCAAAATAGCGAGCAGAAAAAAACATAGTCACTCAATAAAACATATATACAGCTCAAGTCCCTGAGCGGCCTGTCCTGCAGATTGATGGTGCAGATCTCAGCAGTTCATAGCCACTGCAATCCAGTGGGTCATTCCACAGTGATCACTGGAGGGCAGCACTGACGGGAGTGTCCAGCCCCCGGCTGAGCATGGAATGCCATGCTACACCGCCTCCAGTGTCTCCTCTCCTGTACTGCAGCAGTAGACAAGCCCGTGGCTTGAGCTCTAGCCTTCGGTACAACCGAGGCAACGCAGTTTCCCCACCACCTGTCGTACCACCAAACAGGGGTGACATGCCTGCGGCATATTACACTATCACTGTGCAACAGGCTCTTGCGATTGTAAGAGAAATCTCCAAGGCAATCATCCATGTTTACACTGCATGCCATCCTCATGCACCAACTCTAATGCCTTCGATACCTTCCTGTAGCAGGCAGCAACAAACTCTGCACCCCGTCCAGCCCCTCTGATCAACGAGCCTCTCACTGATGGGGTGGACCTATAGTACCCAAAGTTTTTGGAATCCAGTATTGTCTTGTGATTATAAAAAAGGCATTTAATAAAGAAAAAAAAACCCTTTGGTTTGCCCCTGAGGGGCAGCTGCGTCTGGACACACTGCCATCTTACTGGAAGTTTTGGGTTGAGACTATGCATCACAACTCAGTCACGTAACTTATGCTGGGTCTCAGCATGAAATGATCTTTATCTCTGCAGATGCTATTTGACCAGCTTGAGTT
Organism: Mobula birostris; assembly: GCF_030028105.1. Classification (NCBI taxonomy): domain Eukaryota; kingdom Metazoa; phylum Chordata; class Chondrichthyes; order Myliobatiformes; family Myliobatidae; genus Mobula; species Mobula birostris. The sequence continues at coordinate 19,965,040 of NC_092400.1, forward strand.
CTTCCAACAAGTGGATTGTTTGCTCCAGGTTACAGCATCTGTAGGCTTTTATGCATTCTTGAAGTGAAATACTGCTTGATTCTCTAAATACGAGCAAATGCTAATATAGAAAATCATTATTCAGATCATTATTCACAAATAAAGGAGTGCAGAAAGTATCATAAAGAAAACTTGTAATTTTGAGTTGAGTTATTTGCTGCCTAGGCACCTAAGTATACATTGCAAGATAAAGTCACTAAGAACATTGTGGTGGGGTTGGATGGTTTACTTCTGAGGGCAGTTGATTGAAATATCTGATTGGATAATTGTGCTCATTCCTCTAGAAATGCCTTTCGACCAGGTCTGGTGACTGGAAGTAAGCCTATAATACATCCCATTTTACATTGGCTTCTACAACGAACAAGTGAGCTTAAGAAACGAGCATATCTGGCACGCTTCCTTGTCAAGGTGGAAATCCCTGCTGACTTTCTGCAGGATGATGTAGTGGCAGACACTTATCGCCAGGTTTGAGTTATACCTATAATTCAAATTATGGGTTGTTATTATAACATGGCATGGACGTTTACTTCCATTTATTCTTCAGTCACTCTGATCTGTATCTTGCTCTGAACATTATTCATATAAAATATATGGTTAACATTTAGTTTTTAATTTATTAAAAGTACTAAATGAATAAAACTATTTAGTTTTGTTTATAGAATACTGGAATTGGCAGAAATCATTCTGGTTTATGTTTACAGTATGAGGAATTAGTAGAAGGGTTCAAAACCTTGCATAAGGAATGTGAACAACTGAAGAACTCTGGTTTTTCAACTGCAGAAATAAGAAGGGTAAGTAGTAAATTACAGCTAACATACAAGTTTAGTCAAGAGATTTTTGGTAATCTACCAAAACATGCAAGGGTTTTAAACATGACTGAAAAAGAACTTGTAACATAAATCAGTTGATTCTTATTTAGAAAGAAAAATTAAAATAGTTTTTGCTTTAATATTTTCTTAACTAAGCTACTTTTGAAAGTATGATTGATGTAATTACCTGTCTGGCTTTCTGTTGTGATATCAAGGTCCCACCTTATCGTACATCTTTGCTGCCTTCTAGATTAACTATTGCATTCGATAGCATCAGATAATCTCAAGCAAAAGAAAATCTGCAGATGCTGGACATCCAAGCAACACATGCAAAATGCTGGAGGAACTCAGCAGGCCAGGCAGCATCTATGGAAAATTGTACGGTCAATGTTTCGGGCTGAGCCCCTTCATCAGGAGTGGAGAAAAAAAGATGAGGAGTCAGAGTTAGAAGGTGGGGGGAGGGGAGGAAGAAACACAAGGTGATAGGTGAAACTGGGAGGGGGAGGGGGTGAAGCAGAGAGCTGGAAAGTTGATTGGTGAAAGGAATATAGGACTGGAGAAGAGGGAATGTGATAGGAGAGGACAGAAGTCCGTGACTGAAAGAAATGGGGGAGGAGCACCAGAGGGAGGTGATGGGCAGATAGGGAAACGAGATAAGAGAGGGAAAAGGAAATGGTGAAGGGGGCGCATTACTGGAAGTTCAAGAAGTTGATATTCATGCCATTAGGTTGGAGGCTACGCAGACGGAATATAAAGTGTTGCTCCTCCAACCTGAGTGTGGCTTCATCACGACAGTAGTGGAGGCCACGGACTGCGTGTCAGAATGGCAATGGGAAGTGGAATTAAAATGAGTGGCCACTGGAAGATCCAGTTTTTTCTGGCAGGCAGAGTGTAGGTGCTCGGCGAAGCGGTCTTCCAATCTGCATCAGGTCTCACCAATATACAGGAGGCCACACTGGGAGCACCGGATACAGTAGATGACCCCCAACAGACTCACATGTGAAGTGTAGCCTCACCTGGAAGGACTGTTCAGGGCCCTGAATGGTAGTGAGGGAGGAGATGTAGGGGCAGGTGTAGCATTTGTTCTGCTTACAAGGATAAGTGCCAAGAAGGAGTTGGGGAGGGACGGATGGACAAGGCTTCTCCGGCCCTGTATCTCTTTCACCAACCAACTTCCGAGTTCTTCACTTTACCCCTCCTTCCCTCCTGATTTCACCTATCATCTTGTGTTTCTTTTTCACCTCCCCCCACCTTCTAATTCTGACTCCTCATCTTTTTTTTTCCTCCAGTCCTGATGAAGGGTTTCGGCCTGAAGCGTTGAGTATACTCTTTTCCATAGATGCTGCCTGCCTACTGAGATTCTGCAGCATTTTGTGTGTATTGCTTCAGATAATCTGAACTGGCCTCCGTCTGTAATATTTCACAACTGTTACATTCCTTCCTTCGTGTTCTTACTTTTCCTGGCCTTATTTCCTAGCTTCTATATCCCTTTATTCAGATTTTCTCCCTCCATTTGCCCGTATTACTTTTTTGACCAGGCAATCTCATTTACATCTTATCCCCATGGCAACCCTTGCCTCTCAGTCTCAGAATTCCTGTTATTCTTGCATCATTCCTCACCCACTCTACAACTAAAACTGTGTTTTCTATTTTTGCTCTTTTCCATTTCTGACAATGGTCTTTGATCTGAAGCATTAATTTGCTTTTTCTTTGCGGGGAAGCTGCCTAATCTGCTGAGTGCTTACAGTATTTTTTATTATTGAGAATTCCATGCTGGTTTGAAAATTCCTCTTGATTGAGGGTATAACATTTAATCTGGATGAGCTGTGAGCTAAGTTTGGTAAATACTATTGCTTATGTATAAGAAAGTTAAATCTTTTAGATCAACTGTGGAATTTAATTTTAAAAATTGCCCTTAAGCTATTTCTGAGCAAAAAAAAATATTTTAATAGTCTGACAAATAAAGAAAGGCATTTGTCCCACTTTAACTTCCGTATAGAGAAGCATCTTAAATCTTGATATATTTATTCCTGAGATATTTGTAGGGAATTTCATCTTGCATTTTTCCTTCAACCAGTCCAGATTAAAAAATAAACTATTCATTCCTCTCATTGCGATTTGTCAGATTCTACACAATAAAAATGACTGCAATTTAAAGTAACTTTCTGCACATTGAGGTGCCTCAGGTGACTTGGTGTGGTGGTATTATGAATATAGTTTTTTTAAACTGCCTGAAATAGTGACTTAACTTTACTTGCAATTGCTTCCTAGAGATACTATTGTGAAGTATCTGTTTCAATATATTTTGGTTTATTTCCCACAAATTAAGTAATTGTCCCAGAATCTTCCAGCCTACATGAATAGCTCCCAGTTCAAATGTGGGAAGTCAACTTCTTCTTGAACTTTTGCCTGAATGCACAAGAATTGAAATTCCTCCATACTCATTTTTTTAGTGCACCAGTAAGATTTATTTTACCAAATTCTTCAACTTTTAAGTTTGTTCATCTTCAAAGATATTTTGATAACATTTTAATGTGGAGGTAACATTACTATTCCTGTACTCTTTTTTTTATTGGTAACAAAAGTCCCCTCAGAATTTTTTATTTCAAGATCATCGTATTGTTGCCTTGCTTGTATTGCTGGAAGCCAGTAAATATATTTTAGCCTGTTTTAGATAGGTACTTTGTAAAAATATGACCATCGTCACTGTTCTAAATACCTAACTAGGGACGAGTAGCTCCGAATGTCCTACAACACTACCACCACCCAATCTTTTTGGTCAGATATTCACTTCTACTTCCCCAATTTTCTAGCTTCCCAGTTGGAAGGTATGCCCCTAACTAACAGATCTGTGATGTTTTAATCCCTTCCTGAACTTTGTCACTTCCATATCTTTTTCCTCAGTTTTCAAACTTTTCAACACCTGTCCTGTTACGATCTAAAATAGCTTGAAGTTAAATTAAATTCCTTTATTGTTCTTCCAAAGTATTTTTGGTTTGCATTAAAAGCAGTATACAACATATGTCACTGGTTCCACTGATGCATAAATCAGTAAATCAGTCTGTTATTCAAAATATTGTATGCTCTAAGGGTTAGTTTCTTGCAGTAATGTGCATTGGGTTTCTGTTGATTTTATGTTACCATTTACTGCTGTTATTCTTCATATCTGGTGCACTCAATAATTTTATATCTAGTTTTTAACACTTGCAGACATCCCACCTCTCCCGGAACTTCCGGGAGTCTCCCGCATATTAATAGTGGCTCCCTGATGCCCGCAAATTATATACAATATCACGGAAATCAACTTTTTTGAGAGCGAGCGAGAGAAAAGCAAGAGAGAGCGAGCGAGAGAGAAAGCAAGTGAGAGCGCGTGAGCGAGAGCGAAGGCAAGTGAGCGAGAGAGAACGAGCGAGAAAGCGAGGGAGAGAGGGAGAGAGAAAGCAAGCGAGAGCACCTGAGAGCGCGCGAGCGACCACGAGAGAGAGAGAGAGAGCGCACTATTGCAGAGTGTTCCAAAAAAAATACAATGTACGTCACCCCAGACTACACTAAAGTGTTCCCCTGCCTAATAGGGGTCAAAATAATGACAGTGTTGCTCGCTGCACTGTTTGCAACAATGACTTTTCTATTGCCCATGGTGGGTTAAGACTGTAAAAGACATGTTGAGGTGAGTTTAACAGGTGTCATTCGTTCATTAGCATAGCTAACGTTATTTAAACTAGCTGGCCAGCTGCTAAGGACCTACTCTATTGCAGACATCCCACCTCTCCCGGAAGTCTCCTGCAAATTAATGGTGCTACCTCCCTGAAATGAGTTTTTGCAAAGTGGGATGTCTGCACTTGGTGTTTTGTAGGAATAGGCAAACTTACTCTGATTTAGTTTATTCGGTATTTTGTGTTACAGTAGAGGAAAATTAGTAATCATAAAACTGAGGTACTGAATTGTGGAAGAATAGCTTCCATGATTTAATGTATATTTTTGTACAGATTGTAAAAGGGGCTGCCACTGAGACTGGTAGATTCTTATACTTAATTTCTAAAGACTATTAATAAAGACAATTTTCTAAATGGAGAGAAAATTCAAAACTCTGAGATGCAAAAGGACTTGGGAGTCCTTGTGCAGACTTCCCTAAAGGTTAATTTGCAGGTCAAATCTGGTGAGGAAGGCAAATGTGATGTTAGCATTCATTTCAAGAGGAGTAAAATATAAAAGCAAGGATGTAATGTCAAGGCTTTATAAAGCACTGGTGAGGCCTCACTTGGAATATTTTGAGCGGTTTTGGGTCCCTTATTTTAAGAAAGGAGGGGTTCAAGAGAGTTTCATGAAAATGATTCCAGGATTGTCACATGAAGAGCATTTGATGGCTCTGGGCCTGTATTCATTGGAATTCAGAAGAATGAGGAGTGACCTAATTGAAACCTATCAAATTTTGAAAGGCCTTGATAGAGTGGATGTGGAGAGAATGTTTCCTATGCTGGGAGAGTCCAGGCCCAGAGGGCACAGCTTCAGAATAGAGGGACATCCTTTTAGAGCAGAGATGGGGACGCATTCCTTTAGCCAGAGAGTGGTGAATCTATGGAATTCTTTACCACAGGCAGCTGTGGAGGCCAAGTCTTTAAGTATATTTAAGGCAGAGGTTGATAGGTTCTTGATTGGTCAGGGCATAAAGGGATATGGGGAGAAGTTAAGAGATTGGAGCTGAGAGGAAAAATGGATCAGCCATGATGAAATGGTGCAGCAAACTCAATGGGCCAAATGGCCTCCTATATCTTATGGATTAATTTTATGTAAGAGAAGTATGGAAATATGTTGTCAGTATTATTTCTAAAGTGTCACCATGCAGAATATCATATTTAAATATATTGTTACTGAAAGGTAGAAATTTCATCTGGCAATTAATGTGTTTAAGGAAGCCTCAACGTATTTAAAATAATTTAAAAAAATAAATGCAACAAATAATGCATGATTAAATTTATGTGTTGAATTGGCAGGATATAAATGCAATGGAGGAAGAGAAGGATCAACTCATTAAGCGGGTTGAACGTCTAAAGAAAAGGGTATGATCATGTTATATTGCAAGGATATTATTTTTATCAGCCATACTTTGTCACATTGAGAAGCATGGATCTGGACTTAGGAAACATGCTTAAGGAATAGATTGAATAACACATTTGAGTAACGGAAACCTTGGAGAGTAATTAATCGCTGCACGGAGTTGAGTACTTAATGAGTGGATGTTAATGTAATTGGTGTGAATTCCATGCTGTCAGCTGCAGCTGTTTATTAATAGGAGGAGAAAATAATCTCTGAAATCTGAGCTTGATCAGATTTTCTTAAGACGCTAATAGTGAAAAGCAATATTTACATGTTTTCACTAGGTTGACACTGTATCAAATCACCAGCGGATGTTGGAAATGGCAAGGCAGCTTCGTGTAGAGAAGGAACGGGAAGAATCTTTAACGCAGCAAAAACAAGAACAGAAAAATCAGGTGTGATAAATGCTTGTAAATGACAATTGATGCAAATCAATGCAGAATTACCCTGAGTAGCTCAGAATTCTGCTCACAAGAATTAGAATGACACTGTTGTATTAATTTGATCAGAAATTCATGAAAGAAAACTTCACTAGTTTCCTAAATTTAATCCAAAAGGTTGTATACTTACTAACTGCACAAAATATAATACTACAATTATTGTACTCAATACCTGAAGTCAGTGGGCGGCATATTATCCAAGTTTAATGAAATGTGTTACTAAGCCCTGAAACTGTACTGAATTGTTGATCATACGTGCATCATTTCCAGACTCTATATAAGTAGGAGGAAATCTTTGATGTAGGCATTTGACTGATAGAAGCATATTGTGTACTTGAGTCTGAAGACGCTAATTTAAAATGAGAAAGGATTATAACTGCACAAACTTGTGCCAATTATTATCCTAACTCAGGATAAGTTGTGCTTTGTTTTGGGACCAGGTTTAATTTTCATTATGAAGACAATGGCTCGGGTACTGCGGTGTAATGGCAGCAGAACTGCAGACATTACATTGAATGTGAAACACTTCTGGAATATACATACCATATGTACTGTACCATTAAACCAGAAAACCAAGTCTGGTCCTTCACAGTTTTGAAGCCATGTCCATTATTATCTTAAGAAATAAGTATTCTAAAAGTAACTTTGGGTCTTTATGAACTATTTCTTTTGGGAGGGAAACAAGAATTCAAAATGCTAAGTTGTGTTACTTGAGGACTAAGATAGTGCTAAACCATGATTACAGCTAGACAATTGCTCTGGCTTTCAAATTTTATGTATAACTTCTGCCCTATAAAATATTTTAAAAATCAGCAATTTAAAAAATTGATCTTTATGAATTAAACTGAAGTATATAAAAATGGAGGGATTAATTTAATCTTTGTTTTGCACTGTGTAACCTATCAGTTGTAAAATTTATGTCAGACGTTTCACTGTCAGTCATTTTATTCTTTTGTGATTTACCTTTAGTTTGGTTAATGACATTGCTATTTGTGGACATGGTTCCTGACAAAAACAGATGCTGGCAAATGGTAAATTTTATACCATGAAAATTGCCAGTTCTTTTTGAGCAGCTTTAATTTGAAGTCAGCAGCAAGTGCCATAGTAACTTAATCTGGGCCAATATCTGTGAAACATGAAAGACTGTTGAGAGTTTAATCTTATGTGAGTAAATTTATGCTTAGCCTTGATTCATTTTAAATAAATATCCTTTTGTCATCTTTTGCCATTTTTATTGTGCTGGATTTTATATGATATATTTAATTTTGCAGTTATTCCATGCAGAGCAAAGACTACAGAGAGCACAACAGCAATTGAAGGACCTCCGGCAGGCTTCAGCAGACGCAAAGCCTGAAAGTAAGTGTAAAACTGAACAGTACAAGCTTACTAGAATGTGTTCAAACTGAAATACCAGGATAAATGTAAACAAAATGGCTACAAAATTGGATTGTTCATGAAACTGCTCTGCCTTGTGGAAAGATATCCTTCTTGTGCAAATCCTTAGGTCTCTAATTGTTTATTTATTAAGAGACAATTGTTTGTCTCTACTCCAATTCCGAGGAGTGGATAATCCCTTTTGTGATTTTTTTTTTTAAATGCGGGATGGTCATTGCACACTTGCTATTATATGCTATTGATAAAGCAAAGGTTTTGCCCAGTGGACAAAGAAAGCCAAAGTGATAGGATACTTGGCTCAAATGCACAGACAGTGATAGTTGAGCATACAGCGGTGCTAGAAAGTTTGTGAACGATGTAGAATTTTCACTATTTCTGCATAAATATGACCTAAAATGTGATTAGATTTTCATGGAAGTCCTAAAACTAGATAAAGAGATCCAGATTAAATAAATAACACAAAAACATTGTACTTTTTCATTTATTTATTGAGAAAAGTGATCTAATATTATGTGTATTTGTTGGAAAAAGTATGTGAACCTCTGGGGTAATGCTTTCTACAAAAGCTATTTGGATTCAGGTATTCCAATCAATGAGATGACATTGGAGGTGTGAGTTGTAGAGGTGTCCTGCCTTATATATTAAAAAAAAGGACACACAAAGTCAGGTTACTGACAGAGCCTGCTCTTCGCAGAAAGATCTGTTTATGTGTACCATGGCTTGATCAAAACAACTTTCAGAGAACCTTAGAAGAAGAATTGTAGAGATGCATGAAGCTGGGAAAGCCTACAAAAGTGCTTCTAAAGACCTGAATGTTCATCAGTCCACAGTAAGAGAAATGGTCTACAAATGGAGGAAACTTAGCATTGTTGCTACTCTACCCTGTAGTGGGCATCCGGCAAATATCATACCAAGAGCACAATGTACAATGCTGAAGGAGGTGAAAAGGAACCCAAAGTTAACAGCCAAAGATCTGCAGAAATCTCTAGAACTTGCTAAAGTCTCTGTTTGTGTGTCCACTATAAGAAAAACACTGAACAAGAATGGTGTTCATGGAAGGACACCACATTGGGGGAAACCACTGATCTCCAAAAAAAAAATTGCTGCACATCTCAAGTTTGCAGAAGGCCATCTGGATGTTCTGCAATGCTGCTGGGACAATGTTCTGTGGACAGATGAGACAAAAGTTGAACTTTTTGGCAGAAATGCACATTGCTATGTTTGAAGGAAAAAGGGCACTGCACACCAACACCAAAACCTCATCCCTACTGTGAAGCATGGTGGAAGGAGCATCATGGTTTGGGGCTGCTTTGCTGTCTCAGGGCCTAGACAGCTTGCAATCATTGAGGGAACAATGAATTCAAAATTGTATCAAGACATTTTACAGGAGAATGTCAAGGTAGCATTTAGTCACCTGAAGCTTAATAGAAGTTGGATAATGCAACAAGACAATGATCCAAAAGACAAGAGTAAATCTACAACAGAATGGTTTAAAAAGAAGAAAATCTGTATTTTGGAATGGCTGAGTCAAAGTCCTGACCTTAATCCTATAGAAATGTTGTGGAAGGACCTGAAGCAAGCAGTTCATGCAAGGAAGCCCACCAACATCCCAGAGTTGAAGCAGTTTTGTGAGGAGGAATGGCCTAAAATTCCTTAAAGCTGATGTGCAGGACTGATCAACAGTTACCGGAAACACTTGGTTGAGTTATCGCTGTACAAGGGGGGGGGGGGTCATACTAGTTACTGAAAGCAAAGATTCAAATACTTGTCCCAACAAATAAATGTAATACAGGTTTCCCCCGCATCTGAAGGTAGGGCGTTCCTATGAAACAATTCGTAAGCCGAAATGTCGTAAAGCAAAGAAGCAATTACCATTTACTTATATGGGAAGATTTTGTGAGCGTTTGCAGACCCAAAAATAACCTACCAAATCATGCCAAATAACACATAAAACCTAAAATAACAGTAACATATAGTAAAAGCAGGAATGATATGATAAATACACAGCCTATATAAAGTAGAAATACTTTTCCACAATCATTACTGCACTGTTCTCCATAACAAAAATCTCACGCAAGCGCTGTTGGCAAAAACACGGCGCAAGCGCTCTCCAGTAACCTTGAAGCTATGAAGCTGTCAAATCATACCAAATAACACGTAAAAATACACAGCCAATATAAAGTAGAAATAATGTATGTACAGTGTAGTATCAGTTACCGGAATCGGGAAGACAGCGCCGAGCACACTGATGATGGTGTGTTAGACTGAGTTGGAGTTTGGGTGGTGCAGTGGCCCCCACCCTCCAGGCCGCCGAGCGATACATTGCCGCGGTAGCTGGGAGGCACACAGCACATCTTTAAGAAAAAAACCGAAACAAACATGCTAATTAATTAGGTGCCACCCGGCACGTAATTGTCGGCCCAGATCAGTGCCGATTTCCGATTGTGTCGTCTCTGATCTGGGCCGACAATTACGGGGTGGTGGCACCTAATTAATTAGCATGTTTATTTTGGCTCTTTTCTTAAAGATGTGCTGTGTGCCTCCCGGCTACCGTTGCATTCTCCACGAATTGGTATCTGTCTGTGGCCTGGGTGTTGGGGTGGTGGGACACTGGGGTGTCATCTTGTCATCGTCTGTTTCCATTATGGCAGGCAGGTCATCTTCTATCTCTGCCCGCTTCGATGTCGAAGGCCGAGGTTCGTGGTCTACTGTGGCTGATGTGGAAGGCTTGCTTGACTGCTGAGCCTTGCGCATTTTTCTATCACACAGTTCTTTGTAAGGACTCAAACCATTCTGCAAATATCCCCTAAACCGACATACCCTTTCAAAATTAAAGTCGTACTTTATCATTACTCATTCGGTTTCGATTGTTATCCTTTTTTCTTCCAATTGTATCAGCTCTTCATCTATCAGATCTTGGTCATGGGGTGCCAAAACCTCTTCAACATCATGTTCATCAGCTTTCACAAGCCAAACTCACTTTGTCCTTACTTCGTTCACCGTGATCGAAACACTTAATTATGTAAAGTTTTGCACTAAGTGTAACACCCTTACGAACTCTTTTAGGCTTTTTCGATACCATAGAACTCATCTTGCAAATGACTGCTCACAGGCACGTGTTTAAGAAATGCCGGCGAGAATGCCATTCAGAATCCGGGGGAGAGCAGCTGCTCGAGGCGCAGGCTGCCTTTTATCGCGCGCTGATTTTTTTTCGTAACAGTGAAAACACCTTCTGAAAGCGAAAACAGGGTACTAATGTAGGTCTTTCATAACAGTGAGGTTTCGTAAAGCGAATGTTCGAAAAGCGGGGGACACCTGTATTGGATCATTTTTCTCAATAAATAAGTAAATGAACAAGTATAATTTTTTTGTGTTATTTATTTAAGTGGGTTCTCTCTATCGAGTTTTAGGACTTGCATGAAGATCTGATCACATTTTAGGTCATATTTATGCAGAAATAAAGAAAATTCTACTGTGTTCACAAACTTTCTAGCATCATTGTATGTATGTGTACCTATACAACAAACATACTGTTTATATCTTTATATGTATATATACACGCAAACACTTTTTGCACTCTGACCGCATGCATTCCACAGTCTTTCTCTTACATCAACTCATTCAGATTTCCACCACTATGTGGGTGGATAGAGAGAATGCAGATTACGTATGCTTATTAATTTTGCAGAAGTGGGAATATTTCTGGGTGGCAGGGCGGCAGGGTGGAGATACACCTCTACCAAAGAAGGCGTAAGGTGCTCCTTCCTTCTGCTAGCCTGGGCAAGTTGTAGCACCTGCTTAGGCCCCTGATCAGGGTCATGTGAAGCCATGGAAGCAGGTGGTGGATGGCTGTACGAGCAGCTGGTGCATATCACTAGTTCTGGTTATGCGACCACTGACACCAGGTAGACAATCTCTGAAGATTATTGATAATGACTGGAGTTACCCGTCTTGTAAAGACCCTGCGCAGAAGAAGGCTTCTGTAGAAAAATTTGCCAAGAACAATTATGGTCATGGAAAGACCATGATTGCCCATGTCATACGACATGGCACATAATGAATGAATGAATGAGGAACATTTCACTCTGTTGACATATTAGTGGGCTAGGTGGCAGCTTCTATATCTCTCCTTCAGACTAATGTTTGAAATATTTGTATTGCCTTATTCTTAGCCTGTCTAGCTAGTAAGAGCTAATTTTCTTTCAATATTTGCGCTGTAAAGTATTTAATGTGATATCTTGTGACACCATTAATTATTTTTGAATATGTGCAGATGAATTCATGGAAAAGAGCCATTGAACTGCCTGCTATTTTCCATGGAATTGATATATATTGTTTCACCACAAACATAATTTATCCACTGTAAGTTCTACAATATCAAAGTAAATTTAGGTTGAAATAGAAAATGGAATTGGACTGGCTTATTATTGTCTCGTGCAGAAGTACAGTGAAAAGCTTGTCTCGGATTCTATTCATACAGATCAATAGTGCACTGAAGTAGATAAATCAATAACAGAGTGCACAATGAAGTTTAACAACTACAGAGAAAGTGCAGTGCAGGTAGACAATAAGGTGCAAGATCTTAACGAGGTAGAGTGTGAAGTCAAGAGTCCATCTGATTGTACTAGAGAACCATTCAACACAAGAGTAGAAGCTGTCCTTGGGCCTGGTGGTACATGCTTTTGGCCTTCTGTATCTTCTGCCTGTTGGAAAGGGTGAAAGAGAGGCAGGGGTCTTTGATTATGTTGGCTTCTTTACTGAGGCAGCAATACGTATTGACAGTGTCAATGGAGGGGAGGCTGTTTTCCACGATGTGCTGAGCTGTGTCCACACTCTACAGTTTCTTGTAGTCACAGGCAGAGCAGTTGCCATCCCAAACCATTATGCATCAGATAGAATACTCTCTGTGGTCCATACATAAAAGTTGGTAGGGCTCCACAGGGATGTGCCGAACTTATGTAGCTTCCTGAGAAAGTAGAGGCATTGGTGAGCTTTTTTGGCTGTGGTGACCACATGGTTGGACCAGAGCAAGATGCTGGTGATGCTTACACCAAGTAATTGAAAATTCTCAATCCTTTCAACCTTGACACTATTTATATGGACAGGAGTATGTGCATCACTCCTCTTAGCTTTGCTGACATTGAGGGAAAGCCTGTTGCCATGACAACATGTTACTACGCTCTCTATTTCTTTCCTCCAACTGATCGTTATTTGAGATCGGGCCCATTACGCTGGTATCATCTGCAAACTTGTAGAAGAAACTAGAGCAGAATCTGGCCACACAGTCATGAGTGCACAGGCAGTAGGGTAGGGTCTGAGGTCGCAACCTTGTGGAGTACTAGTATTGAGAATATTCGTTGCAGGGGTGTAGATAAATTTAGACTGTTATGTCAAAATCAAGGACTAGAACATTGTATTACAGATGCCAACCAGCTGGCCTATTCAGTTTTCCTTCATTTGCTAATCTTCCCGCTTCCTATACCTTGAGCGGCTTAATTTTAATCTTCTTAGCTTTAAGTGAAGGTGTGCAACAATCAGGAATTAAGTCATGGTCTCACTGTTGAAGGGTAAAAGGGGAATGATTAGATATATTCTTATCAGATGGTAATTTCCTGTTATTTATGTTACTGCTGGCTGAAACCTGGGTGTTGCTTAGATCTGCTCTTGGGTGATAGTAGAGTGATTACACCAGACAACAAATTTTTTTGGAAGTGTTGTATCCTCAGAATTTTTTTTTGTTCATGATAGATCGTTTGAAGCTGAACGCAAATATAATTTCAGACTACTTGTATCACGTAAGAATTTGGAGAAAAAAGAAATAACTTTTAATGAATATAATGTGTCTAATTGCATAATGGTGCTGATGCTTTGCAATAGTTCAACTAAGCTAAAAATGTTTTGTTGATTATATTCATTTGTACTCAGTGTCTGAGGCTTCTTGCTTAAGTGACCAACAATAATCAGCCAGCATTGATGAATTCCAGTTGCCCTGATACCGTTCCTCCATGACCGCAATGTCCTGGTGAAACCTTTCACCATGCTCGTCACCATGACAGTGCCAAGATTTGCAGGGAAGAAGTCTAAATGGGAATACAGAAAATGAATCTTTAGCGACATGTTACACTTCATGGTTTTGTATGTTTGAAGCATACAAGTATCATCAACCAGCTACAGATAGTTTGGTGCTCTGTAGTTGCCAAGAAAATTTTGAACAACATCCTTGAATGCCTTCCATGCAATTTTCTCCGGTTCCAGTAGAAGTTCTTGAAATTACCTGTCATTGGTGACCTGTTTGTGGACCACAAAAATGCCTTCCTTAAATTTGACATCAGTTATTTTTTGAATTATATATCTCAAATATCAAAATCCTTCACAGAAATTTATAGCCTTTCCAAAACGTGCCATGCAGCATCTCCCCTGCCTAAGCATGCCCAGTTATGCCTGGACAAGGTAGAAAACTTTTCAGATTACATTTTGAGCAACATTTTAATTCAGTGGTCCTCAACCACTGGGCCGCAAAGCATGTGCTACTGGGCCGTGAGGAAATGGTGTGATTTGGTGATATGAAACGATATGAGTCAGCTGCACCTTTCCTCATTCCCTGTCACGCACTGTTGAGCTTGAACACTCCACCCCCCCCCCCCCAACCGTCGGCCGGTCCGCAAGAATATTGTCCCTATTAAACCGGTCCACTGTGCGATAAAGGTTGGGGACCCCTGTTTTAAGTAACTTGAATTATAAATTGAAATGACAAATATAGGCGATTTCAAAAATGCTGCGTGATAGGGAAATTTCATGGTGATATTCAGCAGCCCAAAATCCATAAGCTGTACCCAAAAGTATTCAGGAAGCAAAATCTAATGTCATGGATGGAAAAAAAATTGACAACAAATCTGCATAGAATGTTATATTTTGCAATCACTCGTTGTCTTACAATATTTCATTGCTTCACAGTTTTTCATGCCCTTTACAAATAAAGGTTAATAGTTCCCATTTTTATTCATTTATAGGAAATGAGTAGTGCTTGTAATATCTTGCTTTTAGTTGTTTTTAAGAAGGTGGTGTTGAGTTATCTTGAGAGAGTATAAACTTCTTGTATAAGGATTTACACTGGATACAAAGTTCTCTGTAAATGAAATCTCATGTTCAGCCTGCAGAAGGCATAGTTGTTCCATGATGAAATGAAAATATTATTCAGTATTTGAGGTGATCTGCCTAATAACCGGACTGTGAGGTTTATTTAAGCCTTTCGATGGAAGTGGTGATGGTTTTAAACATTTGTGAATGCGAGTGCTGACAATTGTAGATTTGAAAAATATCCAAGACCCTGAAAAATAGACCAGCATATTGTAGAATCTATAATAAATATTATCTACAATAAAGATTCAAAAGTTAACATGCTGAGTAATGTGATAGGGAATTTTAAAAAAACCAAAAATAGAATCTATTCAAAAGAAATCATCAGTAACTGTCAATTAATGTGCCTGGTTTTGTTTTGAGATTAAAATACTTTATTGTCTCTGCCTGATAATAACTGCTTGTTCATTTCAGGTTTGATGAAGAGGCTGGATGAAGAGATCAAATTTAATACCTACATGGTTTCTGACAAACTTCCTAAGGAATTAGAGAGCAAAAAGAAAACTGTTCATTTCTTACAAAAGGTGGCCATGGAACCTGCTATGGGACAATCTGATCTCAATGATCTTGAAGCTAAGGTGCAGTGACATGACAGTGCTTTATATCGCTTTGGATGTTGATTATAGTGAATGTACCTGTGTACATTCTTTATAATTTTTTTTGATATGGATTGACAACTGTGGTGCCCACATGCCTCAAATGGACCTAATTTATCACATTCTTAGTGTGTTGAATTATGACCAAAAGACACAGGAACAGAATTGCACCATTTGGCCCATTGAATCTGCTCCACCATTCCATCATGGTTGATTTATTATCCCTTTCAACTCCATTCTTCTGCCTTCTTGCCTTCTCTCCCCCCCGTCATATCCTTTGATGCCCTGATTAATCAAAAACATATCAACAATGATTTCCACAGATTCACCACCCTCTGGTTAAAGAAATTTTACCTCATCTTTGTTCTAAATGTATGTCCCTCTATTCTGAGGCTGTTCCTCTGGTCCTAGACTCCCCCACTATAGGAAACATCCTCTCTGCATCCACTCTATCTAGGCCTTTCTATGTTCGATAGGTTTCAATGAGATCCCCCCCACTTCATTCTTCTAACTCCAATAAGTAGAGACCCAGAGCCATCAAACACTCCTCATATGTTAACCCTTTCATTCTGGTTATCATTCTCGTTAACCTCCTCTTGACCCTTTTCCAGTGCAAACACATCTTTTCTTAGATAAGGGCCCTAAATTGCTCACAATACTCCAAATTTAGTCTGAGCAATGCCCTATACCATTTCTTTGCCCATTTGCCCAACCTGTCTAATTCCTGCTGCAGATCTCTTGCCTCCTCAACACTATCTGCCCTTCCACCTATGTTTGTATCATTTGCAAACCTAGATACAAAGCCATCAATTCCGTTATCCAAATCATTAACATATAATATGAAAAGAAGAGTCCCAACCTCTGTGGAAAATCACTAGTCACCGGCTACCAATGAGTAAAGGTCCACTTTATTCCCACCCTTTGCCTCTTGCCAATCTTCTATCTGCTAGGATAATACCATGGGCTCTTGTTAAGCAGCCTCTTGTGTGGCGACTTGTCAAAGGCCTCTGAAAATCCGAATACATAACATCCACTGACTCTCTTTTGTCTATCCTGCCTGTTATTTCCTGTAAATTATAAAGAAATACAACAAAATAAAGGGGAAATCTATCCTAACGGAAAAAAGAGATAGTAAGAGATTTGGAAGTGGGAGGGGGAGACCTGAAATCATAGGAGAAAGACATCCTTGCCATAGAGGGAGTACAAAGAAGGTTCACCAGATTGATTCCTGGGATGGCAGGACTTTCATATGAAGAAAGACTGGATGAACTAGGCTTGTACTCGTTGGAATTTAGAAGATTGAGGGGGGATCTGATTGAAACGTATAAAATCCTAAAGGGATTGGACAGGCTAGATGCAGGAAGATTGTTCCCGATGTTGGGGAAGTCCAGAACGAGGGGTCACGGTTTGAGGATAAAGGCGAAGCCTTTTAGGACTGAGATTAGGAAAAACTTCTTCACACAGAGAGTGGTGAATCTGTGGAATTCTCTGCCACAGGAAACAGTTGAGGCCAGTTCATTGGCTATATTTAAGAGGGAGTTAGATATGGCCCTTGTGGCTAGGGGGATCAGAGGGTATGGAGGGAAGGCTGGTGCAGGGTTCTGAGTTGGATGATCAGCCATGATCATAATAAATGGCGGTGCAGGCTCAAAGGGCCAAATGGCCTACTCCTGCACCTATTTTCTATGTTTTCTATGTTTAAAGTTAAATTGGATAGATATATGGACAGGAAAGGAATGGAGGGTTATGGGCTGAGTGCATGTCGGTGGGACTAGGTGAGAGTGAGTTCGGCATGGACTAGAAGAGCCGAGATGGCCTGTTTCCGTGCTGTAATTGTTATATGGTTATATGAAATGACAATTTCTGTCATCACAATTTCATGAAATGTTCGTATTTTTTTGCTACATTTGATGATTGTGTTTAATAGTATTACAGTTTTAGCCATCAAGGTACTCTTTTGTGCAATATGTGTAAATTATGAGTACTTTCCAAACTAATGGAATGTTTTGCAACTTTCCCTAATGGCTTACTGATTAAATTAACACAACAGTGTCATTCTGACTCTGTGAAACACAACATGTAACCTGTGAGATAGTTCTGTTCAACCTTCCTTAACGTGAAAACTATACCTGCAGCACTTGTGAGCTTGCAGCATTGTTATCATCAACTAGTCTATTTTTTGGGGACTTGTATTTCACTTAAAGGATATACTATCCTTTCGCGCCTGCTCATTAACCCAGACCTAAGGGAAAACGGGTTAATTTACCAGAAATTGAATAGTTCTTTCCAATGAATGGTATTAGGCTTACCTCTTAAGATGGCACAGCACCAAAGACCTATCTCTAATGTACCTTATGTACAGGCAAGGGCCGACAACTAGTTCCCAGAAGCCAACTACTAATCAGTGGAGTTATACACTGCACTGAAATTTCTGCCAAAAACTGCAGAGCCTCACCTTAAAGGTTCTTCAACAGCTGAGTTAAGTCTTTGCCCAAGATTAGTATTAAAATTAAACTTGTATTTAAGCAAATTTAAATAATGAATACACTTACCAATTAAACATATTTCAGTTAATCTGGTTTAAAAATGTAAATTACTTAAACATATCAATTGCTTGGGAGCCATTCTTCTCCGTTGAAATTACTGGGGTTGATGAAGATGCTGCTGTTTTGGCACCTACATTTCTCAGCATAATAGGTGTGAAATTGCACAAAGTTGGTGTCTGCTGCCTTACTCAATGAGAATCCAGCGGTTAAAGTGTTGTTGGAATGGCAGCAAGCATTTTTCAGGATAGTTCTGAATTCCTTGTCCATTTGGGCAGTACTCAGGAGTCACAGATTGCTAACTTAAGCCAGCCAGGGAAAATGTAATTCTCTGGGTTGGTACCTACTGAGGTGACAACTGCAGCTCCTTGTCTTCAATACCCATTGCTAAAGAAGAGAAAAATATCTGATCCTTATCCAGTCACACATTTTGTTAAATAACAATACTATTTTTTTTCCAAACTTTTTATCTAATATTTGTATTTTAATTAAAATCTTTCCTTTTGAAAACAAAATATTAGGAATTCTAAAATTTGAAAAAAATAGCAAAAGCAAGTGCAAAACTTGTACAAGGACAAAAGACAGAATTGAAATGAGAGTACCCCCCCACCCTATCTTCTCATTTTACGCCTGTGTCCATCTAACTCTTTCTGCTCTGTACTTGTATAAGTATCTATGCCTCTAGGTATATTTTCTAGTCGTTGTGTTTGTGTCCTATAATTAGAACTTTCTCTCAATTTCTTGGTACTTTTTAAAACTCTGTATTTCTAGAAGCAGTTCACTATTTTGATATGATTGATTTTTCTTTTAGATCCAGGAAGTTAATACACAAATTAACCAACTAATTGAAAAGAGAATGATGAGAAACGATCCAATGGATGACAAACTTTTTCTTTTCCGCCAACAGGTAAGGAAAATGTAAACCATTAGAAAAGGAAGTGTGCTGTCAATAGATTCCCTTCAAAAAATGTTGTAGGTGTCAATATTGACTAATAAATATTTAATGGAGTGCAAATCTTTGGCTTGGCAGTTACAGCCAATTAATGTGATAAAGTGCCATTGGTTGCCAACTGGAACTCTATTCAGCAAAGAACCTAGTCTTTGGCAGGTATGATAATACTTTTATCAATGGCATATGGGAGCCCATTAAAAACTACCATTGCATGCAATTAAATACCCAATGGACGTGTATAATCCGGTGGCAGAAGCTGCCTGTATAAAGAGTAGTCAGTCCTTACACAGTCAGTTTAGATTGGCAATAACATCTCTTCCACAATCTCTATCAGCATAGATACACCACAAGGCTGTAGCCCCCTGCTCTACTTGTTTTGTACATATGACTGTAAGCCTCAGGACTCACACCATCAGATTCAGGGGAAGTTATAACCCCTTAACCGTCAGGCTCTTGAAGCAAAGGGGATAAATTCACTCAGCTTCACCTGCCCCATTATTGAACTGTTCCCACACCAATGGACTCACTTTCAAGGACTCTTCGTCTCATGTCGTTGATATTTGTTGCTTATTTATTTTTTTCTCTCTCTTTTACACTTGTATAGTTTGTTCTCGTTTGCACACTGTTTGTCCGTCCTGTTGAGTGCGTCGTCTGTACCTCTTCCTAGAGATGCTGCCTGGCCTGCTGCGTTCACCAGCAACTTTGATGTGTGTGTTCCAGCATCTGCTGAGTGCAGTCTTTCATTGACTCTGTTGTGTTTCTTCGATTGACTGTGTAAGCCCACAAGAAAGTAAATCTCAGGTTTGTATATGATGACAAATATATACTCTGATAATAAATTCACTTTGAACTTTAAACTTTGAATAATAGTGGTAATATGTCCTCTAGCCAGTTTGCATTCCCAAATACCACTTGTAGTAAAAAAATTCTTTATTACCTCCATTGAAAAAAAAAATCTTTATTGAACTGCTGTCTTGCCTTTATTTATCAAAGGATGTACCAGTGTTGGAGGCAGTCCTAAAGAGATTCATTAAGCTAATTCCTCAAATGAGAGGGTGGTCTTATTATGGTGACTAAAGAAATTAGATTTTCTTTTGGAGTTAAAGGATGAGGGATGATCTTACTGAAACACATGCTATAACTAGGAGTTCAATAGTTCAAAGTAAATTTATTATCAAAGTACATGTATGTCACCATATACAACCCTGAGTTTCATTTTCTTGCAGGCATTCGCAGTAAATAGAAGTAACACAATAGAGTCAATGAAAGACTGCCTCCGATAGAATGGACAACAACTAAGATGCAAAAGACAGCAAACTGTGCTAATACAAAATGAGAAAAAAAATATAATAATAATTAAATAAACCATAAATATTGACAAAGTTAAGTTGTAGAGTCCTTGAAAGTGAGTCCATAGGTCATAGGAGTAGTTCAATGATGGGGCAAATGAAGTTATCCCCTCTGGTTCAAGAGGCTGATGGTTGTAGGTAGTAACTGTTCTTGAACCTGGTGGCGTGGGTCCTGAGGCTCCTGTACCACCTCCTGTAGCAGCGAGAAGAGAGCATGACCTGGCTGGCGGAGGAGTTGATGGATGCTGTTTTTTTTGTAAAGGCGCTTGTGCAGATGTTCTCAGCGTCAGGAAGGTATGAGAGGATAGATTTTGAGATGCTTCCAGTAGTGGGAGAGACTCAAATGAGGGGTGCACGATTAATCTGAGAATTGAACTTAATCTTAAAATTAAATTTAAGATTAGGAGCTTCTTGGGCTGGTATATGTTGGAAAGATTGGGGAATTTAGAGCTATGCGGAACTGGCACAGACAAGGAGATTAGACCTGAGCAAATTAACCAATTCAGGAAATGTACGTGACTATTAATTTTGCCCCAGGTCCCCCACCATCAGAGTTAGAATAGCTTGAAGTTGCTGTATTTACTCTTGCAAGTTTTTGTTTTACACAAAGGTATATTTTGAAATTTTTCAATTTTCTGACACCACCTGAAGAAATTTGGAATTTTATGGTCAGTAACTACAAATTTCAGTCCTTGTTTGCTTGGAACCTTCAAATCTAAACTTAGTAATTAATCTTCTACTGCCAGCCTCTCCAATATATGACCTTTATCTATTTTAGCCTTTACAACAACTTTTATCCTTGGTTGGGAGTATCCTCTTTGGTGATGAAAAGTATTGGCTTGAAAAGTGAAACTGCAGGCAGTGACCTTCGTAACTATAGAGGCATTCATTACTCCTGAGTGAAGGTGTATGACCTGAATTTTTACACGGCTGATTGCTGCTCTTGAGACAAATATGTTCCACTGTCAGACTCCTTCTCATAGAATTCAATGGGGAGGTGCTTCCAGTACTTGGGTTGAGAACTGTGTCTGATGAAACTGACTCAAATTCAGGAGGCTCATTCACTAATGTTGAAAGGGTAAGCAAAATTAGAGCGCATGTTGTCGATTCAGACTTGGTAATGAACAAAGAGAAAAGAATAGGAATAAGTGAATTTTTTGGGGGTTGGGGGTATAAGTAGTGGGTGACTGCAAGGGTTGTTGCTGAGGGCAGCTGTAAATTATTTGAATCAATGATTTGAATGAAAGAACCAAGTGTAATATTTCCAGTAGTTCCTCTGGCAGTTTATGATTTTTTGCTCTGGATCCCAAGCATCTGCAGGTTGTTGTGTCAATATTAGAACCAAAATGCCTGTACTGACTCCATGTTAGATCCAACCAGCTAATCATGTTGCCTCTGCTCTTCCTATAGCCCTGTCTGGATATTTTTTTTCTTTTCAAGTTGTAGTTTCCCTTCCAATTAATCCACCTAACCAGCTCTTTCTTGATCATAGCTTGCATAAGGAAAGGGTTTCTTCAAGCCCCCTCCTCCATTTTGTTTTTTACCAATCACTTTAACTTTGTCTCCCATTTTTTTTTGCTACAATTCACTCTTTTTTTACAATGTCAAAATCATTCTTGATTTTGGACTGAAAACGCACTGGGCAAGTCTCTTCTAATTCCACAGGCAAGTCTTTTCTGGATTGGAGACATACCAGTAAAATACAGCTTTTCTCTGGTATGTCCCCAATCCAGAAAACACTTGTTGTTGATACTCCTGTCATCATGTGACTCTGCTTGCTTTTGAATACCCAAGCTACTAGATTCTTTCAACACATGTAGTTAAGTTGAACAATATAATAGGCAATGGTGTTGCAGAAATAGCACATCATTTTGAAGTTTTAGATTTTTGTCTAGAAGTTCAATACAGTACTTCAGCTTCTGCTGAGGGATTGATGAAAATATGCGATTGCACAATAGGATTAATATTTTTGCTTGTTTCTGATTTCCACCATCTCCTTTTGAAATAATGTATGTGCCAAGCCCTGGTTAAGGTTTTTGCTGCTATGCTGTAGGTATTTCATTCTAGCAGTTCTGAAAAAGCGGTGCGTTCTTCTTATAGCATGTTTGGATTTCCGGTTAAAGGTAAGGGGCTATGATGTTCAACTTAGTGCTAATCAGGATGGTGGAATTGGGGGAAGGTTCTGGAGAAAGCTGGGTGGAGAGAGATTGTGACGGACACTGGTGGGGTTCGTGGTCCTTTTGGCGGGAGCTGTGGAGCAGACAGGAGGAAAAATGGCAGAGGATGTCGTGGGAAGCTTCCTCGTTGCATGAACTGCTCTGTGCAAATGAATGGCTTCAAGGAAGAAGGGCCACTACTTCCAAGAAAGAGCCCGTTGTTCGAGATTTCGAGCAAAGTTCGGAGTGTGGTATGTGCTTTCCCACAGACTGTGGGTCCAGCATGTGACAACTTCAACATGAGTTCCAAAGATGTGTACGTTTGGACTGGTTTCAACTGTAATGAGACTTTAGAAATAACCAATTTCTAAAGTAAAATTTAAATTTCATCCAGGCATCTATCATTTCCCGCAAAAAAGAGGCAAAGGCTGAAGAGCTACAAGAATGCAGAGAAGAACTTCTGAGCATGGAGAAAGAGCTGGCACAGAAAACGAGTCAGGCTCGTGATTTTGATGGCACGGAAGTTCTGAAAGGTGATGAGGTAAGATAACTAAAGCAGGTTATATCAATACCATCTCAGCAGTTGAAGAAAGAACAAGGTATTTGTTAGGTGTTGTACATTCTAATTTGATACACATTTATTGATTCGTGATGTGTGTGTCACACAAGCCAACCTCTAAAGTTCCATTGGTATTGTAAGAGTACTATTCAACAAGGAGTTAACTGTGATAAACTGAATTGCTTTGCTGCCTTGTCCTGTGGGTTTTCCCTTTAATTGATAAAATGGTCTGGTGCCTTCTTGGAGCTTTATGACCTCTGAGAAAATTTGAGCTCTTTTTATAATGAGAACAAAATGCCATAAATGAGCAACACATCAGGCTATATCTGTGGAGAGAGAAACAGATTTAATATTTCAGGTGGAAGACCCTGCAAAGTAAAAGATTGTTAATTTATTTATTTTAAATATTGAAGGTTTCAGTTATTTGTTCTTGTGAATATGGAAGAAAATCAGCATTTGTTTTTCATCCCTACTTGCCTCTAAAAGTTGCTGCTGGTCTTTCTCTTGAGCTGTACAGATCATCAACATATTCCCACAGTTCCAGCAGGAATATTTTTCCAGGATTATCCAATTGCCATGAAAGGGTATTGATGTATTTCAGCATAATATGCAACTTGGAGGCAATAATGTATATTTTTGTTTTCTAGGTGGTAGAATTTATGAATTTTCAAGATGTCTCTAAAGAAATCATGGCGAATTGCTGCAGTAAAACCCAGCAGATACAATCACAAGTGATGATAGGGTTATATGGTTGTCTGACTGAGCTAGTCCCATTTGCCAGAGCCCAGCTAACACCTAGTTGGAAAAAAAAGTACCCTTTAATACTCAGACACCAGGAAATCTGCAGATGCTGGAAATTCAAGCAACACACACAAAAAATGCTGATGAACGCAGCAGGTCAGGCAGCATCTAGAGGTACAGTCGACATTTTGGGCCAGGACCCTTCATCAGGACTAACTGAAAGAAGAGATAGTAAGAGATTTGAAAATGGGAGAGGGAGGGGGAGATCCGAAATGATAGAAGACGGGAGGGAGGGGTGGATCTAAGAGCTGGAGAAGGGAAAGGATCATGGGACGGGAAGCCTGGGGAGAAAGAGAAGGGGGGAGGGGAGCCCAGAGGGTAGAGAGCAGGCAAGGAGTTATAGAGGGAGAAAAGAGAGAGAAAAAAGGGGGGGGGGAATTAAAAAAAATGTATAAAATAAATAAATAAGGGGTGGGGTGTAAAGGGGAGGAGGGGCATTAACAAGTTAGAGAAGTGAATATTCATGCCCTCAGGTTGGAGGCTACCCAGACGGAATATAAGGTGTTGTTCCTCCAACCTGAGTGTGGCTTCATCTTGACAGTACAGGAGGCCGTGGATAGACATGTCAGAATGGGAATGGGACGTGGAATTAAAATGTATGGCCACTGGGAGATCTTGCTTTCTCTGGCAGGCAGAGCGTAGGTGTTCAGCGAAACGGTCTCCCAGCCTGTGTCGGGTCTCGCCAATATATAGAAGGCCGCACCAGGAGCACCGGACACAGTATATCTTCGCAGCCAACTCATAGGTGAAGTGTCGCCTCACCTGGAAGGACTGTCTGGGGCCCTGAATGATGGTGAGGGAGGAAGTGTAAGGGCATGTGTAGCACTTGTTCCGCTTGCAAGGAAAAGTGCCGGGAGGGAGATCGGTGGGAAGGGATGGTGGGGGACGAATGGACAAGGGAGTCGCGTAGGGAGCGATCCCTGTGGAAAGCAGGGGCGGAGGAAAAGATGTGCTTGGTGGTGGGATCCCGTTGGAGGTAGCAGAAGTTACGGAGAATTATATGTTGGACCCAGAGGCTGGTAGGGTGGTAGGTACCCTTTAATACTTCTATGTGCCTTAAGTATGTGTCCCTTGGTTATTAAACTCTCTGCTAAAGGAGCTGGGCCCTTAATATCCACTCTACCTAGGCCTATATAATCATGAATATCTCAATCACATTATTGTCTCCTGTACAAAACAACCAACCCCAGCATGGTTAATCTATCTTCATAACCAAAATTATTCAGGCTTCGTATTATCTTTATAAATCTCCTCTGTAGCCTCTCTAGTGTTATAATGCTTCTTTTGAGATAGCAATGAAAACTCTGCAGATTAAACTAGTTATGGATACCCGATTTCATTTGAAGGTTGACCTCCCTGGTCTTGTATTCTCTAGTGTGGCTGCAAAAGAAAAGTATTGGTACAGTCTTGGTTTATTATTGTCAAGTTTACTGAGATGTGTTCAAATAATTAGCAATTGAGAACTATTTCTTCGAATTTAACTGGACTTTTGTTTTCAAAATACTTCTAATTAAGCTTATCAAATAATTTTGCCTCAGCTAACTGAACAAATACTATAATAATAATGCAAATTCAAAGTAGTAATGATAAATACATGTGTCTATATTATTAGTGCTCTAAGGATATTGGGATTCCAGGCCATAGGCAACCTGATTGCAAAAGCAAACATGATGATATTTTTATTAGTTATTATTTTTCCTGCTGAGTCACTTACAAATTTCCTGGCAAGGAAATTGGGTTTGGAGGGGTGGTGGAATATGCCGCCTGACAAAATAATGTTAAAATGCTGGATATATCAGATCAGGTGGTTTAAAAAAAAATTTCAAAATTTGTGGGGACCGTTTTTAAATTATTTTCATAAACTTTGACTTGTGAAAGTACAGAAGTTGGTTAATAGTATATTTTATTATCTGATAAGTTTATTTTTCTTTTTTCCCCCAAATAGCTTTGACTTTGTTAGTAGGTGTAAATGTATTTTTTTAATAAAATTGTTTATATTCTAATATACGAATTAATCTAATCTATATGAATATAGAGTAAGGAGTTCATTAATGTGATTCAATATATTGTATCTGGTATTATTATATTTTTTCTTTTGTTTTATAATATGTATTCTCTTGGACTCTGTATTCTTCTATATAGAAATCAATAAATCAATAAAAATATTGGAAAAAGAAAAAAAATATATATGGTGAATACCACCCAATAATTCAAATTTGCATAAACAACTCGTCAATATAAATCACTGATATATACATATGTAGCATTGAAAATGAGATACTTTAATGGGTTAATAAAAAAAATTAAGAGATGCCATGTCAATTCTTGACTCAGTTGTATGTTATATTATAACATACTTCTGCCCACAACAAAATCTTTCAATAAACTTCATAGTTACTAAAATCTACATAAGTGGAAAATTTGTACAGGTATTACTGAGGTGAGTTTGGATGTTGTGGTTTTAAATGTTCAGAAAGCAATATTATGAATCAAGCTGCTTTCTGCCTGGGTTGAGTCCCTTAGTGAAACCAGTAACAGTAATGAGAAATGAAATATGGAGGTTCAGACATTATGCCTTTCTACAGTTTTAGTTTAGTATTAGTTCGCTCATTTATGCTGCTCAGAAAACACAATTAACTACTTTTCAGTGACTGTTTAATTACAATCTGGTGAATTACATTCACCTCAACTGTTTATTCAAAAATGTTTTGACCTCTATAAATGTTTGAATTTATCCCTCTAGCCTTGTAAAAAGATGTTTGCTACCATTTCCTCTAAAGAATTGGGGCCTAGTCAAGGCTGAATGTGTTAATGTAAACAGCATGTATTTGCAGAAATCTATTCCAATTACAGTAATCTGACACTGCATAGAAGGATTAGCGTCTTTATAAAATTGTTCTTTATAAAATTCTGGTTTTATAAGTCAGGTTATAAAATTCTGCTTCAAGTTGTTCTTCAAAAGCTACTTCAAAGGCACTTTTGTATAATAATTTTGCTAAATACAAGGCTATTTAAGTAATGTATTTTGAAGATGGGGAATGGGACCAGGCTGCTACCCAGCTCCTGAGCAAGACTAATATTTAAATTTGAAGTATATCTTGTTATTTTACTATATACTGAAAAACAATACATCAACATCAATGCTGCTACATTCCATCTTGCTATGTGCTTTGGGATAACCTGTCCCTATCTGTTAAACAAATTAAGATGGTATTGCTCAATCTGGATTGTGGCTACATTGGGAAATTGAGAGGATTGTGGTGAAGATTTTCCACTTTATAACAGTTCATTGTCTCCTCTCTCTCAGTGCCGTAAGAAACTTCTGCTCCTGAGTGGCGTTTGCTTGTGTGAGCAGTTTTATATTGCCCTGACAATATTCTCCAACCAGTTTCAAATTGATCTATAAACACTGCAAGCTAATACTGTTGTTGGCCGTGGAGAATTGTATGGGCTGTATATTTATAGCCCTTAAGGTCTTTTGTTAAAGTCTCCATTACACTAGTTGCATCTAATGTTTGTGATTATTGTGCTTAGTAGAATTATTCAATTTTCAAAAGTATAAAAGTCATTTTCTTGCAAGTGTTATTTCTAAGGGTAAATGTGTGTTCCATTTCAAGCTGTAAATATTTTCTTTTTAATTGACATGAGGTGGAGCTGCATACCTATGGTGTAGTCTGAAACCTACAGAGGAGGAAGGCTGAGTGGGTGGATGCTTGTAACCTATTAAGTATGTAGCGCAGCAGCTCCAGTTACCAAACTATGATTATCATTTGTGGCTTGCCAAAAAACAGGTGGCTATGACCCATGACAAATACGTTACACATGTTGCATTCTTTACACAGTATTTGAATAGGCTCCATAGATCTTTTGAAGATCAAAGTATAATTAACATGCAAGCTTCAACAATTTTGTTCCTTATCTTTGTTAGTAAGTCTACAAATTAAAAATTTTTCAGTAGCTCTTTGATTAGCTTTCTTAAACAAATGCGTGGCTGGTACCAGCCCTACAAATGATGACAGCTTCCTTTTTCTCTTTAATGCTTATCAAAGAATTTTACAATGTGGTTCAGATCATGCAAATTGCAGGCACTTTAACTATATTTTATGAATTTACATGGACACATAATCAAAGCATTCACACAAAGTTTTGAAAGGTTGAATGTATTGCTTGAATCAGCTTTGAAACAAATTTGCTGTAGTATTTGAATTTCCCTTTGTTGCATCAGCTGGATTTTTGTTTTAACTTATTGCAATTATGCTGTAGTAAGGAGTTGATTCATTAGGCTGCACACAGTAGTTGGCAGATTTTTTCAGCATGAAATTAAGAACCTGGAACCTTCTCAGTAAGGGGAGAAATTTTTATTTTCCTTTCCCTGCTGTTGCCTCTCTCTCCCATGCAGTCAAGACTTTTTTATTTTACAATTCCAGCTTCTGTTAGTTTGTTGCTTTTTGTTATTCTGTGAAAGAGTAATCAGGTAGAATTTAGCAATTTAGCATATCCTGTGTTTGGTCCTCAATAAGTATCTGATTTCAGACAAGATAGTTGCTGCCAGCTACTACAATGTAGCTATATTTGTGACTAGGATATGGCTAGAATTGGTATTCTGTTTTGAGAAATTATGGTTTGCTACTCTGCATTACTTGGCTAGCATTGTGTATAAATGAAGAATGACCACGTTGGGGAGGTCTCAGAAGGGAACTGGTATTTCTAGAGCTGTGTTCTACTCCTGTTGAAGGACTCCTGGTTTACTTCAGGGGTAATGAGACTACCCAAGCCTGTAAATTATTAAGTATACTGTTGCTACCAAATCTGGCGTGAAAATGAAGGTGCATTGATTTTCTTTTACTTTAATATTCATAAATTTATTTCCTTTATGACCTTGTTTTGCAGTCTGAGGGGCTGTTGAGACAACTGCCATAGTATCAGGAAATTTGCATCCATCACTACACTGACCAGGGTGAAGTAGTGAGGTGTCAGACCAGAATTACGACTAGTTTTGCATGACTTTGGCAAGATTATTGAAAGACCAAGGAAGTAATTACACAGCATGAACAATGAATTCATTTACATAATTTGTCATTTCTTGGGATTTTCACATTGAAAACTAACCCAATGTGCCATTAGAATAGAACAATCTTATGGAAATTCTGGATCTTTACTTATATTTGGGTGCATATCATTAATAAGAATGGGTAAAAGATATATTTTAACATATTTTTATGGTTGTTTTCTTTCATCTATAAGATCAATAACTTGCTGTGTTTTGCCACAGCAACGTAATTATTTCACCAATGATTAAATGTGACTATTAGTTTTAGTCTGAATGTAACAACTAGATATTTGGTGGTAAATATGTCCTGGAATAGAATAGTGTAGAGTTATCCCTTATGATCCCAAAAACTGAATTGTAATCAATATCTATTGATAATTAAATTGGTATTATAACCAATATACATTTATGATGCACTAGAGAACGTAAATTGAGCTCTAGAGAGATTTGAGCTGTTGGTGGAATCTGTCATTCCGTAAGAATGAATGCTCAGTGTTGAGTGGTGCCATTGTAACAGACAACCTGTCCGACTGCTACAAAGACTTGTATTTGCAGAGTATTGGACTGATACAGAGTGCGAAAAAAGTTCCATTCCATTTGGAATTAAATATTAGTATTTAATATACATGAGTTAATACATCATTAACTACAAGAAAGTGCCAAAAAGTGGCATGGTAGCGTAAGGGTTAACACAATATTTTACAGCAGTAGCTGTAAGATTGGGGTTCAATTTCCACCATTGTCTGTAAATAATTTGTACATTCTCCCTGTGATTGTACGAGCTTCTCCTGGTGTTTAAATCTACTATATTCCAAGGATGTACACTTAGGGTTATCGAGTTATGGACATGCTATTTTGGAGCCGGAAGTAAGGTGACACTTGTGAACTGCCCAGCACAATTCTCACTGATTTGATTTCATGCAAAATTATGTATTTCACTATATGTTTCAGTGTATATGTAACAAATAAAGCTGATCTTTTTCTTCATAAAATACAATTTGGAAATAAAGTGTAACAAATGTTAAATAGGTGGGTTGCTGGATGCTGTAGCTCGATGGGCTGCAAGGGCCTGTTCTACGTTGTATCTCCAAATACATTTTTAAAAAGTAACCTGGTCAGTTTCTGATTGAGAACATTTAAACTGCTTTGTTATGCCATATTAGTGAATGATATGAATATTTGTTCAATTTCATTATTATAAGTCATAAATTTACATTTAAGTCATCCAACATAAGTAAACTGTATCTGTTAGATCTTTTCTTAATGAAAATGAAATCTGGCTAATTGATTCAGTGGAAATAGATAGTTTACTTAAATTAATATTTCAGTGGCAAAATCTAGAACAAATTATATTGCAAAGATTGGAGACTATTTGATAATTATATAACATGAAAATTAGCTTTGTACTATAAATGCTTAAGATATTATGTGGATTATGGATCATGTGAATTATGGATCACAACACCGTCGTATTGAATGTGTTATTATTTTTATGCTTATAATAATTATTCTTGGCCTAGCTGCTGAACTTGTTTTAATTTTTTTTGGTTGGGGAAGAAAGGGTTCAAACTTTGGTATGAATTATTTAAATAAGATGCTTCAACACTTAGCTCCAAAATTAATGGAATGTGTAGTGGAAAGTTAGTGGGTGGGGAAAGCTCTACATGATACATTTTCATGACTATTTTTGGCTTCCTGCCTAGGACTTTTTATAGACTATTCCATGTTGTCTAAGAAAATGAGACTGCCATATTTAGCACTGGCAGTCTCGCTTTTGTTCTGTAGACATAGATTATTGTCAATTCTGAAACTAATAATACCTTTTTTTCAGTATTTTTGTATTGGAGGCAGCAGGCCTCCCAATTTGTTTTCAGCACTGACTATATTAACTGGTTCTCATTAAATTTTAGTTCAAACGCTATGTCAGCAAACTTCGTAGCAAGAGTACAGTATATAAGAAGAAACGCCAAGAGCTGGCAGAACTGAGAGCAGAGTATGGTGTCCTGCAAAGGACGGAAGAAATTCTAAAACAGCGGCATGAAGCCATGCAGCAACAACTGGTAATATGAGAACCTTGCTTTCAGTACACTCCAATGCTCAGGTCCTGACCATTCTGAGAAATTACTGATAATTTATCTGAAATGATACAACTTACCATGAAACATTTCAGTCATCCCCCCTACAAGTTCCAGTGCCTTTAGGTAATGCTCAGTGATTACTGAGAAAAGTATAAGTTAATATTAGCTCCTAATTTACGATTTTTATCTTTGAGCATGTAGACTGTCTTTCAGATCATTAAATATAAAGTTTTATTCACATTCTTTACATTAAACCTATTTGTAATTCTTTGCCCTCTTTAAATTTTAAGGTATTGACAGGAGTTAATGTTCTGTTTAAAGTTCAAAGTACATATATGTCAACATATAGAACCCTGAGATTAATTTTCTTGCGGGCATACACTGTATGTACGTATATCCAAGAAATACAACAGCATTTATGAAAGACTACACCAAACAGAATGGTCAAACAACCATGTGCAAAAAACAACAAACTCTGCAAATACAAAAGAAGTAGTAATAATAATAATAATAACGAATAAGTGATAAGTATCGAGAACAAGAGGTGAAGAGACCTTGAAAATGAATCCAAGGGTTATGAGAATGGCTCAGTGATGAGTGAATGTTGTTCCCTCTTTTTATATCTATTCCCTCAATTTATATCTATTGATTTAAAAAAAATAGACAAATGTCTACTCATCATATATTATCATCTGGGGCAAAAATTAATAATATTCAAAAATGAGACTTTATGAATCCATTATTTTGCCTTTGCAGTTGTGTTCTTTGTAACCAGGTGTTATTACACAGGAATTAATTTTTTAATTGCTCAAAAAAATTTCCTGGTACCTTTTGCAACATTTTTAATGTTGCTCTGTTCTCTTTGATAGCATCAATTTTAGTTCAAGCTTCTGTAGTATTTGTCCTTGTTACAGTTATCTTTGGTTCTTTAGCTGGGTTTTACTTTTTTTTTAAATCCAAAATATGTAGAATTGAATTTGCTTGGTAATCCCCCATGTTAGCTCCCCTAAGCATTTAAACTCAGCTGATCCTCACAGTAATGAGCACTATAACCTGTAAAATTTAGTTAATCTAAAACTTTAAAATTAAAAGTTATACATGTTGCAAACTTGAAAGCACTGGCGAAGAGAGAAACCATTAACATTTAAGGTTGATGTCTTTCAACGGAATTCAGATGTCTGTTTTCCTACATTTTGGTGGTAATTGTCCTTGAAAAACATATTAGAATGATTTACAATGTTAGAAGTGCTATGTAAGTACGGATTATTGAAGAAGGTGCAATTATAATTGACTTAATCAGCACAGGGGATGGGACTGTCATCAGATTGGCTTATTTTTGGTAGAAATTGCAGAGAATTTTGATATAGGGTGGCGTTGAAAGCATAATTGCCATATTAATTTACAGCTTCATTTCCTGCATCATTTTGCCTTTAACTATTATTGTTTTGTACCCAGATGTCAGAAGAGTGGATCCTTTGAAACTTATTTTCCCTGTGAGTTTTTTGACCCAAGTTGTGTGAGATGATGCATAGACAGAAAATAAAATTGATAATAAGGCTTGATTGTTCACAAAAGGCACAAATAAGTTATTCCTCAGATGTATTCCAAGTGTATTTTAACTAGTGCTTTCATGGTTTATATTTTATGGTCCTTAGCTATAATATATAAGACTTACATTATAATTGTTTAAGATCTATCTTACCGGCTGAGATTCCCATATAGTAATCTTTGTCAAATTGTTTGTGTTTACAGCAAGCGATTGAAGCGAAGCATGGTATTACAGGTTTCAGTGACACTCAAGAAGAGCTGGAGAGAGTATCTGCACTGAAGAGCGAGTTGGATGAAGTGAAGGGACGTACACTTGATGAAATGTCTGAAATGGTGATCCTTCTTTTTAAAAAGACTAAAATTAATTTAGTGTTTGGGTATAAAGGGTTCACAGTTTGTGGGGAACAGTTGTAGTAATTTAAATTATGGTAACCATGCTTCTTTCCACTGCTTACCTAATACAATTATAGATTGCCAGTGTTATTTGAGTCAAATAACCTTTAATAATAACATTCTCTGAAGACAAATTACTGGCTGAAGTATCTGTACCTTATACATTCCCACTTAGTAATGCTTGAAAATATCCATTGTAGAGCTTTTCTTCTGCCCCCCCCCCCCCGGATGAAACTGGCCCAGAGTTTGTAGAAGGAACAAGAGTATAACTTCCAGCATTCACCACCGTCGCTAACAGCAGCTTCTGATGTTCACCTGCATGCAATTAAACACGGAAGTCTGGAGGTTCCCTTGCTACTGCTTGTCATGACCATGTTGGGGGTCTCAAAGCTAAATCATTAATTTGATGTGAGCTTTTTTATGCTCCTCTTAGTGTAAGACCAATAAAATGTAAGTCCCTAATGAATAGAGTTTAACTGAACTCTCAACAGTAGGGTAATTAGAATTGCCAGTTAAATCTGCGTCAAATTGCATTATGAATAAGAAAAATCTATAATTATTGCTGAAATACCTCTTAGTTCTGAAAATCTAACTTTAAATTCATGGATTTTAAAATAAATCGTAAATATAATTTTATTTGATTGCTTGTGATATTTCAGCCTCTATACTCTGCTGAATGTGACAAATCTTCAACACAAACCATTTAATGAGAGCTTGTACCAGATGAGGGGAAGTGTACTCCATTCAGCCCTGAAGGAGCAAGCACTGCTGCTTTAGTGTTGATCAAAAAATCCATTCTGTTGATTATTTTACTTTTGTCTGGAGTTAATTCTGAACTTGACCTATACTAAATTCTGTAGCAATTACATGTTCAGTATTTTGCACTTCTCAGAGCTATAGATACTTGCATAAAATATCCCATGCACATATTTAAAGGGGGAGTATATAATATTTATCGGTTTCTATGCACTCTTAGTTCTTTTGCAGTGATCCCAGCACCTATTTTTAATGTTGTTTCATGAGAATGAGAAGTGCTAGGGAGTTTAGTCTACCACAGACAGAACATCTTTGAATTTAACTAGTCTTTTATTGAGACTGATGATGACAGCAACTAGTGATTCTCAGGAAGTGTTAAACATCAACTCAAACATTTCAGAAGTAAACAATAAATGATCAAAAGTAACTTGGGTGAAACATGTTGTAAAAATATAATATTTATTGCACATAGTTTGTATTCTGGAGTTGCCTTTAAAATCAGTACTTTTATGTTATGTAAAAATGTGTACATATATTATCTCTTGCGTAAATATTTTATTTTTAATTAAATGAACATTGAATGGAATTCATTGAGGGGGGGAAAGTGGACTTCAGAGTGCTCATTCATGATCTCAAGTAGATAATATG
Organism: Mobula birostris; assembly: GCF_030028105.1. Lineage (NCBI taxonomy): Eukaryota > Metazoa > Chordata > Chondrichthyes > Myliobatiformes > Myliobatidae > Mobula > Mobula birostris. The sequence goes on from NC_092400.1 coordinate 19,999,383, forward strand.
ACCTGTTAAAAGAGGTCTTAGTTTTTATTCTTTTTTTTTCTTGGGCCCCTAGCTCCCAGTGGAGCATAGGCCATTGACCTCCCATCTCCATCATCCAAAGTCAATGGTATGGTTGGAGTCCATCAAAGTTTCTGTAATCCATTGTACCCACTGTACCTGGGATGAGCTTATACAGCTTCACCAGAGCCATGTTGGCCAGCCTCACCCGTTTCCACCTCTCACAACGGAGGCGACGCTTCGGACTTTGAGAAGCCTTGATTTTTATGCTGGGAGCAAAAACTCTACTTAGTTAACTTTAGTCTGAAAAACAAAGGTAAGATTGATGTGTTTAGAACCTGTGAAAGAATTGAACAAGTTTAAACAATCTTTCATCAAAGCAATATATGTGTGAAAGCATGTAATAGTAATTTCTTATTAGTCTTAGCAGTCATTGAATTCAGAAAGGGGCAAGTGATTTAAGCTTTTCTGTCAATCATGGTCCTCCAGAGTTATGATGTCTGGAGCATTAAACAATTAGAGAATATTGCAAAAGTTTATTTTTCATTGCTGCTTAATTTCTTTTCCCACAATTTCTGAAAGGTGCCTTTTATTACTGAGAGAGATTTTTCAGTCACCAGGCTATCTCGCCCAAATGCTCATTAAGTTCCTTTGTTCATTTTTCAATAATTTGATCATAGTATTTATATGTAATTATTTTTGGAAAAAGAACATCTAAGCTCATTGAAATTTTAATGAAAGGAAATTACAGTGAATGAGTAATGACACAGTAACTATCAGTATATTTTTTGTGTTAACACCTTAAACAGAGTGTAAGATTTTTTTTCATATCTTTCTGGTATCTTCAAGAAAAAAGATAGTCAACTAATGTTACTTATTTAAAAATTGTGCATATTTTTCTGCTGTTGTTAGAGTTAAATAGAAAGATAATTAATTTCAAATTTATCAGATTTGTACCCAAAATAATGTTGATGCCAAGTAGAGCACATTAATTGATTCTGGGAGGCTGGGAGATAGGTTTTTGTATGTTAATTCAAATCATTGGCATTACATAAATGACTTGGAAATTGCAACTGTATATATCTTTTTAGTGTTGTACTAAACTGTTAGAAATATGTGCGTATTAATGTGTAATTCCTTAAAATGTTTCCATTTAAGTTAAGATGAGACCTTTTAAAAATCCTTTTCTTATCTGTGCATGTTGCTTGGGGCCTTGTGTAACCTAGAAAAGATAGTTAGGCAGCTTGCTTTCAGGCAGTGGCAGCAGATTAAACTCCATGTTTGCATTAATGTGCTTAGCCTGTGTTCCATGACTATACGTGGTATTACACACGAGGCTCGTGATATTCTGCAACATTTTATAAAATAATGGCCCCCAACTTTTTCACTCACTGAAAAAAGAAGCTGCTTGTTCACCATAAATTTACATAAGAAAAAGAATGAGGAGGACATTTGACCCCTCGTGCCTGCTTATTCATTCGATATTTATTTTAGCATAAATTGCGTGCATTAATCCTATTTCCCTTGATTCCCTTAAAATCTAAAAATCTCATGATTGAGCTTCCACAGCCCTACTGAATAAAGAACTCTGAAAATTCACCATTCTCTGGATGAAGAAACAGATGATCCTTACTTGGCGCCCAGAGACATCAGTCAAGGGAAACATCAACACTGATTCTATCTTGTTAGGCCTCATAAGAATTTTGTACATTTCAGAGAGATAACTTCTCAGTCTCCTAAACTCCCATGATTATTAACCCAATCTGCTTAACCTCTCCTTGGAGAAATTGTCATTCCAGGGATCAATCTGGCAAACCTTAACTGCATTCCCTTTATCACAGGTATATTCATCTTTAGTGATGGAGACCTGTAAATAATTCTCCATATTTGGATTCATTTTTTATCACATGTACGTCGAAATGTACAACAAAATGTGTCATTTTTCTCAACAATCAATGCAACCCAACAACGGTTCATGAGGATCCTATTTAACCAGACCTAACCATCACTACCCTTCGACTCAAATTTTCATGAAATAAATGCCAATGTCCTGTTTGCCTCCATAATTGACCACTGATCCTTTCAGTCAACTAACGGCGGTTGACATATAACGATACCCATTCTACCTGGTCGAACATGGCTTAAGTTTTTCAAATCAGAACAATAGACAGATAGTTTGAGATCACACCTTTACGGTATAACTATTCTGTATTGGGAAGAGGAATATTTACATCAACAGCTTCTGAATTTCCATCCGTGAGTGTGAATGCCTGAAGTTGCTGCCAATTTTGTCCAGAAGTAACATTAAGCATTGTTATTACCATCAGAATGTGTTCCTGCTGCAGGTAAAAGTACATTTTTTTGTCCTACGTCATATTTGTGATGTCAATTTTTATCTTGTGTGTCTGTGTACTTGTTATTATTTCTGGGTTTGCTTCTACATTTTTTAACCTTCTGTTTCTTTTACCATTTTCTTGTGATTCTTTGTGTTGGCTCAAGTTAATTTCAGTGAAGACCTCAGATTAACAGAAACGAGATTTTCAGATAATTGGTATGGGATTCAGTCTGGTGATTTAAGTGCAAGAGAAAGATACCATCTAAATAAATCTTTCCTTTTTATGAATTTCATTACATAATCCTTCCTCAAGAAGGTCAGTCAAATGGGCATGTATTCATTTGTACTTGGTCAACATTTACAACTGTTTGCCACATTGCTGTTCTTCTCTCCCACCCCCACTCCCACTTTTTAGATTCTCTATAAAATATATTTCTGCAATATAAGATTCATAAAAGATAAACAAAAAGCTGTGCATAAAACGCATATTATTGGTGAAAATCTAAGTATGTAAATGGCAATTTTGCCAGCTTATAGCAAAAAAGAAAGTAATTGGAAAAGTGCTATAACTGTTAATGCATAGATCTTGTTTGTTTTTTGTGCCAATCTTTCTCCAGATAAAGAAACTTAATAATCTTATTGCTGAAAAAAAATCTGCCTTGGCCCCAGTCATCAAAGAGCTACGACCATTGCGACAGAAATGCCAGGTGAGTGGTGGACTTTAAGCAACAATGAGGGTACTGTCGAAATATGTTGCTTCTTGCCCTTCTGTTGGCTGGTTGCCAAGTTACTGTACTAACTTAGTCAAAACAGTAAGTGCAGTAGCTTCCATTGTATCAGTCGGCAGACAACTTGCCATCTTTGCATCACTCACAGAGTAGCTACTAAAGTACAGGAAAGTGTTATTTGGAGAATAATTAGCCTTGACCAAACTGATTCCATGCTAAACACCAGGATGACTCCTGCAAGTAACAATATTTCACTCCACATACAAGGATGTGAAGCCACCTGTTTGGTTTACACATGAACTTGGATGTGTAAATTTATTTCAGAATGCAAGGTCTTGATTTGTGATTGACAAGGACATACATTGTTTGAGTGTCGCATGCTGCTAGTTCACAGTTTCATTTACATGACAGTTTGCCCTTTCACATTAGGAACTAACTCAAGAGTATGAAGAAAAAAAAGCACTCTATGACAGCTGTGCAGCAGGCTTGGAAAGCAACCGATCTAAGCTTGAACAGGTAAATAAAGGTCATAATTTAATCCACACATGCAATAACTCCTATGCCCATGTTAGACTTTTTACACTACTTGATAATTTAGGGGGATTTTTTAAAGCACTTATGTGCAATGCAGAACATTTTGTAAAAATGCAACCTAGACTGAAGGAAAGGATTCGCCCCAGAAGTCTGGCTGAATTTTGCTAACTCAGTGCAAGCAGTAATTGAACCTGTGTATGACTTAGTGTTAATTTTCAAGGGCTTGTAAATATTGATAGAACTGATTAAGAATTGTGTAGTTTTAGTACATCCTTACAATCTCTCTACATAGAACGTTTTAGTTTCTTTTTGTTTAATTCGACAATTATGGGTTAAAGTTTCACTCCTGTGACTTGTGCACAAAAATCTAGGGTAACACTTTAGTCAACAGCTTCCTTTGCTTTAAAAATCCCAAAGCTCTATTTTAAAGAAGCACAACAGGGTCACCACAGTGTTCTGGCAAGAATGCTTCTGCCAATGTAGATCATTCGCTCACTATTTGTAAGATACATTATCTGGTCCTTATCTCGCCGCTGCTAATGGAAGTTTGCTGTGCACCTCTTTGAGTGTAAAGCATTTTTAGGATATCTTGAAAAGAGTGTGAAGAGGTATCTTGTTGTAGTTCTAAATTCATTTTCTTTTGAAGCTGTGTTTGTTTCTAATATAGTCAGTGCAAGGATAGCTAATTCTGGTAATTCTACTGTTGAGTCTTTTTGTATTGATCAGGCTGAGTTTCCCCAAACTGGAATCTGGTTTACTGAAACAACATCAGGCTTTAGAACTACTATCTGTTATTAGTTCTTGCCTTCTGATGGCATTCTCCAATGTGAAATATCAAACTATTTCTAATAATTTTTTAAAATTTCAGTGACCCATTTTTGTCCTAGAATTTCTGGAAAATATCATTAAAGGTACCGCATCATTTCATCATTTTCCCCCTTGCCCAGGAGGGGAAATTTAAATGCAGTTGATTGGCAAAGATTTCACTAAGGTCAATCATTTTCGTTAATATTATTCAATTGTTTGCACCACTTGTGGAAAACGTCCACCGATGTTCTCTGTTTCTCGCTCGCAGAACATCACTTAATACAGAAGACCAGAATGTCTTTGTCTTCTGGGCATGTGAATAATGCGCTCATCTAGGATTATGCCCAGGGCATTATGTAACTAAGATTTCAAGAACTTAGCGTATTTTCTAAGATTTTTTTGTTAGTCATTGTAGCCTGCCCTACTCTCATGTCTTTGATCTGAACACTTGAGAATTCAAAGACTAGGGAAGACCTAGTGCATCAAGAGGCCCTGAGGATAAGATCATGTTGCAAAATTATCCTTGTTTATGACAGTTCATCGTCATTTTATTGCTGAAAAAGAACTGTTGTTGCCAGCTTCACTTGGCCTTCCGGGATATTTGGGTAGTATATTTTGCGACCAAAGGAATTCAAATGTTCTGTTCAGATTAATGATAGACAGGTTCAACATATACAGCGCAACCAAATGGAATTGCTTTCCATTTAGGGAATATTGAGAAGGTTTCTGCTTATCCATTGCTACCAAATAGAGCCACTGTCCATTTGGGGAATGTTAATAATTCTGTGGAGTTACTGCAAAATCATAATTTTTTGTTAGTTGGGAGGATTTAGAACCTTTTGAATAGAAAGCATCTTCCCTCGATTTGCTTGCGAAAAGAGATTATTGTTTTAAAAAAAAATGACATAGCTTTTAAAAGATTTGCTGATTAAAGTTAACTGGCAATTTTTAGGAAGGCTGGTAAAAATATTTCTATAGTTATTGTTTGTAAGTAGGATTTCATTGGGTAAATTATAAATACTTTTTGGTAGGAAAGGTCATATTTTTACTTTAATGATGAACTATATTCAAAAGGATAGTCGACTATAAAATGCGTAATATTGTTTATAATATTTAAAATGTAGTTTGTGATTAAATTTCTCTCAAATAAAGTAATTCTTAAATGAGAACCTTTTTCAGGAAGTCCAAGGACTCAGAGAAGAATGTGCTCAGGAGGAAACTAGATACCATTATACCAACTGCTTGAGAAGGGTATAAAAAACTCTTGTAATTTCCTATTCATTTCATTAGCTTTGGGAAAGCATTGCAGAGATAAAAGTTGTTTTCTGTTGAACAGATTACTGAAAGACAGCTACAGCGTGCTGCTGATGAAATGAAACTATATGTATCTGCAGATCCACAAGAAAGAAGGAAAGCTAAAAGGTAACTGCAAGTTTAAATACTTGTGTTTTTATGTGTATGTATATTTTTGTGGATATCTATTTAATAACTTGAGCAACAGTTTCCTTTTAGTCTGGGAAATACGTTGCCTTGCTGTATATTTTGCCTGTGAGTCATCATTAATGGAGCATGTTGCATCTCTGTTCTGTTTCATTATATCTTTTGTTCTTTATATATATTATATCTTTTAATATATTTTAATATACTATATCTTGTATATCATGTTTGAATTCCTTAAAATTCTTTATTGTTTGCTGTACTTAACTTGTCAGTTTTCTCAATGAAAAGCTTTTCTGCTCTTCTACCATTTGGGTGCTTGTGGACAGCCATCAACTGATTAATTACAAATAAAAATAAGAAAGAACAACAGGAGCTGGAAATATGAAATAAACCAGAAAAAGCTGCAAAAATGCCAGCAGATTAAATAGCATCTGTGAAAGAAAAACAAAGCAATGTTAGGTTTCAGGTTGAAGACTATTCATCAAAACAGGGGGGAAAAGGATTACTACTGACACCTGCCCTTATTCCAGTCACTGATTTCATTTTTAATGCACCCTAGTAACTTTTTGGACCTATGTGTCAGGCGAGAGGGCACATAACAAATGAACGATGTGTTCAGGCAGAGAAGAGTTATTTTTTATAATGGAAAAGTAGTCAAGGCACTTGTCATGAGAATGAGATCTTAATGTTGACTAACTCTCTAGAGCATTTGTAGTTGGTATTATGTTTTTATGTGTCGTGGAAAAAAAAACCATTTCCAATCTTATGTACCCTGTTTTGTGTGATGTATCTTGTGACTCGAGATCCAGGAGTGGTTTGGTTGTTAGATGACAGCAAGCCTGTGATAGTGATTGGAGACTGAAATGTTAGCTCTGTTTCTCTTTCCACAGTGGCCACCTGACTCATAGTGTGTTGCTATTTTTATATTAATAAAGTCTGTGATTTTTGCCCAAATTTTGGGGTTAATCAGTTGCCATAAAGGTAAAGTGCACTGCCACAAGACTTTGAACAGATGAGAATAGATAGGATGGGACGTGTGTGTAATCAACATGATAAATTGGAGAATGAGTAGGCAACTTGGTTCTACCAGCCTGCTCTGCTTTTTGTCAAGATCATGGCTGATATGTCACCTTAATACCGTTTTCTTGTACTTAAGAGGGAATGTACCTTGATCCTCTTAATAATGAAAATCTATCAACCTCCTTTTTTTGAATAAAATCACTAACTGAGGCTTCCATAGCATTTTGCCTCATCTTAGTCTTAAATAGGTTACTCAATCTTCTGAAATTGTGACTCTGTTGCTAATCTCCTTGGCCAAGGGGAGACATTCACCCTACATCTACTCTGTCAAACTCTATAACAATTCTGAATATTTCAAACAATCTGTATATTCATATGACTGCAGAGAATACTGTCCCTTGAACCTCTTCTTTTACAGCAATCCTACCACAATGGAACCAGTCTGGTTAATCTTTGCATTCTCTTAATGACAAGAATATTCTTCAGTAAGGAGATAAAAAACTGTGTACAATTCTGCAGGTACCATCTCAGCAAGGCCAGATAAAGTACCTTTTCTCCTGGATTCAAATGAGGCCAAAATACCATTTACCATGCCTGTATACTGTCTTTCAATAATCCATAGACACCTAGGTCCATTTAAACATCAGCATTTCCTAGTTCTTACCATTTATAAATCATTCTGGTTTTCTCTTTTAATGCACCAAAAAATGGATAATGTTCTTGGCCGCTTATTCAACTTGTCCATGTTCCTTTGAACCTTCTTTACTTCCTCTTCCTTATTCACAATACTGCCTACTTTTGATTTATCAGCAAAAAGGGAAAATCAATATTTACCTTTGCTCCCTCCATCCAGTCAAATTGTTGATTTGATTCGAGAATGTAAGACTGTAAGATATAGGAGCAAAAATCAGCCATTTGACCCATTGAGTCTGCTCCACAATTTCATTTGTCCATCTTAAGTAGTAGGATATTTACTACCCACTGATCCACAAAGGTAATCCTAAAATCTGTGATGTTTTGTAATTTGATAACCAGTGTGTTATAACTGCCTTTCAAACTCTGGCGGTAGACTATTAAGTCCTTGGAAATTACCCCTCATTTTTAAATTTCTTCATTTTTTTCTAGCACTTTTTTAACCATACTTAGTTCCTTTATTTGTACACTCTCCCTAAATCTTTGGTCCTCTGGTATTTCTAGTATGCTTGTTGTCTCATTTCACAAAAAGACAAGCATAACGTAATTATTTAGTTCTTCTACCATTTCCTCATTCTCCATTGTAAATTCATCTGCCTCGTCTGTAAGGGATTCGGATTTAGATTCTCCAGTCATTTCGTTTTTACAAACATTAACTCAAGGAGCAGTTTCTGTCAGTGCCCAACAATGGCATGGGGGCAGGCCCTACCCACCTATCACCATAACAACTGCTGTCACAGGCACCCTCACCATACTGAGCCATGGGGCAACTCTTTGCTACATCCATACCAGGTGTCTAGGGCAGCCGCAGAGAGGGCAGGAGTTCACTGACGCATCAGTGTTGTCAGTTATGCAGCTCTGTCCATAATACTGTAATATTTATAGAGTTGTTTCCACAACCACTCTTGTTCTTGGGAGTGCAATTTGAGCACTGCAAGTTACTGGTCTATACTGATTAAAAGTTCTCTATGTTTATCCTCTTACTCTCGGTACATGCTTCTTTTTCCTGTTTTTTTCCTTTTGCTGTACTCAATATTGCAGCTACTATTTGATGGCTTATAAATAATGCCAACAATGTTGTCAGCCTTTGCTGTTTCCTAAACCTAAACTGATTCCAAGATTACATCATGATATGCTCAGCCAAGATTACTTTTCACCAGTGTAAATCTCATTACTAACAGTTCAACCCCACCTCCTTTTCCATTTTGTCTTCATAAATTTTGAATATTCATCCAGCATTTTGTGTGTATTGCTTGAAGATTCAACTCTCAGCTTTGGGCACCTAGGGCCATGTTTCTATGATGGCAATTTCATCATAGCCATATCCTTTTATTTGTGTCATTAATTCATCCACTGTCTGGAAAATACTATGAGCATATGAGTATCTTTTAATTTTACTGTTTTAAAATTTTAAAGGACTTTGATCCCGTTTCCTCTTTGCCCTTATTTCCACTGTATATTTATTTTGCTTACTTCCAGATTTGTTGCTCTGCCTTTGATGTTCCTGTAGATCAGGAACAATATTAAGACAGTAAAAGGATAACGAAGACTTATCCCTTTTATATAAGATTTCTACTTGTGATACTGTAATAGCACTGAATAACAAATCTCTGTTTCATTTAAAAATACACATTATTACAGTTATTTTCTTTAAAGTATTATTTCCCACAGAAATATTGTGGCATCCACAACAATTACACTGCTTTCCACCATTTCTAAAAGGAAGAAGTGTTTTACATCATACATCTATATGTTGGCGGAATTTCATTGTATTTTGATGTTCTAAAGCAGTCAACCAGCACTGAAATTGTTGTAAGAGCTTAGAAAATAGCCTTGCAATATGACTGATGTTAATTGCCTGACAGGAACATTCAATTTCTCAACAAAGTACTGATACAATATTGTAGTGTTTCAACAAATTGTTTACCGTACAAGTCAAGTAATAAATTCTAAAGCAAAATATGTATTTAACTTAGTAATTACTTTGCATCTTTCAGGGAGCAATATAATCGAAATATCCTGGAGCAAGAAAATCTGGGGAAGGTGAGTATCAGTACAATAGGCCATGTTGGGAGTGTTGCTGCATGGGGAAAATCTATATTAACTAATGCATTGTTTCTGGCAGACAGCGAAGGATTTAGCCAGCTGTCCAGAGTCCTGGCACAGCAAACCAGAAAGAAAACTTGGCAGATGACATTGGTAACTAATCTCTTGAGAAATGGCAACATCAGCAATTGTGACTTCAAGGAACAGCATGAACTGTACCATTAAAGCCAGCATGTCATTACCAACAATAGTTGCATTACAAGTTGCTTTTGTAACTATTGTGCATTAGTTGTAAATTGTTGGTGCTACGAACACAAGTTATAGATTAAGTAAACAGACTTTTAAAAGCTACCAGGATCTAAATATACGCAGTTGTTGCAAGGAGTTAGGGTAATATTTGTTTGCTTAGGGCAGCATATGATTATTCCCACATGGCTTTGCTGACGCAGGTTCACATACTCTGGACCTCAGACTAATATTTTTCAACTCCATTTTCTTTAAAACTTTTACTGTATGGTTGGTGTTCCTTAATGCAATCTAAATGTTTGCTCAGGTTCTATAATGTGATCAATATAGTTGAAAGTTTCTTTTATATTTAAATGGGAAATGATCTCAAGGCAAGCTCTAGCAAATTTCGATGGAAATGTTTAGTATTTTTCACTCTGATTTTATTAGTATTTTGGTGCAATAAATCTTCTAACATTTTCAGAGGTGGTTCCATGGTTATAGTCGATAATCTGGTAGCAGATTTTAAGAATCTTAGATGATACATATTTTTGTTAACTTTTTAATGGTTATTATGCAGTGTTGTAATAAATTTTCCAGTGAACCTTAAAGGGAGCGATGGAAATGGGGCTTTGGTCTATTTAAAGAGAGGATATGAACTGGGGCTTAGTGAGCGTAAAGAGACTGAGGAAACCAGAGCCCTAGTGAGCGGAAGAAGCGGAGGAACTGGAACCCCCATGAATTTCAAGGGAACGCAATAAATATCACAGTATACCAAATGGTGAATCACCTGGATTGTTGAAGAGCAGTTTATCAAAGTTTTATTCTATATTTATTAATTTGTTTGAAACAGTTTATTTTAGTTTAAGTTAGCTGCCAAAAAGAGTAAAATTGCCTTAACAGACCAGATTTGTTCTCAATTATGCTGTGAGGTTGAAGAATGGGCAACTGTTATTTTTAAAATCTACATCCATTGCACCAAGAAGCAGATATCGTATTTGTGTAATATAACACTATGAACTTTTTAACACTACTTAAAGTTGTACTTGAGGGTTTAAAATAATAGAACACTTAAGAGCCTACGAGTGGACTGGGATAATGTTTCTCTTTACGCTCCTGAAAACCTAGCTACGGGCAAAGACTCAAGAATGTGTGCTTAGGCATACAATATGTTGCTTCTTATTTTCCGCTTTGCTACTTCAGCAGTGGTTATTGTTGTAGATGAAACACAAAAACAAATTTAGTCTATTTGTAGTACCTTATAGAAGCTAGAAATACACTCAGTGGCCATTTTATTAGGTACCACTTTAGCTAATAAAGTGGCCACTGAGTACATCATCATAGTCTTCTGCTGCTGTAGCCCATTCACTTCAAGGTTTGGCGTGTTGTGCGTTCAGAGATGCTCTTCTGTACACCACTGTTGTAACACGTGGTTATTTAAGTTACTGTCGTCTTCTTGTCAGCCTGAACCAGTCTGGCCATTCTCTTCTGACCTCTTGCATTAACAAGGTGTTTTCGCCCACAGAACTGCAGCTCACTGGATGTTTTTTTTTTGTTTTTCACCCTGTTCTCTGTAAGCTCTAGAGACTGTTGTGAGTGAAAATCCCAGGAGATCAGCAGATTCTGATATACTCAAACTACCCCATCTGGCATCATCAATCAGTCCACAGTCAAAACCACTTAGATCACATTTCTTTCCCATTCTGATGTTAGATCTGAACAACTACTGAATCTCTAGAAACATGTTTGCATGCTTTTATGCATTGAGTTGTTGCCAGATGATTGGCAAGTGGAAAGCGGCCAGTGAGTGAGTGGGCCAGTGAAGGAGTGGAACTTTGAGGCTTTGACTCGAGAGGCTTCGACGAGAAGAAGAGAAGGACGAGCTTGTTCCCAGTTAGTCTTTACAATGCCTCCTGAGACGGTGATATGCCTCTCATGAGATGTGGCAGTCGTGGGGGAACTCCCTTCTCCCGCGGAGTCACATCTGCCAGAAATATATGCGGCTGGGCGATCTGGAAGACCATATTAGGAATCTGGAGCAGCAGCTGGATGACCTTCGACTTGTAAGGGAGAATGAGGCAGTCATAGATGAGAGCTACAGGGAGGTAGTCATACCTAGGCTGCCAGAAGCAGGTCGTTGGGTGACAGTCAGAGGGGGGAAAGCGAAGGTGAGTAGACAGGTAATGCAGAGCACCCCTGTAGCCATTCCCCTGAATAATAAGTTTACTGTCCTGGATACTGTTGGCAGGGACAACCAACCAGGTGTGAACCACAGTGGCAGGGCCTCTGGCACTGAGTCTGACCCTGTGGTAAGAAGGGTGGGACGGAGAAGAGGAGAGCTGTCGTCATTGGAGACTTTGTAGTCAGGGGAGCAGACAGGAGATTTTGTGGATGTGAGAAGGACACCCGCATGGTCTGTTGCCTCCTGGGTGCCAGGGTCCGGGATGTCTCTGACTGGGTGCACGACATCCTGGTACGAGAGGGAAAGCAGCCAGAAGTCATGATACATGTTGGCACCAACGACATAGGCAGGAAGAGGGATGAGGTCCTGAAGTGTGAGTTTCAGGAACGAGGCAGAAGGCTGAAGAACAGGACCTCAAGGGTGGCGTTCTCAGGATTGCTGCCAGTGCTACGTGATAGTGATGACTACGTGATAATTAGAGGAGATGGCAGTTGAATGCAGGGCTGAAGAGTTGGTGCAGGGGGTAGGGTTTTAGATTTTTGGATCATTGGGATCTCTTCTGGGGAAGGTGGGACCTGTACAGATTGGATGGGTTGCACCTGAACTCGAGGGGGAGCAATATCCTTGCAGATAGGTTTGCTAGCATGGTTCAGGAGGGTTTAATCTAATTTGCAAGGGGGATGGGACCCGGAGTGATAGAGCAGTGAAAGAAGTGCATGGAGTAAAGCCAGATCTAACATATCAAGAGGCTTTGAGGAAAGAGAAGCAGAATGAAGGGTGTAAAGGTAGGAAGGTAGAAGGGCTAAAGTGCATGTACTTCAATGCAAGAAGCATCAGGAACAAAGGTGATGAACTGAGAGCTTGGATACATACATGGAATTATGAGGTAGTGGCCATTACAGAAACTTGGCTGGCACCAGGGCAGGAATGGATTCTCAATAGTGCTTTAAAAGGGATGGTGGGGGGGGGGGAAGGGGGAGGAAGAGTGGCATTACTGGTCAGGGATACTATTACAGCTACAGAAAGGGTGGGTAATGTAGCAGGATCCTCTTTTGAGTCAGTATGGGTGGAAGTCAGGAACAGGAAGGGAGCAGTTACTGTATTGGGAGTATTCTATAGGCCCCCTGGTAGCAGCAGAGATACCGAGGAGCAGATTGGGAGGCAGATTTTGGAAAGGTGCAAAAATAACAGGGTTGTTATCATGGGTGACTTTAACTTCCCTAATATTGATTGGCACCTGATTAGTTCCAAGGGTTTGGACGGGGCAGAGTTTGTTAAGTGTGTCCAGGACAGATTTCTGTCACAGTATGTTGACAGGCCGACTAGGGGGAATGCCATACTAGATCTAGTACTAGGTAACGAACCGGGTCAGGTCACAGATCTCTCAGTGGGTGAGCATCTGTGGGACAATGACCACCGCTCCTTGGCCTTTAGCATTATCATGAAAAAGGATAGAATCAGCGAGGACAGGAAAAGTTTTAAATGGGGAAGGGCATATTATGAGGCTATAAGGCTAGAACTTGCGGGTGTGAATTGGGATGATGTTTTTGCAGGGAAATGTACTATGGACATGTGGTTGATGTTTAGAGATCTCTTGCAGGATGTTAGGGATAAATTTGTCCCGGTGAGGAAGATAAAGAATGGTAGGGTGAAGGAACCATGGGTGACGTGAGGTGGAAAATCTAGTCAGGTGAAAGAAGGCAGCATACATGAGGTTTAGGAAGCAGGGATTAGATGGGTCTATTGAGGAATATAGGGTAGCAAGAAAGGGGCTGAGAAGAGCAAGAAGGGAGCATGAGAAGGCCTTGGCGAGTAGGGTAAAGGAAAACCCCAAGGCATTCTTCAATTATGTGAAGAACAAAAGGATGACAGGAGTGAAGGTAGGACCGATTAGAGATAAAGGTGGGAAGATGTGCCTGGAGGCTGTGGAAGTGAGTGAGGTCCTCAATGAATACTTTGCTTTGGTATTCACCAATGAGAGGGAGCTTGATGATGGTGAGGACAATATGAGTGAGGTTGATGTTCTGGAGCATGTTGATATTAAGGGAGAGGAGGTGTTGGAGTTGTTAAAATACATTAGGACAGATAAGTCCCCGGGGCCTGACGGAATATTCCCCAGGCTGCTCCACGAGGCAAGGGAAGAGATTGCTGAGCCTCTGGCTAGGATCTTTATGTCCTCGTTGTGTACGGGAATGGTACCGGAGGACTGGAGGGAGGCGAATGTTGTCCCGTTGTTCAAAAAAGGTAGTAGGCATAGTCCGGGTAATTATAGACCAGTGAGCCTTATGTCTGTGGTGAGAAAGCTGTGGAAAAGATTCTTAGAGATAGGATCTCTGGGCATTTAGAGAATCATGGTCTGATCAGGGACAGTCAGAATGGCTTTGTGAAGGGCAGATCGTGTCTAATAAGCCTGATAGAGTTCTTTGAGGAGGTGACCAGGCATACAGATGAGGGTAGTGCAGTGGATGTGATCTATATGGATTTTAGTAAGGCATTTGACAAGGTTCCACATGGTAGGCTTATTCAGAAAGCCAGAAGGCATGGGATCCAGGGAAGTTTGGCCAGGTGGATTCAGAATTGGCTTGCCTGCAGAAGGCAGAGGGTCATGGTGGAGGGAGTACATTCAGATTGGAGGGTTGTGACTAGTGGTGTCCCACAAGGATCGGTTCTGGGACCTCTACTTTTTGTGATTTTTATTAACGACCCGGATGTGGGGGTAGAAGGGTGGGTTGGCAAGTTTGCAGACAACACAAAGGTTGATGATGTTGTAGATAGTGTAGAGGATTGTTGAAGATTGCAGAGAGACATTGATAGGTTGCAGAAGTGGGCTGAGAAGTGGCAGATGGAGTTCAATTCGGAGAAGTGTGAGGTGGTACAGTTTGGAAGGACAAACTCCAAGGCAGAGTACAAAGTAAATGGCAGGATACTTGGTAGTGTGGAGGAGCAGAGGGATCTGGGGGTACATGTCCACAGATCCCTGAAAGTTGCCTCACAGGTAGATAGGGTAGTTAAGAAAGCTTACGAGGTGTTAGCTTCCATAAGTCAAGGGATAGAGTTTAAGAGTCGCGAGGTAATGATGCAACTCTATAAAACTCTGGTTAGGCCACACTTGGAGTACTGTGTTCAGTTCTGGTCGCCTCACTATAGGAAGGATGTGGAAGCATTGGAAAGGGTACAGAGGAGATTTACCAGGATGCTGCCTGGGTTAAAGAGTAGGGATTATGATCAGAGATTAAGGGAACTAGGGCTTTACTCTTTGGAGAGAAGGAGGATGAGAGGAGACATGATAGAGGTATACAAGATATTAAAAGGAATAGATCGAGTGGATAGCTAGTGCCTCTTCCCCAGGGCACCACTGCTCAATACAAGGGGACATGGCTTTAAGGTAAGGGGTGGGAAGTTCAAGCGGGATATTAGAGGAAGGTTTTTTACTCAGAGAGGGGTTGGTGCGTGGAATACACTGCCTGAGTCAGTGGTGGAGGCAGATACACTAGTGAAGTTTAAGAGACTGCTAGACAGGTATATGGAGGAATTTAAGGTGGGGAGTTATATGGGAGGCAGGGTTTGAGGGTCGGCACAACACTGTGGGCCAAAGGGCCTGTACTGTGCTGTACTATTCTATGTCTATGTCTAATCATATATTTGCATTAACGGCAGGTGTTCCTGATGGTTCTTATTATTAGAAACCAGGTCAGTAGTTGAAGTTCACTGTTCTGCAGATGTGTTTCGGTAATTATCTGTTCTGCTTAATTCAGTAACGTTTTGATTGGACCATTTTTGAATATTAATACTAAGTAATGCTGGTGCAATATACTTATTGTGCAATAATTTGGGTTTATAGTCTTACAATGGAATGTAAAGGGAAAATACAAATGTGGAGGTGAAACTGGAATTGGGTCAAATATTCTTTGGTCTAGGTTTTCTAAATTTGATGTAATATTTCTAATCTACTTAAACTGGGTCATGGCCTATTTTCCCCTAACTTTATGAAGTAACAGGAGGAAAGCTATGAATATTGTCTGCAGCTTTTCTGAGTGATTCAACAGAACCAATTGAATCAAATATTTAGTAAAACTAAAAGATGCTTTGCTTTCTAGGGGAAAATTAATATTTAAGTTAGAATATGAAATATTTACCTTGATTAGAATAAAATAATGTAATTGATGCATTTTGTTTTATAAATTCAATGTTCCAAGTTCAAAGTAAATTTATTATCAAAGTTACATACATGTCACCATATACAACGCTGGGATTAATTTTCTTGCAGGCATACTCGATAGAAACATAGAAAATAGGTGCAGGAGTAGGCCATTCGGCCCTTCAAGCCTGCACCGCCATTCAGTATGATCATGGCTGATCATCCAACTCAGAAGGCTGATCATCCAACTCAGAACCCTGTACCTGCCTTCTCTCCAATACCCCCTGATCCCTTTAGCCACAAGGGCCATATCTAACTCCCTCTTAAATATAGCCAATGAACTGGCCTCAACTGTTTCCTGTGGCAGAGAATTCCACAGATTCACTACTCTCTGTGTGAAGAAGTTTTTCCTCATCTCGGTCCTAAAAGGCTTCCCCTTTATCCTCAAAATGTGACCCCTCGTTCTGGACTTCCCCAACATCGGGAACAATCTTCCTGCATCTAGCCTGTCCAATCCCTTTAGAATTTTATACATCTCAATAAGATCCCCCCTCAATCTTCTAAATTCCAGAGAGTATAAGCCTAGTCGATCCAGTCTTGCCATCCCAGGAATCAATCTGGTGAATCTTCTTTGTACCCCCTCTATGACAAGAATGTCTTTCCTCAGATTAGGGGACCAAAACTGCACACAGTACTCCAGATGTGGTCTCACCAAGGCCTTGTACAACTGCAGTAGTACCTCCCTGTTCCTGTACTCGAATCCTCTTGCTATGAATGCCAGCATACCATTTGCATAATAAATAATAAATCCATAATAGAATAATAACAATAATAGAATCAATGAAAGACCACACCCAACAGGACTGACAAATGGCCAATGTGCAAAAGACAACAAACTGTGCAAATACAAAAAGAAAGAAATAATAATAATAAATAAATAAGCAATAAATATTGAGAACATGGGATGAAGAGTCCTTGAAAGGAGTCCATAGGTTGTGGGAACATTTCAATGATGAGGCAAGTGAAGTTGAGTGAGGTATCCCTGATGGTTGAGGGGGTAATAACTTCCTGAACCTGGTGGTGTGAGTCCTGAGGCTCCTGTACCTTCTTCCTGATGGCAGCAGTGAGAAGAGAGCGTGTCCTGGGTGGTGGGGTCCCTGATGATGGATGCTGCTTTCATGTGATGAACCTTCATGTAGATGAGCTCAGTGGTGGGGAGAGCTTTACCCATGATGGACTGAACCATATCCACTACTTTTTGTAGGATTTTCCATTCAAGGGTATACGTTTTTGCATACCAGGCTGTGATGCAGCCAGTCAATATGCTCTCCACTACACATCTATAGAAGTTTGTCAGAGTTTTTAATGTCATGCTGATGCTTCACAAGCTCCTAAGGAAGTAGAGGTGTTGCCATGCTTTCTTTGTAATTGTGCTTACGTGCTGAACACAGGACAGGTCTTCCAACATAATAACACCAAGAAATTTTGAAGTTGCTGACCCTCTCCACCTGTGATCCTCCAGTGAGAACTGGCTCGTGGACCTCCCGTTTCCTCCTCCTGAAGTCAATAATCAGCTCCTTGTTTTTTGCTGACATTCAGTGAGATGTTGTTGTGGCACCACTCAGTCAGATTTCCAATCTACCTCCTGTGTGCTGATTCATCAGCACCTTTGATGCGGCGTACAACTGTGGTGTTGTCAGCAAACTTAAATATGGGATTGGAGCTGTGCTTAGCCTCACAGTCATAAATATAAAGTGTGTACACCAGGTGGCTAAGCACACGGCCTTGTAACGTACCTGTGCTGGTGGTGATTGTAGATGGTGGCGATGATGTTTCCAATCCAAACTGATAGGGTCTGCAAGTGAGGAAATCATGGATCCAATTGCACAAGCAAGTATTGAGGCCAAGCTCTTGAAGCTTATTGATTAGTTCTGAGGGGATGATGGCATTGGATCCAGAATGATTTAGGAAGTACACAACCTTTGCCTTCCATTAAAACCATGAATTTGAGTCAGGTATGCCTCAATCCTTCATGAAATAAAGCTCTATGACCAGTGCACTTTCTCCCCTATCACAAACATTTACATCCCTAATAGTAACTGTTCCTGTGACATGTTCAAGTGAGAGTTCTTCATTCCAAGTTTGACACTTCTACTGTAACTAATTTTATGCAAACCCATTATGGCCTGCGAAGAACTTCTCTAATTGCTTATGGTGGGGCTAAAGGCCTCCGTTTGTGCTCTATTAGAACAATTCTCCTCCTGATAGCATTAACTTAGAAAAAACTCTTAAAAGACATCTTATTCATCGAAACAACTATTTTCTGAACAACTCATTTCCGTGTGTGTCACTCTCCATTCTCTTTGAGAATTGAATGAGTCTTGTGTGTCCATTCTTCCCTGGTAATCCAAGAATGGAAATTTGTGTCAATACCTTATGATTTGTGATTAGCCTCACAAATGAACTGAGAAGGATAAAGTAGATTTTTTAAAATTGCATTAAAGGTGTTGGGAAATAAGGTTCAATAAGTGCTTAAGACCATTGCAGGCAAAATGGGACTGAATTTCCAGGTCATTGTTTAAAATAATAATAAGTGATAACATAATATTTCATTAAGGGAGTCACAATTCGATGGTTAAATCTATTTTGTTAGTTTTAGTTATGTTGGAGAATTTTACCAGGGCACTAGGGATCCAGACTGAATGCTTGAAAAGATTATAAAGAAATTCCATTTGTAGACACTTATCATTTGTTTTGTAGCAATATCAGACAAGGATCAAGAATGTTTACAACTTCATCAACACTGCACCCCTCTTGTGAACTTACCACAATGATACTTTGAATGGCATAGATTTATTATATCAATGCCTTTGGAGACATTGGAGGAAATTCTCTGTGTGAAGTTCTGGTCACCATATTACAGGAACGATGTCAAGGCTTTGGAGAAGGTGCAGAAGAGTTTAACCAAGATATAGCCTTGATTAGAAAGTGTTAGCTAGAGGAGAGGTTGGACAGACTTGAACTGTTTTCTCTGAATGTCAGAAGCTGACAGTTGTTATGATCGAAGTATAAATTATTGTCTAAATACTCAGAATCCATTTTTCCAGGGAGGAAATGTCAAATACTAGAGGGCATATTTAACGTTAGAAGCTTAAAGGAGATTTATGTGGCAAGTTCTTTAAACAGAGACTAATAAGTGTCTGGAACACGTTGCCAGGGGATGTGGTGGAAGCAGATATGACAGCAACATTTAAAAATCATTCAGATAGACACTGGAACAAACAGGGTGAGGGATATAAACCATGTTGTAGGCAGATGTACAGCTTAAATTGGCATCCTGCTTGGCACAGAGACTGCGGGCCAGAGGGACTGTTACTATGCTGTAATGTTCTATGTACTATGTTCTGTGTTCTCCAGTGCTTTGAAGGGCAGGGATTATTGCTGCCCCATAGCCAATGAGCTTTGTGCTGGGTTAGAGGTTATGATCTTCAAAGTCAGTCTCTGAACACTCCAAGCAAAGGTATTGTCTGTATGCTGCAGCTAAGTTACTGAGGAAGGGGTACCTCAGGTTCTGGCTGGAGGTAATATGTTGAGCAGCTTCAATTCCTATTAGTCTTACAATTAAATTCAATTGCAAAGGAAAGCTTCTGGCAGGTGAGAATGAGAATAGTATTGGGTGATGATGCACCCTAGCTTGTTGCTGGCTTAGTGGCTAAGATCATGTCTTGCAAGCCATGAAGCACATGTGAGGCAGAGAAGGCTATGTTTAGTGGTTGATGCTGCTCCCAGCATTTCTCTTGGAGTAGACCCATGAAGACCAGGTATACTCTGTCTCTAGGTGGACAGAATCCACACTTTGGCCACTGGGGAAAAAGTGGTTGAAGACTACTTGTGATGGACAGCAAAGGAACTGTCAGTAGTTATCATGGGTAGATTTGTCTCCTTTCTTTAAGATGGTCATGATGTATAATCTCTGAAGTCAGAGATAAGTTTCTTTTGCACAGACAGTGGATGATATCTGGATTGCACTGCCAGAGGTGGTGATGCAGTGAGATACAATTATTAATTTTAAGTGGCATTTAGACTGAGATAGAAGAATATGGTCTGAATGTGGGCTAGTGAGTTAGTGTGGATGGGTAGAAAGGTCAGCATAGATGAGATTGGCTGAAGGACACAGTTCTGTGTTGTGTGACTCTATCTGGCCATTTAATATGGATTGGGTTAGAGGTAAGGCAAGCTGTGAGGATGGCATTTTCCTTCCTATATAGAGTATTGGTAATAGTTTAGGTGTTTTATAATAATGCAGTAGTATTCCTGGTCACCTTCTTGCAGCTGATGTAATAAATGTTCTTCTGGAGGTGAATTTAAAATATTGCAATGCAGTAGGTGCATCTATAATTACAACTGAAACCAGCTTAAATACAGTACGTGCACATCCACAGACTTGCTTAACCTATTTTGGAGGATTTTTTTTAATGCATGTTATCAGCTTTTATGACAAATTACGTAATTTAGAACAAGTTTCTTTTGTTAAGAGTAACTTATTCAGTGAGGCATGATTATTAGTGTAGTATGTGCTTTAGGGATACACTGGAGATGACAATATTTCATCTATACACTCCAGCTGAACAGTTACAGTATGCTTAATCTCCTGCAGTGAGCTAATGCGGCAACTGATCCACTTTAATATGGCACTTGTATTGTTTACTGTCTGAAATGTTGCCACACAAAAATGTAAAATCATGCTTCTAATTGTACAAAATGTGGGGCTGAGTCCTCTGGATAACAGCTTAATGAGTAAGGTTATCTTTAATGAGATTTAATCATAGATGAGTAAGCTTATACATGGATGAGTGAATGCCATCATGAATGTCTTTCAACCAGTTAAAACCTGTTACATGACCCCAGGTTAATTAATTCCAAAATGGAAAATTAGTATATGCTATATTTACTCATTTTCAGTGCAGGGTAGGCCAGTGGGGCATAAATACATTACATAATGAATTTAACAGTGCCTGTGAATTAAATAGCAGTTCAGAAAAACTAATAAAATTGTTTGGTGGCATTAATAGCAATAATTATGATAAATACAATATATAAAACTTATCATTATACATGATGACTACAATTAGTACTTTGCAGCGTGTCAATATGCCCACACTAGCTTATCAGATCTGTTGCCAGTCTGTGCTTTTACAACGCAAGAATCAAGAATGCAGAGGAGATGTGAATTTTTCTAAAAGGGATTTTACATAAGGGACTGTGGAGCATCTGGTCCAGGTGGCTTATCTACCTTCAGACCTTTCAGTTTCCAAAGCATATTCTCCCCATTAATAGGAACTGGTACTCACTGCAGTCCCTGGTACTGTCAGACTTACAGCATACTGCTAGAGACTGATGCTAAATACTTAGTCAATTCATCTGCCATTTCCTTGTCCCCCCCATTACTACTTCTGCAGTGTAATTTTCCAGTGGTCCACTCTTGCCTCTCCTGTACTCTTTATATATCTGAAAAACTTTTGGTATCCTCTTCTTCATTGCTGACTACCTTCATATTTCACCTCCCCTCCGCCCCACCTGCCCTCATAGCTTTCTGTTGGTTTTTGAAAGCTTTGCAATCCTCTGATTTCTCGATAAATTTTGTTCTATTATATGTTCTCTCTTTTGCTTTTATGTTGGCTTTGACTTTGCTTGTCAGCCACGGTTGCGTCACCCTACCTTTAAAATGCTCCCAAAAACACCAGGTATTGCTGCTCTGCCATCATCCCTCCTAGTATCCCCTTTGGCCAGTCCCTCTTTCATTCTTTTGTAATTCCCTTTACTCCACTGTAATCTGACTTTGGCTTCTCCCTCTCAAATTGCAGGGTGAATTTTGTCATATTATGATCATTGCCTCCGAAGGGTTCCTTTACCTTAAGCTCCCTAATCAAATCCAGTTCATTACACAATACTCAATCCAGAATAGCTGATCCCCTAGTGGGCTCAACCACAAGCTGAGACTTCCCCTTCCTGAAGTCCACTGACGTTGAGTACAAGGTTGTTGTTGTGACACCACTCAGTCAGCCAATCTGTCTCAACCCTGTCCGCCTTGTCACTGCCATCTGAGATTCTCCCAACAACAGTGGTGTCATCAGTGAATTTACAAATACCGTTTGAGCTGTGCTTAGCTACACAGTAATAAATGAATAGCGAGTATAGCAGTGGGCTAAGCACACACTCCTTGAGGTATACCTGTGTTGATTGTCAATGAGGAGGATATGCTATTATCAATCTGCACTGACTGTGGTCTTTTGGTAATAAGTCGAGGATCCAATTGCAGAGGGAGGAGCAGAGGCCCAGTTTTTGAAGCTTGTTGAATAGTAGTGAGGAGATGATGCCGTTGAATGCCGAGCTGAAATCAATAAACAGCAACCTGGCATATGCTTTGCTGTTGTCTAGCTGTTCCAAAGCCAATGGAGAACCAGTGAGATTACATTTGCTATAGTGTATTGTTGTACTGTCGGTTAGCTAATATGTCTCCAAGAGCTTTGAGGATATAGAGTTTAAAAGCATGTATTGCTTGTTAATATGTACACACATTTGTGATGTGGAAATGAGGAATATTATACACATCCACATTTGGGAAGGGTTGTGGAACTATATTGACTCTATTTTGAAGTAGGGTACAATTGATGTGCAGTTTGCAGAAACAAATGAATCCCATAACACCAAATAGTACTTCAGAACAGAAGATTTTGAATATGCCAACAATGTTTGGAACGTCTCAAAGCTGCACTCGTGTATCTGTACTCATCAGGAAAAAGGTACAAGTTCAGTACGTCTTATCCAAAACCTTGGGGCTAGAAGTGTTTCGGATTTTAGATTTTTTTGGAATTTGGAATATATTATGACATAGCTTGGGATCACTATCATTTCCAATTCTAAATTTATGTGCTACCGGTAAGCAGCCTTTATCTTATGTGTGTTCATCACATGTTTATTGATGCAGCCGCTCAATGTGTTAAGATTTTAATCAGCGACTATAACTCATCAATTAACTTCTCTCCTTCGTGATCAGCAGACGCTCGTCACCACAAATATTTTAAAAATTTAATGCCGTGCCTTATCTTAAATTTCTACAATCTGCCTGCTGAATATTCACAATTACATTTAATTTTTTGTTTCATGATCAGCATATCGTCAAGCAGCATATGTTCATTCTGCTGATGAATCCGTTCTTCTGATACACAATTGAGATCTTTTTTTGGTTTATGCAATATTTTCCTATTTTTCATTAACTTCTGTTAATTGCATATGTGAGGTTACTTCTCAGAACTGTCTGTGGTGTGCAGAGACCTGCGCATTGCGTGGGAACCTTCCCAGCGCCTTGTGGAATTTTCCATTTGTGACATCATGTCAACACTTAAAAAAAAAATTCGGATTCGGGAGGTTTTCACATTTTGGAATTTCAGATAAGGGGTACTCCACCAGTACTCACAAACTATTGAAACATTTTCCCCCTGTATTTGATTCTGTACTCAATTAACAAACAATGTTCCTGTTAAATGTGGTGTACCTGCACAATTTCCTTTGGTTTTCAGATTACTTGGAAAAATGTTGCAGACAAGGCAGTGTTTGTAGAGGCTTCTTCTTCTTTGAAAATTTGGAAACCTCTGATGTAGAAAAAGTATTTGGAAAAATTAAGCCCTGAAGAATAAGGAATTAAGTTGCATCTACTTATTTAAGTTACATTATGTAATAAGGATTAGAAAAGTTCTGTGAGAGTCTGTCAGCTTTTTCCCACCACTGCAGGCTAATAAGCGTCTCTTATTTCAAGCGTTCTGACATTAACAGAGAAGTGGACTGCATGGTCCCTCAAGCCTGTTCATTATTCTATAAGGTGGAACTGTTCTGATCATTGTCCTCAGTTTCACTTTGCAGCTGATTCCTGTAACCTTTGACCTTCTTGTGGTCTAAAATCTCTCAAATGTTCAACACCCACAGCTTTCTGGGTAGAGAATTCCAAACATACACATGCCTTCCTGATCTCAATCTTAAATGGCCATTCTCTTTATGCCTTCCAATTTAGATTCCACAACCCTCACAGCATCTACTGTAACAAGTCCCAAAATTGTGTGGTTTCACCTTCTAAATTCCACTCAGCCTTGTAAACAACCTTCCATTTTAGTAATCAATCTTGTGAACCATTTCTGCACTATTTCCAAAAATAGCATGTCATACTTTAAATAAGTTGGTTTGAATAATGTAATACGTGGATATGGATTCCAAGAAGCCCTGTATGATTGTAGCAGAACTTCCCCATTTATCTTCCAAATTACCTGTCATACCTGCATACTAACATGCTGATCTATCTGAACATTCACGGTACAGTACAGTAGCATAGCAGTTAGTGTTATCACTTTACAGCACCAGTGATCTCTGATCGGGGTTCAAATCCCGCTGCTGCCTGTAAGGAATTTGTACATTCTCCCTGTGACTGGGTGGGGTTCCTCTAAGTGCTCTATTTTTCCTCACACAAATGAGTGCTATTGAGTTGTATACTCAGAAGTGCAGCAATACTGGCGGGCTCTCCCAGCATATCACAAATGTTGACACAAACAACACATTTGTACATGTGACAAATAGTTAATCTCTCATTAGTTTAGCAAATCTATACTTCTCTGCAATCCTCAAAAATGACGTAAGCCTCCAAGGAGACTGAAATCCATGAGTTACCAATCTGCTCTTCTTTATCTTCTTTTAAGAGGCTCATGTGTTTTGGAAGATTACAGGGAGTCATTCATTTGAGCCTATCTTTGTAATCTTCTATAGGTTTATAACATACTGGGAATAGTGGACCTACTGAGTACCCAATTATACTCCTGGTTTTTTAATTTAAGTTGGTGGCCCTGGCTCTGCACTCCTGCATTACTTCAAACAATGCAACAAATTGCATATAATGAATACTCCAAATAATTTGCAATGCCAATTCATGTTAATGGTAATACTTTCACGATTTATTTTCTTTATTATAGCTATGTTTTACTATGGACTGATTCATCTAATTGAAATGGGTGGGATATTTACTGCTGAAGTTATTGTTTCAAGTACGATTTCAATTTTCCTTCAAGTTTGGAATAGACACTTAAGAGAACGCCTGTGCATAGTGCAGTCTAGTTGGTCTGAACATTGCTGTAATTTTTCCTTTTACCTACAGAAACTAAGGGAGAAACAGAAAGCTGTACGGGAGAGTCACGGTCCAAACATGAAGCAGGTTAAAATGTGGCGAGATTTTCAACAACTGATGGAATGCAAGAAGCAATGTTTTTTGAAGCAGCAAAACCAGAATTCTGTTGGTCAGGTGATTCAGGAAGGTGGGGAGGACAGATTGATCTTGTAACTAAATGAATCAGTGGTCCAATTGTGCATTTACATTGCTATATCTTTTGGTGTTAGCCATTTCAGCAGTTACTAAGATTTCTAATTTACTGTAATAAAATTAACTTGGAAATAATTTTAATAATTGTAATGGATCTTCATTTTAAACACACAACAGGTTTTATATTACAACTGTGGATTTCAGAAGGGTAAAGCACAGAAAGAATCCTTTGTCTCGATGACTAAAAACCTCACCCTGTGATTGGAGGTGTTGTGTACCGCTCCACAATGTCTTTCATCAGTTGGTGAAGAACTGTATTAATAGGTAGCTATGAAGAACTATGTAGCTCATACCAACGTGAATTTTAATTGTTCGCATTTTATGTAGTTGGAAAACTGCAACCAGGACATGGTTGAATATTTTAGAAAATTTATGGATGTGAGTAGTTAACAGTCAGTTAAATGAATACCATGCCTTAGATTTTTCAGTCAGCGGGAAGCACAAGCACTTGCTGCTAAATTCATTTAACAATAGGATCAGTCCAACAA
The DNA here is from genome assembly GCF_030028105.1 of Mobula birostris. Lineage (NCBI taxonomy): Eukaryota > Metazoa > Chordata > Chondrichthyes > Myliobatiformes > Myliobatidae > Mobula > Mobula birostris. Next base: position 20,025,434 of record NC_092400.1, read on the forward strand.
TGCAATCTGTCCAGTAGGAACTTGTACGTCATAACCTAAGAGGCATTATGGAGGTTAGTTAAAACTATTTCAGACAAAACAATGAAACAGAAATTTAATCACAAGCAGAAAGTCTGCAGGTGCTGGAAATCCAAGCAACACACACAAAATGCTGGAGGAACAGCGGGCCAGGCAGCATCTATGAAAAAGAGTACAGTTTTGGGCTGAGACCCTTCAGCAGCTCTGGATATTTTATTCAAATGAAGACATTCTGATCTATAAGTTTTTGCATGTTTCTTCCACTGAAACTGTCAAAATACAGTCTTGCAGGTCATTGGACCAAGAACAGAATATTCTGGTGAGTTTGCACTGAAAATGGTAAGCAATCAACCCAAGTCCATACTCTCTTGCTGAATGCTACAATGAATCCAGCTTTGGAGAACAGCCCGGTGGCTTGAATTTTATGCAGCAATAATTCATATTCCATAGTGGAGGTATGTTAGATTTTGCTAAATAGTGGAAAAGAGTACATTAAAATAAGCTGAAAAATAATAGCGCCTCCAGTAACTTTCCTCAGAGCTTATGTTATTTTGGTCACTGTTGCCCTTGTTTCAACTGCACACTTACTCCTCTGACTTTTGGCATGAGAGATGAAGTAGGAGGACCTGGCTATTGCTCATCCTGTGAAGCTGAAGATTTCTCCTTGAAGAAGATACTGAATATTAACTCCTTTGCCACTACCTTCCAATTCCAAAGAATATCTAATGCAGAACAGTCCTTCTTTGCTACATTTTTTGAGAAAACCTCCATGATATCAGATTTTCAGATTCTTAGTGTACAGCTACCTCTCATTTGCAACTTACTGAAGAGCCAATTTCTGCAACTTTTCATTACTGAGTATTTGTTTGTGAGAGTCAAGAACATTATTGTTAACTCTAAGTCCTGATATAGTTGGTTACTTGTACCTTATCCTCAAAACCAGTGAAGTCATTAATGATTTCCAACCATGCTTTCTACTTTAACAGACATCCTGGTGGTTACGTCCATTGTAATGTAATTGAGTGATGTTAAAAGACTTCCAGGTGTCATTAATGGACTGTTGTTGCCTACATTTTCCTTGACCAACTGGCTACAGATGCACCAGAGGTAAATTTACTTGAAGGTGTTAATGTTGCACTGGTCCGTGGTGTGTGGAAGGGAAATTGTGTATGTCAAGAAGAACACAAGTCCCACAGGTGGTGGGCCAGACTGAACTGAAGTTTTCATAGCACCTTTAGGCATTGTTGAGAAGGTAAAACTCTTCAGGATTGATGCCATTATCTTCACAGTATATTCTTATTGTGGGACAAAATATAGACACAAGACATTGTTGAAAAATGTTTCTGTTATCCAGATTTTCGGATCAACTTCTTAGGTAATGGAAAAATACTCTCTGAAAACTGCTTCAACACTTGTGGTGTTCCAGAATGATAGACAAGGAAGGATATTACTTCAGTGTAATATCCTTGAAGTGTTGCTGCCCAACTGTGGCAAAGCAGTCTTTGTCTGCTTTGAACCCTGGTACGTACTCCTCAGGGGATAAAAGAATGCAATGCAAATGCTGCCAGAAAAGCCCCTTCTCTACCTCAGATAGAAGCTGAGCCACTAATTCCCTTGATCGGACTCCTTTCATTAGTTAGTCTGGCAGTCACACCCATATATTCATTATTATTAATGCAACTGAGTATTTGAATGGAGTTTCATCAGATGCAAACAATAGCAGTATTTTGGTATTTGCTCCAGAATTTCTGGGAGCCATTTTTTCTGCGTTATTGACAACGAAACACAATTACATTTTATCGAATTGTTGGGGGAGAAAACTGATGAGGAAATATGGGCCTTAAGCATTAATTGCCAGTTTGTTGGCATTTTTATTTTGATTTATTAGTTTGAAAGCTTCTTAACACAATCAGTAAAAATCTTTAACAGCTGAAAATAAATCAATCAGCAGGGACCACAGTCTTTAGAAATATTTTAGACTCAGCCTAGTATCAAGCACAGTTGTGACTGTCAATTATTCTTTAGATGAAAAGAAACCTTCCAGGGAATATACTGTCTTCAGCCTACATCTAATTTTATGTAGTTCTTTTTAAATACTTAATCAGTTTACCACTGGAAAAAAATAAGCCCCAAATCTTTCTTTTTTATAAATTGAACAATTAATCTCAAAATAGTTAGTTATTCTTCCAGCATTAATTTTGACACAGAATAAATTAAGTGATGAGTGACAGGATTGGAGTACTACTTCCAGTCTTGCTCAACTGAGCTCAAAATGAGATGCATGATTCCTCATAGCTGTTACTAATCTATCCTACACTTACTCCCACTAACTTTGCTTGCTGTATGTTTAAAAATTGTTCTTAAAAGGAAACAGAATTTTAAATGATAAGAGCTAACCAGTAACAGAAATACCAAATTGCCTGATCTGAATTGTGATAGAAGACCTTGGAGTAATTGGACTAATGTAATGTTTATACATGCCCAGTATATTTTGAAGTCATGATAAGAATTTCTATGGTATCTATCAGCAAAAAGCAAAACCATAACCATAAGCAACAACGCTGGGGTGCTGTTAAATTGTCACGCTAAGAATGCAATGTTTAAGCATGCATTTTAACAAAATTCCCTTTGTAGTTTGTAGAACATCTAACAATTTAATTTATATTTTGCTATCCTCAAAAGTGTATGCAACAATCAAATCAAGTGTATAGTTTTCTGACATTGTCAGTAGTATGATTATGAATTATCAACTCTTCCAATTTGAGTGTTCTAATTTCTGAATAAACTGAACAGTTTTTATCACAATGTGTTCTTATATGTCTCATTTGTGCTCTACCAGAATAAAAATTACTGCTTTAAGTAATATTCACTTATGGATATGTTGCTTCAGAAGTATTTTTTAAAAAATCTAAATTTGTTGGATTACTGTGAGTGTTATTGGTAACTTTTTTTTTGTGCTACTTGGCAATTAACAAATTTTCCATCAGATAGATCAATTCGGGGAGAGAGCAAGAAACCTTTCAGCTGGGCATCTTATTAAAAATATTAATCAGATATTTAAATGTTAGATTTAAGTGTGGACAAGATGTGTTATTTTGTGAGATGAAAGTGCTGATCTTTAGGATGGCTTGGTGTTGGTTTCTTTAACTCTGTGAACTTAGAAAGCATAAATAGTATCACAGCAGTCATTATCTAGCTTAATATTTTGGAGCAGTCATTTTGTCTAATGACAAGTGTAGATGGGATAAGTTTGCAGACAAATAGTCCATATATATTTGATGATAACCTGTCTAAAGGTAGCCTGTTACTAATAGTGCTTGATTTTGGTCATTGATTTAAGAATGCATCCAGAAGTATTGGAGAAATATCACACTTTGAGAAAATTACTATTAATTATCTATAGATTATTAATTACATTCTATGGAGCTACAAAATGTTTTGATGAAGTTTCCCCGATGTGAAAAAGTAACTGTTTCTCTTTCCACAAATGCTGAGTTTTTCTGACATTTTCTGTTTTTAAGCCATACCACTTTTTGGTTAGCAGGTTATCATACCATTGATGTTCCTCTACTCTCATTGCCCACGCCCTTTTTCTTGGAAGAAAAAGATGACAGGTTAGGATAGTGTTGTCATATTATTATTGAAGAGTACTCCCAATATGTTTTGTGAATGGTGTACACTGTACTGTATCTGGGATGTAGCAGAAAGCAGGTAATAAATGGTTTTCCTTATAGAGGAGTGGATGTTACTGGAGGGGGTTCTGAGTGGTAAGATGTAAGTGTATTTGGAATGGCAGGGGTTGATTAAGAGAAAGTCAGCATTGGTTTTTTCATGGGAGACCATACATCACAAATTTGATTTGAGTTTTTTGAAAACTAACCAAGATGGTTGATGATGGCACCTTGGTAGACATAGTCGACAACATGGACTCAAGTAAGGCCTTTGGAAACAGTTCTGCCTTGCATGGGATCCAGGGAGAAGCCTAATTGCATACAGAATTGGCTTGATGATAGGAAACAGAGGGTGAGGGTGAAAGGCTATTTTTGGTGGGGGGGGGGTGGTTGGAGGCCTCTGACTAGTGATGTGCCCTCACTATCCCCAATATGTCCTCTTTTTGCTACAATCATCAGGTACAGGAGCGTGAAGACCTATACTCAATACATCAGAAACAGTTTCTTCCCCTCTGCCATCAGGAACATTGCCTCGTTATACCTTAAGTTTTTTAAATTTATAGTTGTGTCTCTGCACTGTACTGCTGCCACAGAACAAATTTCACACACATAAGACAGTGAATAAACCTGATTCTTAACACTTAAGAGTCTTGGACAGGTACACAGATAGGAAAGGTTTCGGGGGAATAAGGGACAAACATGGAAAATCATGTCATGGCCCATACGGAACAGTCAGGCTAAAGGGCCTGTTTCTATGGTCTACAGTCTCTACTGTCACTCACCACAGGATCAGACTTTGGCAATAACCATCTCCAACAAAAGAGAGTCTATCCATCAGCTGGTTAGATTCAATTACATTACGATGGACGTCCATCGAAATGCATTTGAATGTCACTAATTGGTGGTTGGTCTCTTCTGATGGAGCTGGTTATTGCCAAGATCACATGTGGCATGAAATTAATTGCCACTCAATAAACCCATTACTAAATGTTGCCTGTTTAGTCCATTTTTTATGGAGTTGTAAGTGGAATTAACACCATGTAGTCATTGGCAAACACTTCCATTATTATGGCCTGGTATTGGAAGGAAGATAAGGCCTAGGGCGCTTGTTCTGAGAAATTTCAGTAGAAATATCCTGTAACTTAATTTTAAAAAATGTTGCTAGCCATTCATGTTACTAGCCACCTTCTTAAGTATCCAGCCAATATTCACATTGGCTGATTACAAAAGAAAACAAGCAGCAAGAAGTTTTCCTGCTTTCTGTAATGGAAGCAACTGACACAGGTTAATCGTACATCCCCAAACTTGCTTTTAAGAATCTACAAATTCTGCCTGTGCAGCCAGCTAGAATTCCTACTGAGGAAGGAAATGTATCGCAAATAATGCTGAGTCAGAGTACAAGAGGGAGATAGAGGGCCTAGTTATGACAATAAGCTTTCCCTCAATGTTGACAAAGTAAAAGAGCTATGTATTGACTGAGGGAAGACGGGGCGGTGCACATGCTCCTGTTTACATCAAGGTGTCGAGGTTGAGAGCTTCATATTCCTTGGAGTGAACATGACCTATAGACTGGTCACAGAGACACCATGACCAAGAAGGATCACCAGTGCCTCTACCTCCTCAGGAGGCTCAAGAAGTTTGGCATTGTTCCCTTTGACCCTTTATCCAGACACCATAGAACATATTCTATCCGGATGCATCACAACCTGATACGGCAACTGCAGTGAAAACAGCTCAGCATATCTCAGAAACCAGCCGCCTGTCCATGGACTCTGTCTACATTTCATCCTACCTGGGTAATGCAACCAACATAATCAAAGACCCGTCCCAGAGATTCTGTCCGCACCCTCCCATCAGGCAGAAGATACAAAAGCATGTACCACTCAGCTCAAGAACAGCTTCTTCTCCCCCCATTATTATAAGTATTATAAGATTATTGAATGTCTCCTGGTATGATAAGACCTCACAATCTACCTTGTTAATAGCCTTGTACTTGTCTGCATACACTGCACTTTCTCCGTAACTGTAACACTTTAGTCTTCTGTTGTTTTATCTTGTACTACCTGACTGTTGTAATGAATTGATCTGAATGTACAATATGCAAAAATCGTTTTTCACTGCACCTTGGTACATGTGACGCCAATAAACCAATTTACCAAACGTTGGATATGCTGAAATTAAGGAATGATTTAACTGACAAGTTGAAATAAAATTTCCCACTGTTGCGCACCGCAGGGTATTTTAAAAAAGAAATGGGCTGTCATGTACAAGATCAGAATGCGACAGCTGATCACCCTAATTTTCTCTGCAGCCGCTTGACTGGTAACGTTCAGTCCCAGCCAGGAAGAAAATATCTAGGGTTTGCAGCCAGCAGACGGAAAAGGTGGCTCCCCGCTGGCTGCAAAAAATAAGAAAGGTACCTCGCAGTAATCTCCAGTACTTGCAGTAATTCAAACCACTGGTGTAAAAACTCCGAAGACCAGGACTAACATTCCAGAAACCAGGCTCAAGTCCCTCCCACAGCAGCTGAAGAATTTAAATTTAGTTAATAATTTGAAAAATGCAGAAACGAGTAGTGTTAGTAATCATGAATGTAAAAACTACTGAATTGCTGCTAATGTCATTCTTATCCTAGCTGGCCTGTTTGTGACTCTACACTCCTTTATCAGCAAATGTCTCAACTCCACCATTACCACTTTGTTCAGACAAAGAATAAAATGACTAGGTCTCCTGGCATTGACTTGAGCATGAAAATATGCACAAACATCTGGTGCCTAAACCTGGAGAAATACCCCACACTCTGGTCAACAACAGCCTAATATTGTCTCAGACTTCTCCATCACGTTCCATCCCAATGGCACGGCAGTCCAAAGCAGAGGTAGTAACCCCGAGAGTCCTTACTGTCGACATCAGACCCTCAAGAAGTATTATGGCACCAAGTCAAACATGGGCAAGGAAACTTCCTCCTGAATGCCACCCACTGCAGTTCCTCACCTGATGAATCTTAATGGCTCGTTGTCGAATAACGGGTGGAAGAGGCATTAAAATCAGCACTAACTGAGCTGGCTGTGTGCTGAAGGGTGCTCGTGCCGGCTGGGTTTGAGGTGGCTAGAGTTAACCAAGAGGGGTGGGGTAAACCAATTTGGCCTCATCATTGCCATCCTACCTGCAGTGTTTGCCGTGATGCCACTGGTAGATGTGACTGCTGCGCCGTTCTAGTAGAAAGCCACACAAGCAGACTGAGGACAATCTACAGTGAGGAGGCAAGAGATTGAGGCTGAGAGGGAAATGGATCAGCCAAGATGAAATGGTGGAGCAGACTTGATGGGCCAAATGGCCTAATTCTGCTCCTATGTCTTATGGTCTAATTGTGTTAAATGGTATAGAAATGGTTGAAATAAATGTGGCAGCTGAAAACTGGGCATCCACGAGGGACTGTGGACCATCAGCAACAACATAGCCTGATAATCTATAACCTCATGATCTGACGTATTGCACTCTCTACACTTGCTGTCAAGCCAAAGGATCAATCCTCAAATGAAAATTAGCTTCTTCACATAAGAAATAGGAGCAGGAGTAGGCCATCTATTCAATAAGATCATGGCTGATCTGGCCATGGACTCATCTCCACCTACCTGCTTTTTCCCCATAATCCTTAATTCCCCAACTATGCAAAAATCTATCCAACCTTGTCTTAAATATATTTACTGAGGTTGCCTCCACTGTTTCATTGGGCAGAGAATTCCACAGATTCACCACTCACTCTTTGGGAAAAGCAGTTCCTCCTCATCTCTGTCGTAAATCAACTCCCCCCGAATCTTGAGGCTATATCTCCTAGTTCTAGTCTCACCTACCAATGGAAACAACTTTCCTGCCTCTATCTTATCTATGCCTTTCATAATTTTATATGTTTCTGTAAGATCTCCTCTCATTCTTCTGAATTCCAGTGAGTACAGTCCCAGGCGACTCAATCTCTCCTCATAGTCTAACCCCCTCATCTCTGGAATCAACCTGGTGAACCTCCTCTGCACCACCTCCAAAGCCAGTATATCCTTCCTCAAGTAAGGAGACCAGAACTGCATGCAGTACCCCAGATGTGGCCTCACCAGTACCCTGTACAGTTGCAGCATAACCTCCCTGCTCTTAAATTCAATCCCACTAGCAATTCCATTTGCCTTTTTGTTAGCCTGCTGCACCTGCAAACCAACCCTTTGTGATTCAATACAAGACCCCGTTTGCCAATATCATTTTCCCCAAAGGGACACCCAATCTAAAAGGATCAATTTCTAATCCAGCCCAAACTGAATGACTATTTGCAGAAACATTGACTCACTGCTGACTCTCAAGTTAATTGAATCTTAAGAACTTCCAAGAAATGGCTTGAACAGGCTGGATGGGCCAAATGGTCTGTTTCTCGGCTTTACTTTTCTATTACTCTAGCCACTGCAATCCTTCACAAGGAAGTAAAACAAGGCCAACCCACAACGTATTTCTTCACACTTGAAGTGCAAATTTGTCAACCATCGATTGAATTCATTATAAAAACCAGAAAAATAGTTAGATCCCAAAGCAGGTAAGTCATTGTAAAGCAACAAACAAGAAGTCTTCTGGCTGGTTATTTTTTATTGTCAAGATATGTCTACACACGTAATTACAAGCCTTCAATATTACTATATTAAAACAATATTTTACTTACAAAGAAAATGGCCTGACATATCATATGCATCCCAGTCAAGAAGAATAATTGCGATCTTTAATCTTCCCTCATGAGAGAGAGAAAACAGTAAATTCATTTCATTTTTTCTGTACTATCCATTCCTCTTTAGGAGGTTTTGCTGTGCGCAAATTCCCCTGTGATTGTAAAATTGAGTTTATACCAATAATTAATAATTACATTACATACTGTTTTTTAGAAAATTCTTAACCAAATTCCTCATTTACAGTAACACACATCAAAGTTGCTGGTGAACACAGCAGGCCAGGCAGCATCTATAGGAAGAGGTACAGTCAACATTTCGGGCTGAGACCCTTCGTCAGGACCCCTTGCCCCTCCTCTGGGTTTTACTCCCCTCCCCCTTTTCTTTCTCCCTGGGCCTCCTGTCCCATGATCCTCTCATATCCCTTTTGCCAATCAACTGTCCAGCTCTTGGCTCCATCCCTCCCCCTCCTGTCTTCTCCTATCATTTTGGATCTCCCCTTCCCCCTCTCACTTTCAAATCTCTTACTAGCTCTTCTTTCAGTTAGTCCTGACGAAGGATCTCGGCTCGAAACGTCGACTGTACCTCTTCTGAGAGATGCTGCCTGGACTGCTGCGTTCACCAGCAAATTTGATGTGTGTTGCTTGAATTTCCAGCATCTGCAGAATTCCTGATGTCCTCATTTACAGTGACATTAAGACTCTGGAAACGGTGCGAGGGGATCAATGGTTGAATTCTCTGTTTCATTTCACTCCCCTCAACATTCAAACCAACGCTAAAATTTCCATCAACATCAAGGGTGCAACATCAATCTAAAATGGACCAGCCACATAAATACTGTGGAAGCAAGACCACGTCACTGGTAAGTGACATCCTCTCTTCCTGACTCTATACCAGAGCAACAACACTGAACAAGCTCAATATCCTTCAACTTCAACTAGTGCTCTTCTCACTGGAGTGAAGGAGGATGAGAGGTGACTTGATAGAGGTGTACAAGATTATGAGAGACAGAGACAAAGTGGACAGCCAGAGACATTTTTCCCAGGGTGAAAATGGCTAATGCAAGGGGGCATGTGATTGGAGGAAAGTATAAGGGAGATATCAGAGGAAAGTTCTTTAGGCAGAAAGTGGTGGGTGTGTGGAACACCCTGCCAGGGTGGTGGTAGAGGCAGATACGTTACGGGCAATTAAGAAACTCTTAGATAAGCACAGGGATAATAGAAAATGGAGGTCTGTGTAGGAGGGAATGGTTACACTGTAGGTTAAAAGGTCGGCACAACATTGTGGGCTGAAGGACATGTATAGTGCTAACATGTTCCACGTTCTATCACTTTATTGGGCCCCAGACCCTCGATCTCAGACATTCACTCCCTCTATGTTGGATATACCATCTATAATTCAGATTGCAGAAACTCACCTTGTATTTCCCAAACCCGCTAAATGCACATATGGGAGAAAGCTGCATGCAAGTCCTGATCCAATCGTCACCAGATCCGAATCCTGGAAATTCCACACCGACCGACAGCGTGGGTGTTCACCGCCACCCTGAGGAATAACAGAGTTGGATAATAAAAACCAGTTTTGCTTCGGCTAGTGCTGGATGCCAAAGTCAATATAATGAGTAGGTAGCTTAAATTTGATGAGCTGCCTTTAGCAGAGAATGGGTTAATCATACAAACAATCTTTGTGCCTATTCACAGGAAACATCTAAGGTAGCTTTTACACTTCAAAGAACTTCAAATGTAGTACAGATCTGATTCAGGTTTGTGAGGTGATGAGGACAATAATTTTGGTCAACAGCTACCTTTAATTAAATGGGATGGAAGGGAGCAGGGTGACAAATAGGTGCGGTACAAAGCCAGATGCAGATAGGGTTTTCAGAAGCGATTTTCCTCCCCACAGATTGACACACATCTGAAACATGGGGCTAGCTCATGCAGGGGCCACCAATTCAGTCAACCCTTTCGAGCGAGGGGTCAGGCAGAGTTGTCAGGGTTAGCCTTACTGAGGTAGGGGTGGGTGTAAAGATGGTGGAGTGGTCGGCAACGGCTGTGCGCTGGTCATACAGGAAAATCAAGGTTTTATTTCCCTAAACAAGAGGAATTCTGCAGATGCTGGAAATTCAAGCAACACACATCAAAGTTGATGGTGAACGCAGCAGGCCAGGCAGCATCTCTAGGAAGAGGTACAGTCGACGTTTCAGGCCGAGACCCTTCCTAGAGATGCTGTCTGGCCTGCTGCGTTCACCAGCAACTTTGATGTGTGCAGTTTTATTTCCCTAATTGGCTTAGAGTTCTTTTTTGTCTTTTCTTCACGTTCTAACAGTTTTTACACTTGCAACAAAGGAGGGGTTTGTACAGTCCATCAAGTACATGCAGACTCCCAAGGCAGTAATCCATTAGGCCTATACTCCTCTCCTATCTCCTATATCCTGTAAATGATTCTTGTTCTCACATGCCATGAACTCCTGTTTATTTTTTAATATAGTTTCAAAGTTTCAATGGTGCCATTTAATATCAGAGAATGTGTACAGTATACAACCTGAAATTCTTACTCTTCACACACATCCACAAAACAGAAGAAACCTCCCCCCCAAAGAATGAATGATAGAGAAAAAACACAAGAACCCCAAAGGTCCATAGGTGCAAAGGACACTGATGATGATTTAACAGTGGCCATTTGACTATCAGCATTTGCTTCATGCGCAAAGAGACACCAGAGCACCTGGAAGAAATCAATACCATCGTGGAGAGAATGTGCAAACACTGCAGAGGGGTTTGCATTGTTTGAAGCGAAATGGTGTCACAATTATCTGGAACAAGCTAATTAAACCAGAGTGCCATTTCCTGCTATCAGGAATCTGGATGGTTAAAATTTGAAAAAAGATCAGTTTGCTCCAAAGGTGCTATTAGTTTTTCTTCTTTTGTCTCATTGCCATCTGGCTTAGAAGGGACCTAAAGACTGCTTTAAAGGGAAAGGAGCTCTATATATAGAGTTCAAAAGTGGAAGAAGTCATTTGGCACTGTCTGAATATTACCTTAAAGGGATGGGGATCCCTAGTGATCTCCCTGTTGGTATGCTGACCTTAGTGTTGGTATGTAGAGGGTACATTAAGGAATGGGGAATACTACAAAGAGGTAAGTTATTGCTTGTACTTTTTAAAATTATCTTTACATGGAAACGAATATTAAGTCCTAAGGTTGTAGCCAAAACCTACATGGCTGTGGCATTATTGCAAGATCATGATTTTGTGACGAAGCTATAAACCATCTATAAATTTGCACTGGCTGATCCTGATGTTGCAAAGACAAACATTTCAAAATGTAGCTCTTTATTGTCTTATATATTAAGGGACAGGATCATATTAACTTGCTATGAATGCTCACACAAAGATACAACTCGATGCTTGACAAGATGCTAATCACCACCATATTCGTGAACTTCACTTAACAAGCTCAAGTTAATATTTAATGTATTGAAGAGATTCACATGCAGTGTACTTTTCAGAACCAGAACTGAAAATGGCAACTCTTTGTATTGTATGAAAATCTTAATTTACTGTCGAGAATGTAGCATCATTTGCAATATAAACCAGATCTAATTCTGTCAACCTGAAGTATTTTCTTGAAACTATACACCCTGTACATATAATATTCAATAATGTACTCATATTACATTTGTATCAAAGTATTTTTGGAAACAACAAGGAAAATGACCTTGGTCAGAAAAGCTTTCCAGTTTAGGACTTCAGTTGGTCGTGGGGTCACTTCATATCAGATTTGCCCCATCAAATCTCACAGAACTGAACAATACTTCCTTTCTGAGGATAAAACCAAGAAAGTGTAATGAATCTATCTAAGGGCATATTATAAATATGTTTCATTACTTCAGTGCACAAAATAAATCATTTGTCAATATATGTGTTGCAATTAGCTTGTGGTTTAAAATGTTAACATGGTAAAGCTTGTGTTTTACATCTATTAGTTTAAGTGACCTGCCTTAGGAATTATATACAAAATTATTCCTCCTTTGTTACTTGGGGAACTGTCGTTCATTATGCTGATTCAAGAGAGTATTATTTCCAGCTACTAATTATGATTTAGTTTGAAACAATACTTACAATCGGACAGAAATGTCATTAATATTTGCAAATGTCTCTCCCCTTGTCGTGGTCTTATCCTTGCCATGTCCCACTTAGAGAAGCACACAGTTGCTTCCACTTTCAGTCAATGAAAATTAACTTGTCAGAGCTACACGAAACCCTCACATCTCACTCTCTATCCTTTCCTGCTTACAGCACAGTTAAGGCTCAAAGAACACGCCTTGTGTTGTACTGAAGCCAAAGACTTGGACTTCTGTGGTAACAAAGGAAAGGCAAGGCCAGTTACAGGATTTGACAGACAATTAAAAGCCTTAAGGCTTGTTCTCACACTGAAAGTACAGGGATGAAGCACAACCTAAATAATGTTCTACTAACAGACAGCTAATCGCACAGGAAGAGTTGTTAGCAGATTGCTTAACAAGTCATCAACTGTATGTATCTGTTCCTTGAAAACTGAGTTTGGTAATAGGGAAACTGAATTATTAGGGTGGATAATGGAAATTCTATCTGTATTACTGGTATAGCACAGTAAGAGAACAATGTATTATCATGGTCCCACTTCACTTCCACTACTGCACTCGTTCAACGGTTCAATTTCATATCAGAGAATGTATACAGTATACAACCTGAAATTCTTACTCCTCACAGACATCCACGAATCAGAAGAAACCCCCCTCAAAGAATGAATGGCAGAAGAAACATTAGAACCCCAAAATCTTGCAAATGGCTCTCAGATACGTTTCTTGTTTAAGTATAAAGTACTGCAACATTGTTAAATTCAGCCATGCAAGTAAACTGCAACTAATAAAACCTCTAATATATCACAACCTATACTGTATTTTCCTGTATCACTCCTTAATTATACAGATTACTCTGGTATCATTTCAGAGAGTACTTAAAAATATTAAAGGCAATAAATTGAAGATTATTTTCCCCCATGAGGTTTAATCAAACAACTTGTCATTTCATCCATGATGGACTGATTTTGTTCTGTACATTTCCCTGTATCAACAACAGATCATTTTTCATAACAACTGTTAACAACTGTTCCTATTTTTATGCTGATACATGGCATGCAACTTTATAACTCAACGGATCTACATTACAAGTAATGAAACACAACTGGAATGTGTTTTTGTTTGGAACTAGCTCCAAATCAAGAGCAGCATGTTATTCTTTTTCAAGTGCACTGCAGTTTATTGCAGAGCGGGGTTATTTTTAAAAATTCTATCTGTATGGCTTACATCACAATTTTGCTTGCAAATTGGAAATTATATAATTTGCTTAGGCATGAGATGCAAGAAACCCTTGTTTATATTGCACCTTTAATAGAACAGCAGTTTGGAGAATGATTTAAAGTTGCAAAATAGTTTGCAACTAAAGACAAAGTTCAGTAATTTAATGAGAACTTACCATAAGGATATAACGCCTTATTATGTAACGATTCTTATGGCTGACTCAATTTGTTATGATGAAGCTTGAGGAGAGTCGGCAATTGGGAGCTTGCTCTTTCTTCAGTCGCTTATAAAGAAGACAGAATTTCCTCATTCCAGTTTGGCAGCAAAAAGAGCTTCAACAGGGGGCAGTGCAACTGCACAGTACTGGAATATTTCCACATGTAAACACGGCTGATACCAAAGAGAGGCCGTGGGCAGGAACAGGACACGCTCTGATTCCCATTTCAAGAGCGGCATTGAGAATCAGCACACAACCCTGTCTCTTGGACACAACGTAACTGACAGTACTTACTGCCCGTTACACTTCAGGCGTTTAGGACAGCAATGAAGGTCCTCCATCTCTGGCGGTGTTCAGGGCTTCCTTCATCGTGTCAGTAGCCTCCTCTCAGTTTTCACCACTGTCAGTCATGCAGGTCCCGGGTGGAGACTCAGGAATACCGTCACACTCGGATGTAGAAGGATTCTTCGTTGCTGTTTCCATAGCGGTTTTGTCTTACCAGTCAGGGTGGTTAGCCTTGAGCTGAACCCCCGAACTTGGAGGACTGGTGCACCACTCTTAGTCCGGCCTCTACCCTTTGACCTGTTTGGCGTGGTTGACCCTACCAAGAGCCAAAGCGTAAAGGCCCGACTCTAGCCGACGGAGCTCTCCGGGTCATTGAGGCACACAAGCCTCCGAACCACGACAAGGTTGTGGTCCTCTTGGAGGACATAATGTAAAGAATGGGTAATTTTGCTGGGAAACGAGGTCAACAGCCAAGAGAGCTTTGTGGCATAAAATATAAGGGATAAAGTATAGGACATAGAACAGTATGGCTCAGGAAAAGGCTTTTTGGCCCACCATGTTGATGCCAAACTTACTAATCCCCTCTGCCTGCACATAAGTGGTATCCTGTACTCCCTATGCATCTCTTAAACATTCCTATCATATCTACTACCACCACCTCCTCCTGGCAGCACGTTCCAGGCACCGAACGTTCTCTGCGTGAAAACCTGCCTTCAAACATTCTCTCTCTCAGTTTTTAAACCTGTGCCCTCTTGTATTGGCATGTCTGCCCCCGGGAGAAAGATGCTGACTATCTATGGCATGTACTTCTATCAAACAACAGGAATTCTGCAGATGCTGGAAATTCAAGCAACACACATAAAAGTTGCTGGTGAACGCAGCAGGCCAGACAGCATCTCTAGGAAGAGGTACAGTCGACGTTTCAGGCTGAGACCCTTTGTCAGGACTCAAATCATTGCTCAGGCTCTGACGCTGCACAGGAGACTGCCCAAATTCGTCGAACCGCTCCCTGTAGCTAATACACCCCAGCACAGCCAACATCCTGGGGGATTTGATCTGCCCTGCACCCTCCCTAAATACACCACATCCTTCACATAGTGTGTGACCAAATGTGGCCTGACCAAAGTTATGTACAGCTGAAGGACTGAAAATTGTTGGCATTCAGAAAGCCTTTATATAAGAAGTACATAAGAATTAACTATCTACCACAGCAAATAATTAGTAAATTTAATGTTATGTTGGCCATTATTGCAAGAGGATTTGAGTACCAAAGCAAAGATACCTTGGTGCAATTACAAACACGAGGAATTCTGCAGATGCTGGAAATTCAAGGAACACACATCAAAGTTGCTGGTGAACACAGCAGGCCAGGCAGCATCTCTAGGAAGAGGTACAGTCGATGTTTCGGGCCGAGACCCTTCGTCGTGCTGATGAAGGGTCTCGGCCCGAAACGTCGACTGTACCTCTTCCTAGAGATGCTGCCTGGCCTGCTGCGTTCACCAGCAACTTTGATGTGTGTTGCGTGGTGCAATTATACAGAGATTGGTGAGGTATTGGTCTGATTTCCCTGTCTATGTAATGGTTGTAATAGGAATGCAGCAAATACTCATCAGATTGATTCCTCGCCCATTCTTACTTCAACCTCTTGTGCTGTTATATGATCCATAATAAATGTCCGCCTTGGACTTCACCTGTATAATGTTTCATACACAAACACTGCTGGAAAGAAATAACTAAAATGAAAAGTAAATATTTTTGTTCAGCCGCATTGACATAACAGCTGCTGTTACATACTGTTGGAGGTAACATATTGGCATTGAAAGAAGACTAGCTAAAATGCAGGACATACTGAGTATCTATTTATTGATTGATACAGTGTGGAACAGTCCTTTCTGGCCCAGCAAGGCACTCCACCCAGCAAGCCAGCTACTTAACTGGAGCCTGATCACTGGACAACTTACAATGACCGACTAACCTACTTAGCAGTACGTCTTTGGACTGTGTGTGTGTGTGTAACCCATGTGCTCTCCAGAAGGACTCACAAGCTTCTTACAGAGGACGCCAAAGCTGAACTCCAAACTCTGGCACTCCAATTTGTAAAAAGTTTTGCTTTAACCTCTACGCTACACCTGGGTGCAAGTCTCAGGGCTTGCTGGGATCCTGCTGGCCAACCCTCGCCCCAAACATTTACAGGTCTGGCAATCTGTGACCAGAGGGTACCACAGGATCCGATGCTCAGGGTGCAACTGATTGCAGTGCATGTCAGTGACGAGGAGGCGGGAAGGTTGGAGGCATCACAAAAACAGCTTGTGAAGGGGAGACCAACAATTTGGGTGGCACGCTAGTGTTGCGGTTAGCACGACACTGTTACCTCAGCAGCAGCCTGGGTCAATTCTGCCGCTCTCTGTAAGGAGTTTGTACGTTCTCCCAGGTGGCTGCATATTCTCCCATGTCCCAAAGACATGCAGGTTAGGGGGTCACTTGGGCAGCACAGACTCGTTGGGCCAGAGGGGCCTGTAGGGAGAAACCACGAGAAGCACCCAGCCCAGATGATGTACCCGGTCAGGTACTAAAGACCTGTGCTGATCAACTGGCTGGAGTGCTCACTGAGATCTTTAACCCCTTGCTTCCCCAGCTGCTTCAAGCAGACTTGAATTATACCACAGCCTAAGAAGAACATGGTGACTATCATCCAGTAGCACTTACATCCATAGTGATGAAGCGTTTGAAAGTCTGGTGTTGAAACGTATCAACTCCTACCTGAGAAGTGACGTGGATCCACTCTAATCTGCCTACCGGAGCAACAGGTCCACAGCAGATGCCATCTCATTGGCTCTCCACACAACCCTGGAACGTCTGGACAGCAGAGATGTGCATATCAGGATGCTCTTTATTGACTACAGCTCAGCATTGAATGTCATAATCCCCTCAAAACTGATCAATAAGCTCTAAGACCTTTGCCTCAACGCCTCCATATGCAATTGGATCATCAACTTCCTCACTTGCAGACCTGTCATTTCGGATTGGCAACAACATCCCCTCCACAATCTCCATCAGCACAGGTGCCCCACGAGGCTGTGTGCTTAGACCCGGCTGTACTTGCTTTACACTGATGACTGAGTGGCCAAGCACAGCTCCAATGCCATATTCAAGTTTGCTGATGACACCACTGTGGTAGGCCAAATCAACAGTGGTTTATAGAACGGAGATTGACAATCTGGCTGAGTGGTGCCATAACAACAACCTCTTACTCAATGTCAGCAGGACCAAGGAGCTGGTTATTGACCTCAGGAGGAGGAAACCATTGGTCTATGAGAGTCCTTATGGGGGGATGAGAGGTGGAGAGGGTAAGCAACTTTAAACCCCTCAGAGTTATTATTTCGAAAGACCTGTCCTGAGTCCAACATGTAAATGCAATTACTAAGAAAGGGCATGAACAACTCTAATTCTTTAAGAGTTTGCTTATCTATTTATCATTATTCCCTTCTTTTTGTATTTACAAAGCTTGTTATCTTTTGCACCCTGGTTGAAGACCCAAGTTGGTGTGGTCTTTCCTTGATTCTGTAACTGTTATTATTCGTGGCCAAGTGGTTAAGGTGTTCGTCTAGTGATCTGAAGGTCGCTAGTTTGAGCCTCAGCTGAGGCAGCGTGTTGTGTCCTTCAGCAAAGCACTTAACCACACATTGCTCTGCGACGACACCGGTGCCAAGCTGTATGGGTCCTGGTGCCCTTCCCTTGGACAACATCGGTGGCGTGGAGAGGGGAGACTTACAGCATGGGCAACTGCCGGTCTTCCATACAACCTTGCCCAGGCCTGCAGCCTGGAAACCTTCCAAGGGCGCGTATCCATGGTCTCATGAGGCTAACGGATGCCTATATATATATACACATATATAATTCTATGGAGCTATTGAGTATGCTCACAAGACAATAAATCTCAGGGTTGTACATGGTGACATATATGTACTTTGATAATAAATTTACTTAGAACTTTTAACAGTGAATGCTGACCATATTTTAAGGGAGTTGGAGGAAAAAAAATCCAGGGCAATCTTACTGCAACATACAAGGCATTAGTGAGTCAACGTCTAGACCACATCTGCAAACAATTCCGGTCTCCCTACTTACGGAAAAATATTATTTCACTGTGGGCTGTTCAGAGGAGGTTCACTAGGTTAATGCAGGATATGCAGAAGCTACCCAATGGGTATGGGTTAAATAGACTGGATGTCAGAAGCATAGCAAGCAATCTAGTTGAAACGTACTATATATCTTCTGGGCTCAACAGACAAACACTGAACGTTTTCTCTCAGTATTAAAGGGTGCCATGTCGGTCTGATATATAAAGAATTTCTTTTCCTAGAGGATCGTGTGTTTTCAGAACTTCTTGCTACAAGAGACCTGGGGGGTTGGGAGGAGGACAAATCCCTTGGGTCTATAGATTCCTAATCAGGAAAGAGGGAAAAGGTTGTTGGGAATGGGCAGGAAAGTGGCCTTGAGCAATGTCAAACTGGCTGCAGATAGAGTCAGCTTGAGGGGCCGAATGACCTATTGCTGTTCCTGCTTCTTCTGGTCTTATGATCACAGTTAGTTGTGCTGGAACTCTGGGCTAAAAAGAGTGGAATAATCTCAAATGGGATACTTCACATACATCATTTTTATCCTTAAATGGGTAAGACAGAAAGACATGGTCAAGCCATGAGTAAATAAAAATCTCAGTGCTGTAGAAATTGTTCCTCAGAACCTAATGGATATCCAATAATTTTGTAAATGACCACTTTTTGTTGTGATAATTCTGCCAAACTCTAACAATTTTGTATTGAAAGACCTGTTAGTATATTTATTATCAAAAATATTCTAATGTTAATTTGCAAAAAATGGTTAATTAACCAGTTTGGAAAATGATTACAAAACTTAGATTTTGGGATATGGTCAATGAATGACAAATCCAGTGTAAATTTTTCTAATTTAATTGGCTGAGCGAATATTTTTCTGTTGTATGGAAGATGCTTATTTTATCTCCAGAAGCACATTATATCTTTTGCACTTGTAAATCAACATACTGAAGTGCAGAGTAAATGTCATCGAAACGTCCACAAATTACCAGTACTGTTTTTCTTATTTAACATCAATCTTCAAGTTATTTCACCCATAGTACAAATAAGAAAAGGCTTGTGATGAAGCTGCATATTCACTAATAAAATCCTAAAGCAGTAATCACTAAAAGATTAGCAATTAACAGTGAAAACAGAGGAAAATGGCGATCAAACTACCAGTGACCGGCAGTGAGACAGACTGACAGCGGTAGTTAAGTCTCTGATGATGGAAAGTACAATGTCAGTAAGTTGGCATAGTGGCATCAGCACTGGACTTCAAGGCAGATAGTTCTGAGTTCAAACCCAGCCAGGTCCTAACCTAGACAGCAGCAGTATCCATATGGAAGAAAGGTATCTTGTCATGAAAACCCGACTGAACAACAACAAAACAAGTTATATTGTAGGATAACAATTGGTGGAAACGTACATAATTCACAACCACAGACATTGAGTTGTGTGGGCTGATGAGTTGGTAGAAGCTGGGCTGGGCTGATGTAATTATGTGAAGTTCTGTTACCGCACTTTGTGTCCAGTGTTTTGGAGGACAATAAATGTTTCACACACAGTTTTATTTATCTGGGATGGCAGGACTTTCATATGAAGAAAGACTGGATGAACTGGGCTTGTACTCGTTGGAATTTAGAAGATTGAGGGGGGATCTGATTGAAACGTATAAGATCCTAAAGGGATTGGACAGGCTAGATGCAGGAAGATTGTTCCCGATGTTGGGGAAGTCCAGAACGAGGGGCCACAGTTTGAGGATAGAGGGGAAGCCTTTTAGGACCGAGATGAGGAAAAACTTCTTCACACAGAGAGTGGTGAATCTGTGGAATTCTCTGCCACAGGAAACAGTTGAGGCCAGTTCATTGGCTATATTTAAGAGGGAGTTAGATATGGCCCTTGTGGCTACGGGGATCAGGGGGTATGGAGGGAAGGCTGGGGCGGGGTTCTGAGTTGGATGATCAGCCATGATCATAATAAATGGCGGTGGAGGCTCGAAGGGCCGAATGGCCTACTCCTGCACCTATTTTCTATGTTTCTATGTTTCTAAAACCTACAATAGAACATATACCATAACCTTTAGCATGATTTCAAGATTCAAACAGAATAACAGGCCACTGCACATATAGAAAATAGTTTGTTTTATATACATCTCTGGTTACTGGAAAAAAAAGTCTAAGGAATTGAAACAGTTCATCATAGGAAACGATGGAATGAAAAAGTTGAAGTTGGTGACGACAAAGGCAGTTTTCTTCAAGAGCTGGGAAGAGGGATGCGGGTTCTTCCACAGTGTTACCAATGCCACCACAACTAAACTCTAAACATTGTTTCCTTTAGCGTACGGTTGAGCTTGAATTTGACATTGTTGGAAAATAACACTTCCTTCTTTCCCTCCATCAGAAAAGTTCACAGAAGAACAAGGAAAGTTTCAAGTAACCCATCAGACTTTAGAAAAGTCATTTAGCTGGGTGTCCTGTCCTGAAAGGAACATCAGAGGCAAATTTCACATTTCAAAGAAAACAAATTTAAGATGTCTTCCACTTTGAGAGCTACTAATTGTTCAGCCTTCAACTTCAATTCTAAATAATTCCAAATTTAACATAGAAAAAACATAGAAAATAGGTGCAGGAGTAGGCCATTCGGCCCTTCGAGCCTTCACCGCCATTTATTATGATCATGGCTGATCATCCAACTCAGAACACCGCCCCAGCCTTCCCTCCATACCCCCTGACCCCCATAGCCACAAGGGCCATATCTAACTCCCTCTTAAATATAGCCAATGAACTGGCCTCAACTGTTTCCTGTGGCAGAGAATTCCACAGATTCACTACTCTCTGTGTGAAGAAGTTTTTCCTAATCTCGGTCCTAAAAGGCTTCCCCTTTATCCTCAAACTGTGACCCCTTGTTCTGGACTTCCCCAACATCGGGAACAATCTTCCTGCATCTAGCCTGTCCAATCCCTTTAGGATCTTATACGTTTCAATCAGATCCCCCCTCAATCTTCTAAATTCCAACGAGTACAAGCCCAGTTCATCCATTCTTTCTTCATATGAAAGTCCTGCCATCCCAGGAATCAATCTGGTGAACCTTCTCTGTACTCCCTCTATGGCAAGGATGTCTTTCCTCAGATTAGGGGACCAAAACTGAACACAATACTCCAGGTGCGGTCTCACCAAGGCCTTGTACAACTGCAGTAGTACCTCCCTGCTCCTGTACTCAAATCCTCTCGTTATAAATGCCAGCATACCATTCGCCTTTTTCACCGCCTGCTGTACCTGCATGCCCACTTTCAATGACTGGTGTATAATGACACCCAGGTCTCGTTGCACCTCCCCTTTTCCTAATCGGCCACCAATTTAGCTTGCTTTTATCTCATAGATCTCGACCAAGACATTTACAAACCTGCAATGTTAAATCAACATCTAAAAATTTAAATATTTTAAAACATTAGTTTTAGCATGTTAGTTATAAAGATTGAATGTTGTCCTTGTGACCGGGTTTCAGAATGATGGTTAAAAGATAAATTATCAGAATCAGAATCAGGTTTATTATCACCGGCATGTGACGTGAATTTTGTTAACTTATCAGCAGCAGTTCAATGCAATACATAATCTAGCAGAGAGAGAAAAAATAATAAATAAAATTAAAATAATAATAATAAATAAACAAGTAAATCAATTATGTATATTGAATAGATTTAAAAAACATGCAAAAACAGAAATACTGTATGTTAAAAAAAAGTGAGGTAGTGTCCAAGGGTTCAATGTCCATTTAGGAATCGGATGGCAGAGGGAAAGAAGCTGTTCCTGAATCGCTGAGTGTGTGCCTTCAGACTCTGTACCTCCTTCCTGATGGTAACAGTGAGAAAAGGGCATTCCCTGGGTGCTGGAGGTCCTTAATAATAGACATTGCCTTTCTGAGACACCACTCACTAAAGATGTCCTGTTATAATCTGTTGACTGGTAATTTTTGGTGGATTATCTTCACATTGAAATAAAACTACTCAGCACAAAAATAGGAATGTTAATTCACAGTGACATGACAATTAGTGTAAAATTTGCCACCTTTTTTTTAGCAGTACAGGTGTTAATTCTTTGCCAGTGTGGGGCCTGGTATCGGCATGCACATTTCAGATGCAATTCACGCCAGATACCATCTTGGTGAGGCTGTGAGACGTCTGCGCAGTCAGGAGCATGCAGTGATGGCAGATGGTGATATCAATCAGCGTGCATTGCTGATTTAGCATCAGTGATGACCATTTTGGCACATAATGCTCCAGCGAGCATCTCCCACCCCCCACCCCCCTTAACCTTGCACAGCTGAGCACACATTCAATGGCGGGATGGACCTTCAATCGTAACTATTTAAAGGGACCTTCAATTGCTTTCAGGTGGATTGTTGATTGATTTCTGCTGTCTGTTGGTACAAGTGTTTGCTGCTTTAATGAATACCTCAGAGTGGCAGAGACTGGTGTGGCAGGTGCCAAGGGACTTAGCCCGACTCCTGCGTGAACCAGCTGCTCACAGACCAGAGCGCCTGGACATTAATAGGCATTTCCCTGTGGAATACTACATGACAGGGAGAACGAGCTGAGGACACTCAGCAGCCCCAGCCACTCCGAGGGGAAGAACTCTAAACTGGAGGCCATACTTCAGTGGCCAACATCCCTGAACTGATGGGAAGGGCTGGTGGGACTCCATTCCTCAGTAAGAAGTTCTTCACTGAAATCCGCCACCTGCTCCAAACACGAGTGCAGCTTCGGAGTCAGATTGCAGGTGGCCTTGGCCATGAACTTTTCGTGCGCCTGGCTCCTTCTAGGCTGGAGCTGGAGATATTTGGGAAGTCTCTCGGCCTGCCATTCACCGCTCCACGAAGAAGGCCACCGGTGCCCGCTGTTGAAAGGCGGCTGATCATCTATCATTCTTTCCTGCCAGGGAATAGCAGGCAGGGAGCGCACGTCTTGAAAAAAGACCACAGATTTTCCGAAAGGTATACAGGTGCCAATGACTCCACACGTTCGCTTTGCCAACTTGGAAGAAGTATAAGGGATGCAGGGGTGGACTTGAGGGAAATCAGGAAGGGAGAAAGAGGACATGAGATACCTTTCGCAGAGAGAATACAAAGAAATTTTATGTATATTAAGGGAAAATGAGTAGAGAATAAATAAGGATCTTCAGGGACTAATGGGGACACTTTAATGCTGTTTACACTGTAAATATATTCTGGTATTTGTGTATATTATTCACATTTCATTCCATATTTGTACTTTAACCTCTAACTTCATTTCACATAATTATTTATATAACACAAGACAACAGAGATTTTGCTTCCTGAATACTTTTGTGCGTACCTTATGGATTTTGGGCTGCTGATCATGAAAGTCACCATGAAGTTTTCCTGTCACACAACATTTTGAAATTGCCTATATTTGTTATTTCAATTCATAATTCAAGTCAGAATAACAGATGCCAAGGTTAAGGAAAGTATTTTTGTTGGTTCACAAATCAAACAGGTCATCAAAGACAGGCAATTCAAAGAACTTCTCATGGGACTGGAGAAAATCACATGGAAGGCATTCCAGGAAAAATTTTCTTGGCAACTACAGAGCACCAAACAACTTGCAGCCAGTTGACAACGTGCTTCAAGCAGACAAAACTATGAAGTGCAACATGTTACTAAATATTCCCATTTAGACTTCTTCCCTGCAAATCTTGGCACTGTCAGTGACGAGCATGGTGAAAGGTTTCACCAGGACATTGCGGTCATGGAGAAATGGTATCAGGGCAACTGGAACCCATCAATACTGGCTGATTATTGTTGAGCACTTAAGCGAGAAGCCTCAAACACTGACTACAAATTAAAATTATCAACAAAACATTTTTGGCTTAGTTGAACTATTGCAAAGCATCAGCACTGTTATGCAATTAAACACATCATATTCAATAGAAGTTACTTTCTTGTTTCTCCAAATTCCTACATGCTACAAGTAGGCTGAAATTATATTTGTGTTCAGCTTCAAGTGATCTCTCATAAACAAAAAAATATTTATGAGGAAGCAACACTTTTGAAAAAGTTTGTTGTCCAGTGATATTGAATGCTGTTGTTTTCTTTGCATGTTGCACCAACGCACCACAGCAAATTCCTAATACATGTAAATATATCTGGCAAATAAAGCTGATTCTTAATGATCCTTTTGTGTGGAGCCGCAGGAGACGGCAGAAGGTCCGAAGCAAATATTTCTCCTCCGTTTTTACCGCAGGGAAGGGCATGAAGATTTTGGAACTGGGCCAATGGAGAGACCGTGGGGATGGTCCCTGTTATGGTAGAGGAGACACTGGATGTCTTAAAATATATGAAGACGGGCAAAGCCCTTGACCGCAGTGCTCAGGGATGGATTCTACTTCTGCGGAAACGGGAGTTGACACATTGACCACCAGGCACTGTGTCACATTTGGGGCCAGAAATGCGCTGTTAGACCTCGCCTCCACCTCCATGCTAGAAAACAGGAGTTCCATCCACAGGGCTCTGCAAGGTTTTGAGTTTTTCACTGAACCTTTCCACCCCACAAAAAAATACTGACCAACAAAATGCATGCTCAACTAATCTGATTGATATCCATTGCTCTTACTGTAGGTCCCCATCAGTGCCTCTGCTAGAATCATTTGAAACTGAGTAATGGTACTTTACACTAATGCTGTCTTCTTCCTCTTCAGTCAATATATGGTCAGGTTGCACTATCATCATCATCATCATCATGTGCCGTGTTGTGTGACATCATCACTATGAGCCGTGTGACGTGGCCGATCATGGTCTCCATGGCCATGATTGTTCTTGGCAAGTTTTTCTGCAGAAGTGGTTTGTCATTGCCGCTTTCTGGGCAGTGTCTTTACAGGTGACACCGGCCATTCTCAATACTCTTCAGAGATTGTCTGCCTGGCGTCAGTGGTCGCATAATCAGGGCTTGTGACGTGCACCGGCTGCTCATACGACCATCCACCACCTGCTCTCATGGCTTCACATGATCCTGATCGGAGGGCTGAGCAGGTGCTACACCTCGCCCAAGGGTGACCCACAGGCCAGTGGAACGAAGGACTGCCTTACACC